>NW_028270146.1:14285888-14621887 GCF_037043375.1 Chiloscyllium plagiosum
CCCCCCCCTCTCTCTGTTCCCCCCCCCTCTCTCTGTTCCCCCCCCCTCTCCTCTGTTCCCCCCCCCCTCTCTCTGTTCCCCCCCCCCCTCTCTCTGTTCCCCCCCCCCTCTCTCTGTTCCCCCCCCCTCTCTGTTCCCCCCCTCTCTGTTCCCCCCCTCTCTGTTCCCCCCCCTCTCTCTGTTTCCCCCCCCCCGTCTCTCTGTTCTCCCCCCCCTCTCTGTTCTCCCCCCTCTCTGTTTCCCCCCCCCCCCCTCTGTTTCCCCCCCCCCCTCTGTTCCCCCCCCCCCCCTCTGTTCCCCCCCCCCCTCTGTTCCCCCCCCCCCTCTGTTCCCCCCCCCTCTCTGTTCCCCCCCCTCTCTCTGTTCCCCCCCCCTCTCTCTGTTCCCCCCCCCCTCTCTCTGTTCCCCCCCCTCTCTCTGTTTCCCCCCCCCTCTCCTCTGTTCCCCCCCCTCTCTCTGTTCCCCCCCTCTCTCTGTTCCCCCCCCTCTCTCTGTTCCCCCCCCTCTCTCTGTTCCCCCCCCCCTCTCTCTGTTCCCCCCCCTCTCTCTGTTCCCCCCCCTCTCTCTGTTTCGCCCCCCTCTCTCTGTTCCCCCCCCCTCTCTCTGTTCCCCCCCCTCTCTCTGTTCCCCCCACCTCTCTCTGTTCTCCCCCCTCTCTCTGTTCCCCCCCTCTCTCTGTTCCCCCCCCTCTCTCTGTTCCCCCCCTCTCTCTGTTCCCCCCCTCTCTCTGTTCCCCCCCTCTCTCTGTTCCCCCCCTCTCTCTGTTCCCCCCCTCTCTCTGTTCCCCCCCCTCTCTCTGTTCCCCCCCTCTCTCTGTTCCCCCCCCTCTCTCTGTTCCCCCCCCTCTCTCTGTTCCCCCCCCTCTCTCTGTTCCCCCCCCCTCTCTCTGTTCCCCCCCTCTCTCTGTTCCCCCCCTCTCTCTGTTCCCCCCCTCTCTCTGTTCCCCCCCCTCTCTCTGTTCCCCCCCCTCTCTCTGTTCCCCCCCCTCTCTCTGTTCCCCCCCCCCTCTCTCTGTTCCCCCCCCTCTCTCTGTTCCCCCCCCTCTCTCTGTTCCCCCCCCCTCCTCTGTTCCCCCCCCTCTCTCTGTTCCCCCCCCTCTCTCTGTTCCCCCCCCTCTCTCTGTTCCCCCCTCTCTCTGTTCCCCCCCCTCTCTCTGTTCCCCCCCCCTCTCCGTTCCCCCCCTCTCTCTCGTTCCCCCCTCTCTCTCGTTCCCCCCTCTCTCTCGTTCCCCCCTCTCTCTCGTTCCCCCCCCTCTCTCTCGTTCCCCCCTCCTCTCTCGTTCACCCCTCTCTCTCGTTCACCCCTCTCTCTCGTTCACCCCTCTCTCTCTTCTCCCCCCTCTCTCTCTTCTCCCCCCCTCTCTCTCTTCTCCCCCCCTCTCTCTCTTCTCCCCCCCTCTCTCTCTTCTCCCCCCCTCTCTCTCTCTTCTCCCCCCTCTCTCTCTCTCTCCCCCCTCTCTCTCTCTTCTCCCCCCTCTCTCTCTCTTCTCCCCCCTCTCTCTCTCTTCTCCCCCCCTCTCTCTCTCTCTTCACCCCCTCTCTCTCTCTCTTCACCCCCTCTCTCTCTCTCTCTTCACCCCCTCTCTCTCTCTCTCTTCACCCCCCTCTCTCTCTCTCTTCACCCCCTCTCTCTCTTCACCCCCTCTCTCTCTCTCTCCTTCACCCCCTCTCTCTCTCTCTTCACCCCCTCTCTCTCTCTCTTCACCCCCTCTCTCTCTCTCTCTCTTCACCCCCTCTCTCTCTCTCTCTTCACCCCCTCTCTCTCTCTCTCTTCACCCCCTCTCTCTCTCTCTCTTCACCCCCCCTCTCTCTCTCTCTCTTCACCCCCTCTCTCTCTCTCTCTTCACCCCCTCTCTCTCTCTCTCTCTTCACCCCCCTCTCTCTCTCTCTCTCTTCACCCCCTCTCTCTCTCTCTCTCTTCACCCCTCTCTCTCCTCTCTCTCTCTCTCTCTCTTCACCCCCTCTCCTCTCTCTCTCCTCTCTCTCTCTCTCTCTCTCTCTCCTCTCTCTCTCTCGCTCTCTCTCTCTCTCTCTCTCTCTTCGCCCCCCTCTCTCTCTCTTCACCCCCCCTCTGTCTCCTTTGTCTCCCTCTCTCTTCCCTCCTCCTCTGTCTGTCTGTCTCTCTGTTCCCACCATGTGCTTCCTTTGTCTGCTCTTTGCCCTTTTAAAACTGCTGTTGTTTTGACTTTTTTCCAAAGTTCCAAAACAATGCAACAGCATATAAAATAGTAATTGCTGCTCCTGGAATTCGAGGAAATTACTTCCAACACCTAAAATACCTCAAAAAAAGGAGCAGCTCTTACAGCCAGAAATTTTAACTTCCTCCATCTTGGATTACCCAGAATATCCTTGAGCATAAGTTACTAAAAGCTAGCAAGGAGGTCCAGCACGCATGCAGTCGACCACTATCTACATGGGAAAATCAGGAGTGTGACGGAATACTCCCCACATATTTGAATGGGTGCAGCTCTCACAACACAAAGAGTTTGACATCATCCACGGTAAAGGAACTTGCTTGGCTTCGCATCCACTTCCTCCTCCACTGATGCTCAGCAGCAATGTGTATTATCTGCAAGATGCACTGCAGAAATTCACTGAACATCCTTAGCACCTTTCAAACCCAAGGCTACTTCCATGGAACACCGCTATCTGCAACTTTCCCTTTTTAAGCCACTTGCATTCCTGGCTTGGAAATACGTTGCCATTCCTTCAGTGTTGCTAGGTCAAAATCCTGGAATTCCCCCTCCATGGGCATTGTGGGTCTACCTACAGCACATGCTTTGCAGCAGTTCGAGAAGGCAACTCACCATCACCTCCTTGAGGGCAGCTAGAGTGGACAATAAATGCTGGCCAGCCTTTGATGTCTACATCTTACAAGTGAATTAATAAAAAAAAGTTCTGTAGGTAAAGTGTATGTTAGCCTTTATCAGAAGATTTGAGTGCAGAAGCAAAGAAGTCTTCAATCGTAAAGAAGTTAAAAATCACAACACCAGGTTATAGTCCAACAGGTTTAATTGGAAGCACACTAGCTTTCGGAGCGATGCTCCTTCATCAGGTGATTGTGGAGGGCTGGATCATAACACAGAAGGATATACTTCTCTAAGAAAGGATATACTTGCCATAGAGGGAGTGCAGCAGAGGTTCATCAGATTGCTTGAATGGTGGGATTGTCCTATGAGGAGAGAGTGAGCCTATCTTCTCTGGTGTTTAGAAGAATGAGAGAAGATAGGAAACAAAGTTCAAAATTATGAAAGGTTAGTAGAAACAGGATGTTGCCCCTTGCTGTTTGGTCTCAACTTTTATTCTTAGACTGTGTTTATTAGGATTCTGATAAGGTGGGAAGTTCTTTACTCAGTGTAAACTTTTGGGATTCTCTATCCCAGAGGGTGGTGGAAACTTAAACATTAAGTTCAAAATGGAGACCAGTAGATTTATAATTACTAATGAGATCAAAGGGTCTAGAAATTTCTTGATTTTAGTCCAGAGCAGATGTTCTCAACATGTCCTAGTTCTTTTGATAACAAGTGTGTATAATTTTATAGATCTAATACTTTACTCACTACAGACTAGTGATATTTCCAAATGCGCTTTTTTAAAATATATTTTGGGGGACAGGGCAAATAAACAAGTAAAGTTAATGCATTGAATTTGAACTTTTTTTTTCTATAAGAGTTAGTGGCAAAGTTTTTATTGCAATGTTTCTTTGCCAGTGAAGATGTGATTGTTTATTGATTTAAGGCCTGATTTAAGAAGTGATGCAATAGAAAATAAATGATTGCATTTTTAATATTTTCATTTGAAAGGGGGGTATATCACAGTTTGCTGTTAAAATTATTCCTAAAATGCATGATATGTAGGCGAATCAAGTCAGAGTTTAAGAAGCTTAGACTCTGCCCAGCAATCTATCTGCATAGAATTGTGGTTGAACATATTTATTTGAGTAAAAGAATGTTGGAGTAGTACTGTTCTATGCATGTGTAATAGGGTGAATATTGAGGAATGCCATTATTAACCACCCACTGTGATGTCTTATGGACTTGTGGGTAGAACAGTTTGGGATTGCAAAGGAATAAGACCACAGATCTAGTGGTCTGAAAGCCTCTAGCAGTATCCATTATATCTATGTATGTTGTAAGTTGTTGCTAACATGTAATAAAACATTTCTAATCAGAAGAGACCATTTGAGTTAGTCTGGAATTGATTTTCCTCTATTACACTAGATCAAACAGGCTCTATAGTTTCCAATGCTTGAGGAGATTGGCAGCAGCCTTAAAGTGGCATATCAATTTGATACAGCAGAGACTTTTTTGACCCTTCATCTGTTGGGAAAAACATTCTCCTGATGTACTGTAAGCCTTTCAGGATGCTGAGCACCTTTACCAAATCTTGTGGCCTTTTCTGTTCTTGAAAATAACTCAACCTCAACAGTCTATAACTGTAAACCTTAGTCTCAGAGGCTATTTGCATTGTTATCTTGTTTTCTCTCTCTCCAAAGTCATTTTGTCCTTGCTAAATTGTGGTGCCTTGACTTGGACAGAATGTTGCAGCTGGAAATGACCTAGTGTCTTGTATAAGCTTATTTATGTTTGGAGAATGTTCCAATATATTACTTACTTGGGATGTAATTGTGACATGATGCTCAGCTGCTGCAGTTCTTCTCCCTCCTTCATGACACAGATTTTTATTGGAAATACTGAAATGCATTTAGTGCTTAATGTTTATGCTGTTTGTAAAAATATGAATTGTATGTACATTCTTGGTGTTGACTTAATGGCTATTTCTCCTGAATTGAGATCCGGTTTGAATCCATAAAATGGAATGTTAGACAAAAGACAGCTGCATCTTGAATTTCTATGAAAGGTTCTGATCTAAACTTCAATTTTTCTCAATTTCTGAAATTAAAATCACTCCCTCTTGTGGAAGAGATACTATTTCACGAAGCATATGTGGCTGTAAAAGACGTGCATTCAGACTTGCTTGTTCCTGCTGCCACAGGAAGTTCAGGGTGTCCAATAACCAAGCAGAGGCACAGTTGCCATGGAGATTAAGGTAAGACACCCCCACCACCTTAAAAAGGATAGCTGTATTTCTGTTCATGTGCATGAAGCATTAGCCTCTGCTCACTTCCCCATGTCATCTGTTGAAACTTGAGTATACGTCTGTCAAATCAAGGTCGTTTATTCAGTTGCTGACGTGGTACCACAACTTTAGTCAGCAAGGTTTTTCCCTTAGTAATTTTTTTCAAAATTGTGATATGTTGTGTGTTAACTGAAAATGTAGGCAATACTACATTGAAGAATTCAGTTCATTTTCTCCAATTGATATTAAACAGAATTGTTGCAGAAAGTAAACTGAACTAAATGTGAAGTTTATTGCAAGACTGTGAACAGAATTCCATTTTAGGCAGCTACCTAGGCTGTGTGTAACGGTCTGCCCTCCGCATATGAATATGCTGCAGCTAGATGTCCCAAAAGCAAAGGTTCTAATTGCTTGATTCTAACCAGTCTGAAACCTAAAGCTTAGTTTTCTTGGGAGGAAATGACTTATATTTTGACTTTGTTTACTTGTCAATTGGTTGAATGATGATTAGCTGCACATACACAGCATATATTCAAACTAAAATTTAACTGAACAGAACTTTTTAAAAGAGGAAAAACATGTTAGAACTATTTTGTTCAGTATAGTGAAATAACTTAAATTGCCTACTCAGTATTCAAATTTGAAAAGCTTTTAATCATTAAAAGAATACATAAATAAAAATAAAGTCTTGCAGCAACATGTGTAAGTTCAAGGTTTCCTGTTGGTGGAAGTTTTTTTTTAATCTGAGGGAAGGACCGTTGGCAGGAAATGTGTCAGTCGCTTGTTTTCTTGAACTGAAGGAAGTGAAAAGGATTCGCTGACTTGCTGACTATGTATGCAGTTCCCTTCTGTTTTCAAAGTGTTTTTAAAAGAGAGAGGGCTTTTCCACTGCTGTACAACACTAATGAATGGCTTTGGTCTTCACATCTGAACCTGGTGTTTGGGGAAATTACACTTAGAAAGTGATGTCGTGCTCTTGAGAGGTATTGAATTCTCAATGTTTCAGTATCTTCAAACTGAAAGTATGGTGAACTGTGGATTTGTCAAAGGTCTGTGTTTGTATTGGTATTTGACATTCTGAAGCTGTGGAAGTGTATGTAAATTGATGTGGGTTTTCATACTTGGCTGCTAGTAATTGGGAAAACGTTTACTTCACTGTCTCCAATTCAAAGCTGTTATTCTCAGTAGTCTGCATAGCAGCCATATGTTGAAGGGGCTGCCTGAGTAGTACAGTGCTTAAAGCAACCAAATTGTTTTTTCTTTCTACAGATCTTCACAGTTCAGGATTTTCTTATTTAAAAAAAATGGTGTATAAGACTGAGGATGAAGTAATTAATAATGTGGATTATTTTTCTGTTTCTCCAGATAAATCGCCCAGTTGCTTGATTTTTTTTCAAAATGTTTGGGGGGTAAAGACTATACAAGCTAAAACAAAGTCTATGGATGCTGAAAACTGGAAATTAAATACTAGAAATATTTAGCAATTCTAGTTAGTGTCTATGGTGGGGAAAATAAGTTGATATTAAATTTACCTTTTATCAGAACGGAGTATAGCAAGAAATGCTTAAGTTTTGAGTGTGAAAACTAAAAGGAAAGGCAGCTGAGAGTAGGGTGTAAAGTCAAATAGGAGTAATTTTTCTTTTTCATCTTTTTGAGATGTAGGTGTTTCTGACAAGGCCAGTATTTCATCCCTGATTACTCTTGAACTAAGATACTTCTGAGAGCACATTATTAGTGGGGTCATTTGTGATGAAAACCAGGGATTGGTGAATTATGTGGATTCACAATTTATGCTGGTTTCATGATCACTAATGTGACTAGTTTTCAATTCCAGGGTTATTGATTTTTAGTGATTTTTAACTTTGTACTCTCCAGTCCAACACCAGCATCTCCAAATCAGGGTTAAAGCCAAAAGTCTAAAAATTGGAAGCAAGTCAGTGAATTTTTTTCAATTGAGGATGAGACCAGGAAACTGCATTAGTGCAATCATCAGTATATAATAGGGGAGGAAAAAAAAGGTAAGGTTTGAAAAAAGAATGTTCACTTATTCCACTAAAAGGCAGACTCAACTCATCCTCATCAACACCAACACCATCACCATCCAGATGAGGATGTCTGTCACCCACACTGAGTCTGTGGGTGGCTGTGCAGACTGATGTGGCTTCACAGGCTCTGTTACACTTTGGGCAGAAGTTAAGTGTGGGAAGGGGTGTTGGTGTGGCAGTGGGTTCCTTACATATGTTTTCACCTGACTTCTGCTTTTATCTGATGGTGTGTCTCTGAATGCTTGATACCTTTGCAGTGTCCCTCTTCCTCCTCCCCTGAAGGGTCTTGGGCCAGTGTTTCCCAGGTGTCCATTGGGAATGCTGCACTTTGCCATTGAGGTCTTGGGGGTATCTCTGGTCACCTGATGCTGACCTGCCAGTTTGAAGCTGGGAATAGAGCAATCCGCTTGAGTCGTCTTGGGTCTGCCATTGCAACTGATGTGCTCGGCCCATTGTAGCCAATCAAGGTGGCCACTGCTTTGATGCTAGGGATGTTGGCATGGTCGAGGACACAGGTATTGATGCATCTTTCTTCCCAGCAGGAGCTTGCGCAAGTAGCATTGATGGTACTGCTCCAGCGGCTTGATATATCTGCTGGAGACAGCCCATGTAGGGTGTGAACCACCACATGATCATGATGTCAGATCTGATGTTGTCCTCAAATACCCTTTTCCTCAGGCGACCAAAGGCTGTGCTAGCATACTGGAGGGAGTATTGGATCTCTTCAATAACTGTTTGGCTGATAGGGCACCCCTGAGGTATGAGAAGATGTTCCACATATTTCACTGAAAGGCAGGCTTTATGAGGATTTATGTGGGTACCTATAGCAACCTCTTGTTTGATTTTATTTATTTTCACGTGTACTGAAGTAGTGAAAAGCTTTGTTTACTGTGACCTGTAAGCAGATCACAGTAAGCAATGTGCAAAACATTTAGACAGGCATACAGGTTACATTGCACAGGGCGTACAAGAGAGATCAATGTTAGCATGATCAGCATTATTCGAGGCAAGACTGTCTATTCGTAGTTTTATGATGGCTGGAAAAAAGCTGTCCTTGAACCTACTGGTGCGTGTGTTCAGGCTTCTGTATTTTCCTGATGGAAGAGGTTGAAGGAGTGTTTTTGATGTTGGCAGCCTTTCTGCGGCAGTGAGCCTTGTAAATGGAGTCCATAGATGAAAGGTTGGTTCCTGTGATGGCTTGGGCTGTGCACAACATCCTCTGTGTAGTTTTCTCCGATCCTGGGCAGAGCAGTTTCCATTTCAGGCCGTTATGCACCCAGACAGTATGCTTTCAGTTATGCATCTGTAGAAGTTGGTGAGAGGGGATTCGAGATGACGGAGACCCAGTAGGTTTTGCTGAGCTCTGCCCCAGACAAAGTGGGGCACTCACGCTCCCTTCACTGTTTAGACTTAGACCTATGCCCTCGCTCGTGCTCTCACTCGCGCGCTCTCTCACTCTCTGGAGACCAGTGAGCAAGGTTAGATCTTATGGCATACTGGGAGAACTAGCATGTGGAAACAAAACTTGCTCAAAGGTAGATGATGACACCAAAATCAGATATGTAGTGGACAGCAAAGGAGGTTATCTCAGATTACACCAGGATCTTGATCAGATGGGCCAATGGGCTGAGGAGTGGCAGATGAAGTTTAATTTAGATAAATGTGAGGAACTGCATTTTGGAAAAGCAAATCAGGGCAGGACTTGTACACTTAATGATGGGGTCCTAGGGAGTGTTGCTGGGCGGGAGATCTTGGAGTGTGGGTTTGTGGCTCCTTGGGGGGTGGGGTCTCAGGTGGATGGGATGGTGAAGAAGGCATTTGGTATGCTTCCCTTTTATCGGTCAGAGTAGTGAGTACAGGAGTTGGAAGGTCATGTTGCGGCTGTACAAGGACATTGGTTAGGCCACTTTTGGAATATTGCATGCAATTTTGATCTCCTTCCTATCAGAAGGATATTGTGAAACATGAAAGGGTTCAGAAAAGATTAAAAGGATGTTGGAGGGGGTTGAGTTACAGGGAGAGGCTGAATAGGCTGGGCGCTTTTCCTTGGAATGTTGGAGGCTGAGGGGTGACCTTTACAGAGGTTTATGAAGTAATGGGGGGCATGGAAAGGGTGAATAGGCAAGGTCTTTTCCCTGGGGTGGGTGAGTCTAGAACTAGAGGACATAGGTTTAAGGTGAGAAGGGAAAGATATAAAAGAGACCTAAGGGGGGCAATGTTTTCACATACAGGGTCGTGCGTGTGTGGAATGAGCTGCCAGAGGAAGTGGTGGAGGCTGGTACAAAGACAGCATTTAAAAGGCATCTGGAGTACGTGAATAGGGGCAAATGGGACTAGATTAGGTTTGGATATCTGGTCGGCATGGGCGAGTTGGACCGAAGAGTCTGTTTCTGGACGTTGACACCTGCAGGGCAGAGCTTGATCTCTGAGTTTGTACAACTCCGAGAGAAGATTGATGCTTCAATGGACCGGGTCTCCTCCAGGTGGGAATTGATGTCAGACATGCTGTTGAGGCATGACCTGGAGATGCAGAGTCCTGGATGGCATGTCGGAGGGGCAGAGCAATGCGCCGCGGCTTCCAAGACCACGGCCGAATCTTCTGAGAGTTGGGTTCAGGCCTTTGAACACCGGGTGCGGGCCTTGGAGGAACAGGTCGATGATTGGGATAACTGGTCGGCATGGGCGGGTTGAACGGAAGGGTCTGTTGCCGTGCTGTACATCTGACTCTATGACCTTAAATAGAAGTTGTCGGAAGAATATCTGGTTGCTAGGGCTTCCCAAGCAGGAGGAAGAAGGCCAGCTCATCAACTTTCTGGAGCAATAGCTCCCCCAGTTTCTAAGGCTACAGGTCCAGGTAGGTTGGGTGCGGGTCGAGCGGGCCCACCAGGGTGCAGTGCGCAGGCCCGGATTGGACCAGTGCCCCGCCCGGTCCTAGTGTGACTCCAGCATCGTAGAGACAAACAAATGATGCTGGAAGCCTCAGGCTATGGTATATAAAGGATCACGAATTATGCTTTTTCAGGACTTCTCCCTGGTCGTGATCCACAAGAGGAAGGCCTTTGATGAGGTAAAAAAGCGGCTGAGGGACTTGAATATTCAGTACTTCTGAGATATCCAGCGATACTGCGTTTCAGCTGCAGAGGCTCCATGTTCATCTTTGATTTGCTGGAAAAGGCAAAGGACTTCTTGGATGCTCTAAAATAGGCTGATTGGCCTGAATTATATGGACAATTATTTTATTCTGCCCCTTCTCCCCCTCCCCCTTTTTCGTCTGTAATTTGCCTGGTTTACCTGGTTGTTGGGGGGTGATCTTGATTTCCCTTTTTAATATGTGTCGGGATTACAACTTTATATTTTGTTTTGTTCAGCCAGGAGTGCCTAGGGTTACAGTATGGAAGGCACTGGTTGGGTACCCACTTTTTGCTTTCTTGTCATAAGATATGGCTCCAGCGAGGAGTCATGGTGGGATCAATGGGTGGTATGAGCACCCACTGTGGACAAGGGGAAAAATCTCCTTTGTTATGTTTTATGTTATACAAGTAGTTGGTAGTTTTTGATTTAATAGTTTTAGAAGTTGCGTTTTTAAACTTTGTGAACTGTTTAAGGTTCTCGCTTGGTGCGCTATGAGTGGGATTCTTCCTCCCGGGGGTTTGAACTTGCAACAGAGAGGATTCAGCTAGGAGTATTTCTCTTTTTTTTTAAACTCTAAAAGTAGAGGAATGACTATCCTCATCTGGAGGAACCTTCCGTTTCAAATGTTAGGCCAAATAACTGATGAGTCTGGGTGATTCATAATACTTAAAGCTTTAAAACATGGAGAGGATATGGGATTCTGAATGAATTCCCCCCCCTCCCCCCCCACGGCACATCCCTTTAAATTTGTAACTGATGCGCTGTCTAGATTGATGGCCCTCGGGGCACACCATTCGATTATAAGGAGAGACTTTAATGGCATTATTGACCCTGAGGTGGACAGGATGCGTGGGGGGTCTTGTGGATATGTCTCCACAATCTAGGCAGTTGGTGGACCTGAACAGAGAGTTGGGGTTGGTGGATGTATGGAGTTGCCTTTACCCTGAAGGTAGGGATTTTACATTCTATTCTAACCCACATAAGTAACATACCAGCATTGACATTTTTTGTCCCATCAGCCTTTTTGAACTCTGGACTATCCAGCAGAATAGGGAATAAAGCCATTTCTGATCATGTGGCAGTGTTAAGACTGGAGGTGGTGAGGTGGATTCCTGGCACTGGCGTATGGGCCCTTTCCTCCTGAAAGATTAATAAGTTTATAATATTTTTTGCAAGAGTTTAAAAATTTTTGGGATATAAACTCCGGTACAGCCAGCAACCCATCGATGATGTGGGAGACTACCAAGGCCTACATGCGGGGTTTGATTATTTCTTACTCTGCAACACGAAAACGACAGAGGGGAGAACAGCAACGTCTGCTGGAGGCTTGCCTGAAGGCAGCTGAGTTAGTCTACTTTGGTAGGCTGTCCATAACGAAGTTACAGCGGATTACAACTCATGGCTACTTTGAATGTTGCACTTACCCAAACAGCAAAGAGGGAAATCTCTTCTATGAAACAGATTATTTGAGTACAGGTGATAAGCCAGGTAGATATTTAGCGTACTTGGCCAAAAAGAAGAATGCTCCCCAATCTATTAAATCCATTAGAGAGAGTGCTGATACTCTGACTTGCAATACCAAAAAGATTAATGCCGCATTTAGAAAGTTTTATTTTGAGCTGTATCAGTCAGAGGGCTGTGAGGATAGAATGAGGAAGATGGAGGCCTTTATTTTAAGACCCAGGACCTTTTTGGGTGTAACCTCAGAGCAGGTGTCCTTTTTGAGTGCCCCTTGTACAATTCGGGAAGTACAGGAGGCGGTGAGGCTGCTCCAGAGTGATAAAGCGCCCGGGCCAGATGAATTTCCAAATGAGTTTTATAAGGAGTTTATAGACAAGCTGGCCAGGCCACTCTTGAATAATTGTACATATCCATTCAGTCAGGGTAGCCACCCATCCTCTTTCAGAGAAGCAAATATCTCTCTTATCCTTAAGGGAAGGCCCCAGAAGAATGCATTTCGTACAGGCCCATATCATTACTGAACATGGGTTTTAAAATGCTGGCTTTAAGGCTGAAGAGGGTATTGCCTTTTATTGTAAAGGAGGACCAGGCTGGTTTTGTTAAGGGTCATAGGTCTACCAACAATATTAGAGTATTAAATATGGGTCCAAATATGTCATCGAAGAGCGATACTGGGTTTGATAGTCTCCCTAGACACAGAGAAAGCACTTGATCGGGTGGAGTGGCCGTACCTCTTTTATGTCATTGAACGGTTTGGTCTTAGGTTTTTACCAAGTGGGTGGCAGTGCTGTATAGTGACCCGAAAGCAACGGTGCTCCCTAATGGTTGAAGGTCAGATTGTTTTAGTGTTGGCAGAAGCTGCTGTCAAGGGTGTTGTCTTTCACCACTATTATTTACATTGATGATCCAGCTGCTGGTGGAAGCCATTCAATTGGATCCCTATATAACTGCCCCGGAGGTAGGATCAGGCAGGCATATAATTACTCTTTGTGCTGATATCCTTCCTTTTTTCAACTGATCCAATGACATCTATGCCCCACTTAATACAAATGATTACTCTATTTGGTTTGTTTTCAGGGTACAAAATTAACTTCATGAAATCAGAGGGCATGCCTGGGGGGGGGCTGGGGGGTCTTACCAGTAAGTCCAACCTTGGGGATGGAACCAGTTTCTCCTTTCTGTGGTTACAGGGAGGTTTTCTGTACTTAAGCATTTTTATTACCCCGGTTTTCGATCAGTTATATGAAGCCAATTATGTGCAGTTGCTAGAGAAAATTAGGTAGGACATTTGGCACTGGGAAGATTTTCAGGTATCTTGGTTGGGCAGGATAGCCCTGGTTAAGATGAATGTTCTTCCTTGCTTATAATATCCCATGGAATGTTCCCCTTGATGCTGCCAAGGCAAACACTGCGCAGGCTTCACAACTGGCTCGGATCTTTTATTTGGCTCATCAATGGCCTCTTATTAAGCTGGATAAATTGCAGCTTTCGTGAAGAAAGATTTGGGTGGGAGTGAGTGGGGGAAGAAAAGAGTCTAGATTTTCCGGACTTTAGGAAGTACCAACTGAGTTCCTTATCCTGTGTGGCTGAATGGGCCTGTCAGCATCCGCGCTCAATTTGGTTAGACATTGAGACCTCCCAGACAAAATGCTCCCTCATTAACTTGTTTATGGACAAGATGAGATCTGGTTATGGATCATTGTAAAAACTTGATTGTCCACCAATTTCAAGAGATGGTCTTCCACAGCTTCTGACCAGCATTGTACGTATTTTTGTGAAGCTCTTCCCATTTCAGCTTCTCCTTGTAAGCTGAGACACCTTGATCTGATTTTCTGAAGTGGAGTAGTAGGTGTCTTTTTGGTTGTGTAGCAGTGGTCCAGAAAGTTTGATCCTCTGGGGTAGAAGAGGTATTGGTGGTACTTTGGAAGCACCCTGTTGTGGTTGGCTTGGTTGAAGTCACCAGCCACAATGAGTAGAGCATCTGGGAATTTTTTTCTCTAAAAGTGCTTGTAGTGATGTAAATTACGTCCCAGGCATCCTTCACATCTGCATAGGATGAAGCGAGTGGAGTTGAAGGTAAAGTTCTTCAATGTGAAAACCAATTGAGCTAGGTTAAAGTTGTGTGGACTTGTTGGGCTGAATAAATGTAATGCTGGAATCATCGACAGCTGTCATCCCCAAAGAAAAGGGGTAAAAATTTACTCTTTGAAAATGATGAGCATAATGTTTGGTTGGAGGACTGCAAATTTAAAGATTAGATTCCTGAGCTTTGTTGGAAAAGTTTAGAAAGTTTGAGAGAGTGAGTGTGAACTAGTAAATTTAAACATGTGGTCAGCAGATCACGGTAATGAATTGAAGAGAGGTGTTCTGTCAAGTGGGACTTTTATTTCCCCATGGAAAAGGCGACCACATTGGAGCAGTGAAAGCAGTATATTAAATTGAATGTATAAATCACGTGTTGTTTTATCTGGAAGATGTGTTTGTAGTGTCAGGAAGGGTAGCGGTAAAAGAAGTAGGTGCTGCAATTGATGATGTATACTTTTTGTGACAAAAGATCATACTTTTTACCAGTTGACCTCCACATTCAACATTGAATCTATTTATGAAGTTGATTTAGAACGTAAGCTGATTGATGATTTTTCCTCAGGTGGTTGTTGGACATTGATGCAGAGCATTGTGGCATTCATTTTAATTATACAGCTATCATAGAGTCATAGAGGTGTACAGTATGGAAACAGACCCTTCGGTCCAACCTGTCCATGCCGACCAGATGCCCCAACCCAATCTAGTCACATCTGCCAGTACCCGGCCCATATCCCTCCAAACCCTTCCTATTCATAAACACACCCAAATGCCTTTTAAATGTTGCAATTGTACCAGCCTCCACCACTTCCTCTGGCAGCTCATTCGATACACGTACCACTCTCTGCGTGAAAAAGTTGCCCCTTAGGTCTCTTTTATATCTTTCCTCTGTCACCCTAAACCTATGCCCTCTAGTTCTGGACTCCCTGATACCAGGGAAGAGACTGTCTATTTATCCTATCCATACCCCTCATAATTTTGTAAACCTCTATAAGGTCACCCCTCAGCCTCCGACACTCCAGGGAAAACAGCCCCAGCCTGTTCA
Organism: Chiloscyllium plagiosum; assembly: GCF_037043375.1. Lineage (NCBI taxonomy): Eukaryota > Metazoa > Chordata > Chondrichthyes > Orectolobiformes > Hemiscylliidae > Chiloscyllium > Chiloscyllium plagiosum. The sequence continues at coordinate 14,300,732 of NW_028270146.1, forward strand.
GCCTCTCCCAATAGCTCAAATCCTCCAACCCTGCCAACATCCTTGTAAATTTTTTCTGAACCCTTTCAAGTTTCACAACATCTTTCTGATAGGAAGGAGACCAGAATTGCACGCAATATTCCAACAGTGGCCTAACCAATGTTCTGTACAGCTGCAACATGACCTCCCAACTCCTGTACTCAATACTCTGATCAATAAAGGAAAGCATAACAAACGCCGCCTTCACTAGCCTATCTACCTGCGACTCCACTTTCAAAGAGCTATGAACCTGCACTCCAAGGTCTCTTTGTTCAGCAACACTCCCTAGGACCTTAACATTAAGTGTATAAGTCCTGCTAAGGTTTGCTTTTCCAAAATGCAGCACCTCACATTTATCTGAATTAAACTCCATCTGCCACTCCTCAACCCATTGGCCCATCTCGTCAAGATCCTGTTGTAATCTGAGGTAACCCTCTTCGCTGTCCACTACACCTCCAATTTTGGTGTCATCTGCAAACTTACTAACTGTACCTCTTATGCTCGCATCCAAATCATTTATGTAAACGATCATTGAGGGAAAAGAAGAATAATTAAAAATAAAACGGCAGTTAGTCGAAGTGTGAAGGAACAACATTTTCAAAATGCATTTTTTCAAGGCTGCGATCCTTTATTCCCTTTTGAATAATCTTTAGATTAGCAATAGAATATAGGTTTATGTGAATATATTTTTCATGTGTTGCATAAACTCAACCACCTGATGAAGGAGCAGTGCTCTGAAAACTAGTGCTTCCAAAGAAACCTGTTGGATTATAATCTGGTGTTGAGATTTTTAACTTTGCACATTCCTGTCCAACACTGGCACCTCCAAATCATATTAATGTGATAGAGACTAATTGGAAGTTTAGAGTTCAGTCTGAAGTCCGATCGGTCATGATCTTCAGGCAAGCTTGAGAAGCCCAATGGCCTTGCCCCTAATTTATCCATAAGTCCAGTACAACTCTTTCACTAGCTGAACTTGGTTTCACATTGAACAATAACTCCTTCAACTCCACTCAATGCTTCCAATCAAAAAGGACTTCAGTGCTTACCCCCCTGTATCTTAGCAAAATCTGCCTTTTAGTGGAATATGTGAAATATTCTTTATTAAAATCTCGATCATGTTACTTTTTGTTAATGTCGCATGTACCAAGATAGTGAAGTATTGTTTTGCGTGCTATACAAGCAGATTGTACCATAAAAACTGCAACATGGTAGAAGAACAGCTGCGGAGAAGGTGCACAGAGATCAGAAATCTACATTTGTGTAAGTCCATTCAAAAGTCTGATAACATTGGGGAAGAAGCTGTTCTTGAATCTGTTTGTATGTGTATTCAAACTTCTGTATCTTCTGACGGAAGAGAGTATAACCAGGGTGGGAGGGGTCTTTGATTATTGGCTGCTTTCCTGAGGCAGCAGGAAGTATAGATGAGGTTAATAGATGGAAGGCTGGTTTATGTGATGGACTGGGCTATGTGCATGACTCTGTAGTGTTTTGCGGTCTTGGGGAGAGCAGTTGCCATACCATGCTGTGATATGTGCAGATTAGGTTCCTTTCTGTGGTGCATCTATGAAAATTGGTAAATGTCATTGTTGACATGCTGAATTTCCTTGGCCTCCTGAGGAATTAGAGGCATTGTTGTGCTTTCTTGACTTGTCAATGTGGATGGACCAGGACGGGCTTGATGGTGATCACTCCCAGGAACTTTCCTCTCTCAAACATCTCCACCTCTGCACGATTGACGCAGACGGGCATTCCCTCCACTCCACTTCCTGAACTCAATAACCAACTCCTTTTCCTGATGTTGATGGAAAGATTGTCTTTATGCCTTGCCGATGAGCACTCAATCTCTTTCCTGTACTGTCTCATTGTTGGAGATCTGACCTTCAGTGGTGGTGGTGTCAGCAAACTTGTAAATGGGGTTGGGTGGAATTTGGCTACACCGGCATGAGTGCATAAGTAGCATAGTAGGGAGCTGAGTGCACAACCTTATGGGGCTCTGATGTTGAGGATTATCATGGAGGAAGTGTTGTCACCTGTTCTATTGTGGTCTATGGGCAGGCAGTTGAGCCAGTTACAGAGGGGAGAGCCAAGACCAAGGTGTTGGAGTTTGGAAAGGGGTCTGTTTGGAGTTACGGTGTTGAGATGGAGCTATGGTCAATAAGTGGGAGCTTGATGTAGGTATCCTTGTTAACCAGATGTTTCAGGGAGAAGTGTAGGGCCAGGGAGATGACATCTGCTGTGGACCTGTTGCTATGATAGGCAACTTGCAAAGGATGAAGGCAGGCTGGTAGACCGGAGTTAATGTGAGCCATGCTTAACCCCTCGAAGCACTTCATAGTTATGGAGGTTAGAACCACCAGCTAGTAATCATTGGGGCACACAGCATGATTTTTCTTTGGTGCTGAGATGATGGTGGTTTTCTTGAAGCAGGTGGGGACTTCAGATCATATTAAAGATGTCAGTGAATGCTCCTGCTAGCTGTTCCCCACAGGATCTGTGTGGGGGGCTGGGGAATCCATCTGGGCCAGTTTGTTTTTGTCGGTTTGTTAGATTCTTTTCCTGAGGTTTCACACATGAGATGCAATTCGCTCAAATCATCTTCTGCAAACAAAGTTTATTAAAGCCTGGACATGCTAGGTGATCCCCTTTGACCCTCCTCACAGGTGTGCAACGTAGAGTCAAAAGATGCTCTGAACAAAAAAACACCCCCTTTTATATAAGTCAGTTGGTAAAGTTCACAGATACTCTTATGCCCCACCTCCTCTGCCACGCCCCCCCCCCCCCGTACCATTAAGTGTATAAGTCCTGCTAAGGTTTGCTTTCCTAAAATGCAGCACCTCATGTTTATCTAAATTAAAGTCCATCTGATACTTCTCAGCCCATTGGCCCATCTGATCAAGATCCCATTGTAATCTGAGGTAAACTTCTTCACTGTCCACTATACCTTCAATTTTGGTGTCATTAGCAAACTTAATAATTATACCTCTTATGCTCTCGACAAAATCATTATATAAATGATGAAAAGTAGAGGACCCAGCACTGATCCTTGTGGCACTCCACTGGTCACACTGAAAAACAACCCTCCAGTCTGAAAAACAACCCTCCACCACCACCCTCTGTCTTCTACCTTTGGATACAGAACTGGCTCAAAATGGTGAGCTCTCCATATATTCCATGAGATCTAACCTTGCTCACCAGTCTCCCATGGGGAACCTTGTCGAACGCCTTACTGAAGCCCATATAGATCGCATCTACCGTTTTGCCCTTATCAATCCTCTTTGTTACTTTTTCAAAAAAACTTGATCTAAGAATCTTTCTTGACTGTAACTTGTATTTAAGACAAGACGTTGGCTTGCTATTTCAAACATGCATCTGTCTGACAGCAATTTGTCAGGCAGGCATGAGTGGCATGGTGGCTCAGTGGTTTGCACTACTGTCTCTCAGCACCAGGGACCCAGGTTTGATTCCATCCTGGTGACTGTGCAAACTCCACACAGACATTCTTCCTCTGGGTGCTCCGGTTTCCTCCCACAATCTAAAGGTGTGCAGGTTAGGTGGATTGGCCATACTAAATTGTCCATATTGTCTGGAGATGTGCAGGCTATGTGGCTGAGCCATGGGAAATGCAGGGTTCCAGGGAAAGGGTAGGAATTGGGTCTGGGTGGGATGGTTTGGAGGGTTGGCGTGGACCCAATGGGCTGAATTGCCTGCTTCCCCACTATAGGGATTCATGACCATTAGAGAATGAGGGAGCCAGAGGTAGGTTCATGCAGTGGGAGGTGTTCCATAAGAGGTGCTGTTAATTGTCTCGACTGGGAGAGAAGTCCTGAAGTGTTTTTTTTCTGGTGTGCGTTTGTGGTGCAGAAGTAGACCATTGTTCTATCGTGTCTGCATTAGTGGATTTTTAATAGAGTACTTTTTGTGCTGTAATGCTCAAATTCCCCCTTAAACCTGAATGGTACCAAATTGGCAATTTACTTTATACTGTATAATAATGTAAGTAGTTTGAATTTGTAAATTGATTAACAGCTAAAGTATAGGGCTATGCAGAATAGGTTAGTATATGGGTGGTTTGTACGTTAAGCTACAAATTGATACCAGCTCTCATGGATAGAATGCATTTGTGTTGTAATAGATTTGTTATGGACTTTTTGTAAAGCTGGAACTTGGCATTCACTTCTGTGTTCTCATAAGCTATCAGTGTTAATGGTGCTTGTAATATTACTCCATGTCAGCATAGAGGAGTATAAATAAGGGAGGCATTAGCCAGTTTATATTTTTCTCAGCATTGAATGTTGTTTTATAAATTAGATACACAATGACTTCAGTACTTTGTCATAACATCTCAGCTCAAAATAGTCTAAGATACATAATATAGGATAAATAGCATGTGTCTAATTATGCTCATTCCAGTTAAACATTGGCCCCTTTGTTAAACATGACATCCAGATGTAGTATTCTGCAACTGTTGCTGACCTATACTTTCCCACTGAGGACATTGGCATCTTTCAAGCTGGTGCCCTTTTTAAAGGTATCAGGTTATCTAGAATCTTTGCAAGCAATTTGCATTACCTCTCTGGCTTATCACTTTGTTGAGTTTCATTTCACTTCTTATCGATTCCTTCCTGCCTAATATTCCTATACACATTTTTGATTAAGAAACCTGTTATTCCATGGTAAGTGTAATTCCAAATGAGTAGCTTGTCAGTCAACTTAATGTTACGGCAATATAAGGTTATGCTGTTTTATATCAATATTTAGGAATTGTCTAAACTGCCAGTTTGCTTGGTATCCTTGAGCTCTAACTGCATTAAAGTTCTCCTTGCAGAAAGAATAGTAGATCCTACACTTTAGGAAGATGTGATGGAGGCATTGTAAGCAAGATAGCTGGATTGTAATGAAATTGGTCCACATGCTGAACCTATTTGTTATTTTGGGGATGGATTTGGAGACCTGCAGCCACTGTGTGAGTTGATACTGTACTTTCTGTGAAACATCTACCTGACAGCTGAGAAACTGTCTTGGATGGTGAGCTTATTTTTTTTTCAAAAAGCTTTCAGTTCAGTTTCTGAAGATTGCCCGTGTGTACGTTCACTAGCTTGACACTAATGTAAGTGGGGCTTATGTTTTGTAAAGTGAAATTTTTAAATTGGCAGCTGTTGCACTTAACAGGCCCTCTACCACAATCAAAAATTTTCAAAAGCTGATTGTAGCAAAACGTGACAGTGAAACCTATGTTAACGCTCATTTAAGTGTAGAGAATACTTATTTATTGTGACCTTGTAATATCCACTCAACAAAGTGTTGCTTTTAACATGAATGTGTTATAGTGTGACACCAAGTGACCGGTGGGAAAGAAAAGGCAATCATTTAATGTTGGATGCTTGAAATTTCAACTAGAATTCACACTTCAAATTCTCCAACTTGCCATACTATTTTCTTCTGACCTGAAGCTCTGTGTGTATGTTAGATCTTATGCTCTGTAAGAGAGAGCCCTACGCATCATTAGCAAATTCATGTCATTTGTATTTTGTGATGGTGTAATGCTGTTGTAATGCTGTTGTCTTTGAAGCAACACAGCCACCAACATGATGTAACGAATATCACAATAGACAATAGGTGCAGGAGTAGGCCATTCAGCCCTTCGAGCCTGCACCGCCATTCAATATGATCATGGCTGATCATTCCTAATCAGTATCCTCTTCCTGCCTTATCTCCATAACCCTTGATTCCACTATCTTTGAGAGCTCTATCCAACTCTTTCTTAAATGAATCCAGAGACTGGGCCTCCACTGCCCTCTGGGGCAGAGCATTCCACACAGCCACTACTCTCTGGGTGAAGAAGTTTCTCTTCATCTCTGTCCTAAATGGTCTACCTTGTATTTTTAAGCTGTGTCCTCTGGTTCGGCACTCACCCATCAGCGGAAACATGTTTCCTGCTGCCAGAGTGTCCAATCCTTTAATAATCTTATGTCTCAATCAGGTCCCCTCTCAGTCTTCTAAACTCAAGGATATACAAGTCCAATCGCTTCAGTCTTTCAGTGTAAGGTAATCCCGCCATTCCAGGAATTGACCTTGTGAACCTACGCTGCATTCCCTCAGTAGCCAGAATGTCTTTTCTCAAATTTGGAGACCAGAACTGCACACAGTACTCTAGGTGTGATCTTACCAGGGCCCTGTACAGCTGCAGAAGCATCTCTTTGCTTCTATACTCAATTCCTCTTGTTATGAAGGCCAGCATGCTATTAGCCTTCTTCACTACCTGCTGTACCTGCATCCTTGCCTTCATTGACTGGTGTACAAGAACACCCAGATCTCTCTGTACTGCCCCTTTACCTCAATGGAATCAATTTGGGTAGTAATCTGCCTTCCTGTTCTTGCCACCAAAGTGGATAACCATACATTTATCCACATTAAACTGCATCTGCCCACTCACCTAACTTGTCCAGGTCACCCTGTAATCTCCTAACATCCTCATCACATTTTACCCTGCCACCCAGCTTTGTATCATCAGCAAATTTGCTAATGTTATTGCTAATACCATCTTCTATATCATTAATATACATTGTAAAAAGCTGCGGTTCCAGCACTGATCCCTGCGGTACCCCACTGGTCGCTGCCTGCCATTCCGAAATGGAGCCGTTTATCACTACCCTTTGTTTCCTATCAGCCAACCAATTTTCAATCCAATCTCGTACTTTGCCCCCAGTACCATGCACCCTAACTTTACTCACTAACCTCCTGTGTGGGACTTTATCAAAAGCTTTCTGAAAGTCCAGGTACACTACATCTGCTGGATCTCCCTCGTCCATCTTCAGAGTTACATCCTCAAAAAATTCAAGAAGATTAGTCAAGCATGATTTCCCCTTCATATATCCATGCTGACTCTGTCCTATCCTGTTACTACTATCTAGATGTGCCGTAATTTCATCCTTTATAATAGACTCCATCTTTCCCACTACTGAGGTCAGACTAACTGGTCTATAATTTCCTGCTTTCTCTCTCCCACCTTTCTTAAAAAGTGATATAACATTAGCCACCCTCCAATCCTCAGGAACCGACCCCGAATCTATCGAACTCTGGAAAATAATCACCAACGCCACCTCCCGAGCCACCTCCTTCAGTACCCTGGGATGTAGACCATCAGGCCCTGGAGACTTATCAACCTTCAGACCTAACAGTCTCTCTAACACCAAATCCTGGCAAATATAAATTCCCTTCAGTTCAGGTCCTTCAGCCTATGATACCTCAGGGAGATTGCTTGTGTCTTCCCCAGTGAACACAGATCTGAAGTACCCATTTAATTCTTCTGCCATTTCTTTGTTTCCTGTAATATATTCCCCTGTTTCTGTCTTCAAGGGCCCAATTTTAGTCCTAACCATTTTTTTGCCTTGCACATACTTAAAAAAAGCTTTTACTATCCCCCTTTATAGTTTTGGCCAGTTTACCTTCGTACCCCATTTTTCCTCTGCGCATTTCCTTCTTAGTAATCCTCTGTTGTTCTTTAAAAGCTTCCCAGTCCTCAGTTTTCCCACTTATCTTTGCTATGTTATACTTTTTCTCTTTTAACTTTATATGTTTCTTAACTTCCCTCATCAGCCACGGCCGCCCATGCCTCCTCGTGGAATCTTTCTTCCTTTTAGGAATGAACTGATCCTGCAACTTCTGCATTATGCACAGAAATATCCGCCATTGTTCCTCCACAGTCATCCCTGCTAAGGTATTGCACCATTGAACTTTGGCCAGCTCCTCCCTCATAGCTCCATAGTTCCCTTTATTCAACAGAAGTACTGTAACTTCCGACTGTACCCTCTCCCTCTCAAATTGCAGATTGAAGCTTAATGTATTATGGTCACTACTTCCCAATGTCTCCTTCACTTCGAGGTCTCTGACCAATTCTGGTTCGTTACACAAACCAGATCCAGAATTGCCTTCTCCTTGGTCGGCTCCAGCACCAGCTGCTCTAAGAATCCATCTCTGAGGCACTCCACAAAGTCTCTTTCTTGAGGTCCAATACCATCCTGATTCTCCCAGTCTACCTGCATGTTAAAATCCCCCTTAACAACTGTAGTGACATCTTTGTGACCGGCCAATTTCAGCTCCTGATTTAACTTACACCCGACATCCAGACTACTGTTTGGGGGCCTGTAGATGACTCCCAAGAGGGTCTTTTTACCCTTTAGTATTTCGCAGCTCTATCCACACTGACTCTACATCTCCTGACTCTAGGTCCCCCCGCGCAAGGGACTGAATATCCTCCCTTAACAACAAGGCCACCCCACCCCCTCTGCCCGTCAGTCTGTCCTTATGATAGCACGTGTATCCTTGAATATTCATTTCCCAGACCCTGTCCACTTGAAGCCACGTCTCAGTTATCCCCACAATATCGTATCTGCATATTTCCAAAAGAGCCTCAAGCTCATCCATCTTATGTCTAATGCTTCGTGCATTCATGTATAGTATTTTTAATTTGTTACTGCTCTCACCCTTCCCATCAACCCCTATTTCACTCAATGGCAGATCTGGTTTTAATTTTTTTTAAATGAAGTGATCTGGATGTGCTTGCCACGAGCAGAGTATGTGAAATAAGTATTCTATTTCCTTAAAATAATATAACTGGTGAACGCACACATGTTTGGGGAATTAAAGTCTGCAATGTTAAGTGAATTTTGCTGGTTAAAGTTCATCAGCTGTTCACACCTTTGCACTTTTAGTGGGAGTCTGTTTGTTTTCAAGTACTTGAGAAGGAGGAAGCTGCTGTCACAAAAGTAGGCAACAAGTCTTGAATAAAGCACCAGAAAAGAGTGGGAAACAGAGAAGTTACTCCATGCACAAGAAAGACCTCGCAACAATCCAGGTCTCTCCTCTCAAGAGGCACACCATGAGAGATACTTTGGAGTTATTTGCATTTAGCACTGCCAATGACTGTGTGATGCTGTGAACAAGTGAACTATTTCCCCACAAAATTTTGCAGTGTATTGGGTAAACAAATTTTCCAAAAGCCTTGGACATTAAAAATTTAGGCTGCCAAATTTCACTGCACTATTGAAGGTGTACTGCACTGTTTGAGGGGCCACTTTTTTTTAAGTCGTTAGGGTGACACCCTGCATTCTTGGGAGAACCTAAATGATCCTGTAGCAATATTCAAAGCGGAACTGTGAAATGTTACAACCATAATGTATCCTTCAAGGAGGATCAATAAAGCCATTGTCTGATCATCATCTCTTTGCTGTTAATGTAATCCTACAATGTACCAAATGGCTGATGTTTCCTTCATGTCATCTGAGACCACTGCAATGAAAGCTGTATAATACCTTCATTGTTAAGACCTTTGTTATTTTTATCATTTTTGGTTTGGAGCTGTGAACTGAGAGTTGAAGGTGACATTAAGTAAACAACTTTTCTTTTAGAAAGAAGAGAATAAACAAACTGAGATTTGAGGCAGGTCTGGAAGTTAATTACAGGAAGCTTATTTGCATTAGTGTCTTCAGGAAGCTAACCTACAATCGCATGTACCTGAGAGATTATGGATCATGGAGTCTAAGTGAGCCGGCCAATTGCATTTTATTTATTTTTCTCCTTTGACTTATCCCTTAACTCTGTCTGTTTGTTTGTCAGTCTTTGTGTGGGGAGGGGGCTAGAATTCAAACAAGATTGGGTTTAAATCATAGACATTAATTATCTTGTTGCTTAACTTTGAGAGCCACTGAATTATTAATAATTTGTTAAATCTTTTATTTAAGTTATAAACCTGATGTTTGGTTATTTACAATGTCTGGTACTGCTTATTGAAAAAGCCTGGTTCGGAACCATTGGGATCAGTTTTGGGGGTCATTGAATGTTTTAATTTTATGCTGATGCAAATACAAGGGGAGAGAGGCTGATTTGATGCAGCTGTCTGACTTTGTGTCGTATATTTTTGGAATTTTAATTTTGTTTTAGGAATAGAAGCAAATGGATTTCAGTCAGTTTTGTGAAGTTTAAGTCGGTCAGAAAGTCATTTGGACAGTGATCTCAGTGCATCAGTTCCAAGAAGACCTATGACTACAGTTAAGAGGCTGGGAGATCCTCTGTGATGTTAATGAATAGAATAAGATTATTAGACACAGGAGCAGAAATTAGGCTGTTCAGCCCATCAAGTCTGCTCCACCATTCAATCATGGCTGATAAGTTTCTCAACCCCATTCTCCTGCTTTCTCCCTGTAACCCTTGATACCCTTGACACTCAAGAACCTATCTATCTCTGTCTTAAATATACTAACTGACCTGGCCTCCATAGCCCTGGCAATGAATTCCACAGACTGACCACTGTCTGTCTTGAAGTTTCTCCTTAACTCTGTTCTAAAAGATCTTTCCATGACTCTACTCTAACCTTGTGCCCTGGGGTCCTAGTTTGTCCTACCACTGGAAACATCTGCTCAACATTCACTTGTTAGGGCTGTTCAGTATTTTGCAAGCTTCTCAATTAGATCCCCCCCCTCCCCCTCCTCCTCCTAAACTCCAAGTATAGACCCAGAGTCCTCAAATGTTCCTCATGTTAGGCTTTTCATTCCTGGGACCATTCTCATGAACCGTTTGACAAATCTGCCCAGGAAAATGAGAAGACTAAGCTGGTATTATCATAATATGATCAGCCACCTTGGGAAGTGGTTGAGATAATACATTTCAAGAAAGGAAAACAAATAAGGGAATTGCTGTGAAAAGTTAGATAACCAAATTAACAGGAAAACATATTTAAATGAACAAGGTAAGAGCTTAGGGCACACAATCAGCAAATCTTTGCTACAGTGATTTTTAAAAAATAATTCTCTCTGGTTCTTAACAGCTATGTATAAATGTATAATTATTGTAAGCATACATTGGGCTCATCAGGTGCTTAAGTCTCTCAGGCATATGTCGTGAACTCCAGCATTTTAAACATTAAATCCTTATGATAGAAGAGCTTAATTATCCAATTTTTAACAAAAACTGATCAGCACTGGAAGCCATAATTAAACTTGATAGTAGATTAATTTGGAGACATAACTTCTGTTCAAAAGTTTCATATTGTAAAGATTTCTATGATCCATTTTCTGCAGCTCTTGTTCAGCGAGAGTTACAGAATAATTAAGTGGGCTGTGTTACAAAGATTTGCAAATTCCCCCGTTTACAGAAATCTTGATCCATATAATCCAGACCCAATTTGCAAATTCATTGGTAATGGGAAATACAATTAGCAATCAAGTAGAACTGAGATAGGAATGTCTTTGTGCAAAGAATGGGATATTATGGACCAAAGTGCCAAATAATTACGCCCACCTCAGTAAAATCAGGAGGATGTTTTTGGCAGATAACTCTTCTATCCCATTTTAATGTTCAGTCCTAACAAACAAAATGGTTTTGATGCTTCAAAACAGATTAAACAGCGCATTGAAAAGCAAAAGTATAGGTCATTCATTTCCCTTCTGAGGTAGAAAAACAAAAGTCAATGATAACTTACTGTGCTGTGAAAACAAAGCACAATCCTGAAAATATTTTAGGAATGGAAAAAAAAATCAGCATTTTTCTTATTTATTCAAGTATCATATTACTATATGCTGTGCTAGTGAGTTCTAGATAAGTTCAAGACCAAAGTGTATTTTATTTTAAAAAGCTGATATTTGGCAAAATTTCAAGGCTTATTAAGCAAGTTGGCAACTATAAGTTGCCTGCAGAGAAGCAAAATATCCACCAGCTAACTTTAATCATTCAGCATACTGCAAAGGTAGATCATAAATTGCTTTGATTTCATATTTTAATGCAAGTCTTGAAGAAATGTCACAGTCTTGAAATGTTAGCTGTGGGCAGCCGTGCTGACGAGGGAAGTCAGGGATAGCATAAAAGTAAAAGAGAAAACATATAATGTGACAAAAGGCAATGGGAAACCAGAGGATTGGGAAGCTTACAAAGACCAACAGAGGGCAACAAAAAAGGAAGTAAGGAGGGAGGAGATTAAATATGAGAGTAAGCTAGCCAGGAATATGAAGGAAGACAGTATAGATATCTATAAAGGCCAAAAGTGGACATTGGACAGCTGGAAAATGAGGCTGGGAAGGTGATAGTGGGGAACAAGGAAATGGCTGAGGAATTGAATAATTACTTCACATCAGTCTTCATGGTATTAAAAAAAAGTAATATCCCAAAAAATCAAGAGTTGGGGGCAGAGCTGAGTGTGGTGGCCATCATCAAGGAAAAGATGTGAGAAAATCTGAATAGCCAGAAGGTGGATAAATCACCTGGACCAGATGGACCACACCCCAGAGTTCTAAGGGAGATAGCTGAAGAGATAATGGAGGCATTACTGGTGATCTTTCAGGAATTGCTTAGAGTCAGGAGGGTCCTAGAGGACTAGAAAATTGCTAACATGGCACCCCTGTTTTAAAAAGAGTTTTTAAAAATTACTGACCAATTTAGCCTAACCTCGGTCATGGGAAAGATCCTACAGTCCATTGTGAAGGATGAGATTTCTGAATACTTGGAAGTGTATGGTGAAATGGTATTGAGCAGGTCAGACCAAGGAAAGCCAGTGGATGTTATTGACCTGAACTTCAAGAAGGCCTTTGACAAGCTGCCACACAGGAAGCTACTGAGTAAGATAAGTGCCTGTGGTGTTAGAGGCAAGTTGCGAGCATGGATAGAAGTTTGGCTGTGGCAGAAAGCAGAGAGTCGCGATAAAAGGGTCTTTCTCAGGATGGCAGCCAGTGACAACTGGTGTTCCACAAGGGTCAGTGTTGGGACCACAACTTTTCACTTTATACATTAATGATTTGGATGAAGGAGCTCCCTGTGCCCATGGTCATATTGTAATACCATTGACTCATCCTTAGGTGATCAGAGCGGCAAAATAAAGCAGACAATAGTTGGACAAGACTGTTGTCATCCTTCAGCTTTGTATCAGTCTTGTTATGATAGTACAACATGGAGTTTGGAAGTGCTGTAGATAGTCGGGAGGTGAATCACATTGCAGGGACTTTCGTGGTTGCATAAAGTGCTGACAGTGCAACATTAAGCTGCTATGTGAGTGAAAATTGCCAGTTGCTTAAATTACTTTGTACATCAGATGCACCCATTTTTAACAAAAGGCTCTATTGTGGAGGTTCTAGGATCAGTGTTGATAAGCAACTACTTGTGTTTAAATCCATTTATCCTGATCAGGTATTGCAGAGTGTGCATCAGCCCTAAAAGGGTGTCCATACAACATTGTCATTTCTTCGTGTTTCGGAACTAGCAATATGAATTGGTACCATGACCATGGTGAGAATACCTGTGTGTCCTTTAAATGCTAGAAGCTTATTGGCACCAAGAAAACCGTAATCTTTCCCTGCAGAATGGTGCCAAATTCTGTGTTTAAGGACAAATTACATCTGATTCCTCTTAAGGTCATAGTTGCCTGTTAACAAAGGTCACCTCCTTTATGCCAAAGCATTGTAGTACCTGTACACTACTGGTAAAATAACTGGCAACCTGTGAATATTAGAAATAGTCAAAGCATAAATTAGTTACTGGCAAGTTTTCAAACTGTATCTTAGGATAACTTCGTTGCCCCAAGTCCACAGTGTTAGAGATGTGTAATCCATTATAATGTTCAAATGTCTTTCTAATTTATTTGTGTGGTGCTTATGATCACTTGATTAATCCAGATAAGATCTATTTGAATTCAGTTTTTCACCTATCAGAAATTACAAGTTTGATTTGTGTTTCCAAAGGGTGCTGCAACATTCTTTCAATCTGTGTGATTTCAGGCCTTAGCAGTTGTAAAAACAGTATGTGGAAGTGCATTTTCAGTAATGCAATAGTGTACTTAAACCCAAATGTAAGAATAGTTTCTTCTCAGACAATATCTCATTCTATGAAATTTAATCTTTATAGATCGTGCAGATCCCCCTCCATACAAATACTCATGTGGTGGTACAAAACTTCAGTAGTACTGAACAATAGGCTTTTCAGACTCTATCTTCTTGCGTTATGACTGATTTCAATATTATTGCCCTAACTGTGAAATTTAAGAAATCACTTTGTCCTGTTCAGGCCTCCCTCCAATGAAATTTTCTTCCTGAATAGGCACTTGTCATTGTTTTGACCAGTGTTCTAGTTTGGATATATTATTGAACAGTATTTTACCCTCCATAAATTTGTGATCACCTTAAGCTGTTCTGCCAGTGACTATACGTGCATGAATTACATTCTCTATTACCATGCTTACTGACATATTAGCTCCTGGTTAAGCAACACCATGATTTTTAACTCATTTGTTTTCAAATTCTCCCTTGAGCTCGCCCTTCCAATCTCTAATTTCCTCCCAGCCAATTGCACTAAAATGTCTGCACTCCTGTAATTCTGGCCTCTGCTAATGGACATTTGTTATTCCATTGTTTTATAATTTCTGACCATCTTTAGCTACTTTGGAACTAAGCTCTGGAATTCTTTTCGGAAAATTTCTAATTCTTCCCTCATTGTTAGATGCTCAATAGAAGCTGTCTTTTGGATGAGGCAATGGGCTATCTGCCATAAAATTTCCTGAGAAGCTCAGATTACCTCTAGTATACAGGAGCTGAAAATGTGTTGCTGGAACTGCGCAGCAGGTCAGGCAGCATCCAGGGAACAGGAGAATCGACGTTTCGGGCATAAGCCCTTCTTCAGGAATGAGGAAACTTTCTCCTCACTTTCTCATATACAGGAGCATTTAAAGCAATGGATCATTTTGTCATTAAATAAATCAATACTTACTGACTTCCCTTACTATGACTATTGACCTTTTGAGGACAAATTTTTATCTGTTCCTATCATGTCATAAATATATATTTTTTAACTTGAGATATGGACTTTGCTGACTGGCCAGCATTTATTGCACATTACTACTTAGAGTCAGAGAGTCTGGAGATGTGCAGCACAGAAACAGACCCTTCGGTCCAACTCATCCATGCTGACCAAATATCCCTACCCAATCTAGTCCCACCTGTCAGCATCCGGCCCATATCCGTCCAAGCCCTTCCTGTTCATATACCCATCCAGATGCCTTTTAAATGTTGCAATTGTACTAGCTTCAACCACTTCCTCTGGCAGCCCATTCCACACACGCACCACCTTCGTGAAAAAGTTGCCCCTTAGGTCTCTTTTATATCTTTCCCCCCCTCACCTTGAACCTATGCCCTTTAGTTCTGTAATTCCCCCACCCCAGGGAAAAGATCATGTCTATTTATCCTATCCCCATCCCTCACGATTTTATAAACCTCTGTAAGGTCACCCCTCAGCCTCCGACGCTCCAGAGAAAACAGCCCTAGCCTATTTAACATCTCCCTATAGCTCAAAGCCTCCAACCCCAGCAACATCCTTGTAAACCTTTTCTGAACTCTTTCCAAGTCTGACAACATCCTTCCGATTGGAGGGAAACCAGAATTGCAAGCAATATTCCAAAAGTCGCCTAACCAATGTACAGCCACAACATGACCTCCCAACTCCTGTACTCAATACTCTGACCAATAAAGGAAAGCATACCAAATGTTGCCTTCACTATCCTATCTACCTGCAACTCCACTTTCAAGGAGCTATGAACCTGCATTCCAAGGTCTCTTTGTTCAGCAACACACTCGGGCATTACCGTTAAATTAAACTCCGTCTGCCACTCCTCAGCCCATTGGCTCATCTGATCAAGATCCCATTGTAATCAGAGGTAACTTTCTGCACTCTCCACTTCACCCCCAATTTTGGTGTCATCTGCAAACTTACTATGCCTCTTAAGCTCACATCCAAATCACTTGCCCGTCAGAAGATGATGACAAGCTGCCGCCTTGAACTGCTGTTGTCCATGTGCTGTAAGGTGACCCTCAAATACCCCCCTAACGGTATTGTGGATTTTTGACTTGGCAACCATGAATGTATGGTGATATTTTGAGTCAGATGGTGAGTGATTTGGAGGGGATCTTTAAGGTGGTGGTGTTCCCATGTATCTGCTGCCTTTGTCCTTCTAGATGGAAGTTGTGGATTTGGAAGATGCTGTCTAAGGATATGTGGTGATTTTCTGCAGTGCCTCTTGCAGATGGTACTCGTTGCAGCTACTGAGTATCAGTGGTAGAGGAAGTGGATATTTGTGGATGTGGTGGTGTCAGTCAAGAAGGCTACATTGTCCTGGATAATGTCCAGTTTCTTGCCTGAATGGGTGCAGCTCCAAAACTCCAATGAGGACTATTCCATCATGTTTCTGACTTGTCTTGTAGATGGGGAGTCAGGACGTGCCCCATTACTCGCCCCAGTATTTCGAGCCTCTGACCTGCTCTTGTAACCACTGTGTATTTATGTGGTGAGTCCACATGAGTTTCTGATCAAAGTAGCCATCAGGATGTTGTTAATGGGAGATTTGATTATGGTAAAACTATTGAATATCAAATTGTGGTGGTTAGATTGTCTGTCTATATCTCCTATTGAAGATGGCCATTACTCAATTTGTGGTGTAAATGTTACTTGCCATTCGTCAGCCCAAGTCCGGATATTATCCAGATCTTATTGCATTTGAACATGGACTGCTTCAGTATCTGAGTTGTAAATAATGCTGAACATTGTGCAATCATTGGCAAGCATCCCCACTACATTCTTTATGATGGAGCCAAGTTTGTTGTTGAAGCAGCTGAAGATGGTTGGGCCTAGATTACTACCTTAAGGAACTCTTGCAGAAATGTGGTGGGCATAAGATAATTGACCTCCAAGAAACACTACTATCTTCCAGTGTGCCAAGTATAAGTCCAACCAGCAGAGAGCTTGCCACCTGATTCCCATTGAATCCATTTTTGCTATGCATCGATGATGTCCCAATTGATTGTCTGCAGCCTTGATGTCAAGGGCTGTCACTCTCACCTCCCCTCTAGAATTCAGCTCTTTTGTCTATGTTTGAACCAAGGCAGTAGTGAAGTCAGAGCTGAAAATGTGTTGCTGGAAAAGCGCAGCAGGTCAGGCAGCATCCAAGGAACAGGAGAATCGACGTTTCGGGCATAAGCCCTTCTTCAGTAGTGAAGTCAGGAACTGAGTGGCCCTGGCAGAACCCAAACTGGGAGTTGCTGAGCAGATGCTGCTTGAAAGCACTGTTGATGACACCTTCCATCACTCTTTTTAATTGAGTGTAGACTGATGAAGCTGTAATTGTTGGGTTTAATTTGTCCTAGGCAATTTTCCATGTTGACGGATGGCTGTCAGTGTTATAACTGTGCTGGAAGACCTTGGCTAGGGGAGCAGTAAGTTCTAGAGCACAAGTCTTCAGTACTATTTCTAGAATGTTGTCAGGGTCCAATGCCTTCAACTGTTTCTTGATATCACCTGGAGTGAATAATTGTCTGAAGACTGGTATCTATCGTGCTGGGATGGGTCATCCATTCGGCACTACTTCTTGAAGATTGCGAATTCTTAAGCCATATCCTTTGCACTGATGTATCGGGCTCTCCCATCCTTGAGAGTGGTGATATTTGTGGAGTCTGCTCCTCTAGTGAGTTGTTTGTCCACCACCATTCATGACTCGATGTGGCAGGACTCCAGGGCTTAGATCAGGTCCATTGCTTATGCGATTGTTTAGCTCTATCATTTGCTACTTATGCTGTTGGGCAACAAGTAGTCCTGTTTGGTAGTTGCACCTAATATTTAGGTTTGTCTGGTGCTGCTCCTAGTATACCTTCCTGCGCTCGCCATTGAACTAGGGCTGATTCCCTGGCTTGATAGTAGTGATTGTGTGGATGAAATGCCAGGCTGAGTTGCAGATTGTGCTGAAGTACAATTTTGCTGCTGTTAGCTCACAGCACCTCAGATTCCTGCTTGAGTTGCTAGATCCATTCAGTCTGTCCCATTTAGCACATTGATCATGCCACACAGCATGATGGAGGGTATTCTCAATGTGAAGGCAGGACTTCATCCCCATAAGATGAAGTGGTCACTTTTACCGATTTGCTGTCATGGACAAATGCATCTGCAACTGGCAGATTGGTAAGGATTTTTTTTCTCTTATTTCCCTTACCACCTGCCGCAAACCCAGTCTAGAAGCTGTCTCACAGCTAGTCCCTGACCAGTTTGATCACTAGTGCTGCTGCTGAGCCACTCTTGGTGATGGTCATTGAAATCCCTCTGCCAGAGTACATTTTATACCCTTTCCATTCTCCTACTTCCCTAAGTGTTCAATATTAAGTATGATTCATCAACGGAGGGAGGACAGTGTGTGGTAACCAGTAGGTGGTTTCCTTGCCCACATTTAACTTGAAGCCATGAGATTTCATAGGGTTAACGGCCATTTTGAAGACTCCAGGGACATCTCTGTCCCGACTGTATGCCACTTAGCCGCCACCTCAGCTGGGTCTGTCCTGCCGGTTCGACTGAACATATCCAGGGATAGTGGTGTTGGCTGAGGCTTTTAGATATGATTCTGTGAGTATGACAATGTTAGGCTGTTGCTTGACTAGCTTGTGAGACAGCACTCTTAATTTTGGCACTTGCCCCCAGATGTTAGTGAGGTGGAACTTTACAGGAACAACAGTTCTGTTCTGTTTTTCTTTTTCTGGTGCTGAGGTTGATGTCAGATGGGCCATCTGGTTTAATTTTCTTTGAGGCTTTGTTGTGATTAATGCAGTTGAGTCACTTGTTAGGCCATTTCAGAGGCCATTTGAGAGTAAACTATATTGCTGTAGATAGAGAATAACGTGTAGGCCAGACCAGGGGAGCATGGCTAATTTCCTTCCCTGACAGACATTAGTGAGTCAGATGGGTTTATCTGACGATCAATATATTTTCAATTACAGGTATAGATTTTTAAAAATTGAATTCAAATTCCACCATCTGTTGTGGCAGGGTTCGAACCTGGATTCCTAACTGAGTTTCTAGATTACGAATCTAGCGTTAATAGCACAAGGCCATTGCCTTCCCTAGATAATCAATGGGAATCGCTTACATCTGTTCAAACAGACAGATGAGCTTGAAATGAGATGTGCCAAACAATGTAGAGCTCCATCTACAAGAATACCAGCCTAGGTTATCTATCTAAATTCTGAATTGGGACTTAAACCTGAATCCTATAATGGAGTCAAGCTTTATTGGGGGGGAAAAAAGACAGCAATGGCAATAAAATGTTGTGGGGAAAAGGTCAAGGCTTTTATTCTTGCTGTTGATTGATTGGCCACAAACATGTTCAGATGGATCTGCTGCCAGAATTTACACCTGATTCAGGCTCCATGCACTCATTCCAGGCAAATCCAGCATGAAGTCGTACTGGGGTACAACTGGATGGAATATGCACCATGCACATTCTGTCCACTTTTACCAACTGGTGAAGCTGAAAGAAAGCTGTGGGGATGTATGTATTTTGGCCTCTGAATAAATAAGCCAAGCCACTTCCCATTGGCTTTTCTCGAAGTTTAGGCGAAAGTGAGGACTGCAGAGTCAAAATTAGAGTGGTGCTGGAAAAGCACAGCAGGTCAAGCAGCATCCAAGGAGTAGCAAAATCGGCATTTTGGGCAAAAGCCCTTCATCAGGACTCGGGATGCTGCCTGACCTGCTGTGCTTTTCCAGCACCACTCTAATCATTTCTCAGAGCTTGGCAGACCTCTTCTTGGCATGTTAACTATAAACCAGCCAGTGCACTCTTATGGTTGCATGGTAAAGTAATGTAGATTTACCTATCTTAAACACTTTATTTTGGTTTGGTATTGCCTAGGTTTGATTTCAGATTTGTTTTCTATGGCTGTCTTGAGAGAGGCAAAAGCAATAACAAACAATGGAATGACTGAACCAAATCCAACTGCCCAGTTTAAAATATTCTCAAACTTAAACAATGTTCTCTCAAAAGTAGGGCACACTGGGTGGGTGCTGTTGTCATGCTTATAACTTGCTGGATTGTATTCTCTGTTGCCATGGTGTTGACAATAACTACAGACTTCAACTGCTGACAGACGACTACTGATCTGCTTGTGGTCAGAAGATAGCTTAGTGTACATCAGCTGTCCCCCAGCTACCGCACTTAGCTGTGAAGCAATTATGGTGCAACCCATTTTAACTGCAGATCATGTAACTGTTGAGATGTTTTAAATCATATTTTGTCTTCAGAAGTTGGAAAATAATTGCTTCAATAATTGATACTGGATGTTGAAAGTATTAAATGGTTATTAAGGTCAGGTAATATACGTAGAAAGAGTAACAGAGTTGCAGTTTCTTGCCAATAACCATTACAGTGTTTGTTATATCTTTAATTATGGTTTGAGTACTCTGATACAATAACTGATGCAAGTGTTTTTCATGCACTTTGGCTGATTTTAAGCTGGTGTGGTAGTACACATGGGTTCAGAATTCTTTCCATTTTCTTCAAAATTAATTTACTATTTTCATTGTCAAACCAACATAAAAGCCTTAACTCCGCACCCAGGAAGGAGACTAAACACGTCCAAGGCCTCTGTCAACACTAATCTGAAAATGTTCAACAGGGAGTGTACATTTTTCTCACCCATTGTCAGCAGCAAGGCTAGGTGTGGGAGTTTGGTTTATGAACCATTTCACAGTTACAAATGAGTAACTGGTTGATCTGTAATGTGCTCTCCAAATAATAGTTTCTTGAGTAGATATCCTCTGACTTCAGTTTTATTGTTTAGATATAACATCTAAAGCACCATAGGGTTACTATTTGACCAGAAAAAATACTACAGCAGCAATATAAATACAGGTTACAAGAGCAAGTCAAAGGCTGTGAATTCTGTAATGAAAAGTTGCATCTTAACTGACATAGGCCAGTCTACTATTTGCCAGGCAGAAGTCAGAACAATGACCTATTGTAAACTTCTGAAATAAATGCAGTTGAAAAAAGACAACTCGGAAACATCTAGGACGAAACAGCCTACATTATTGGCAAGCCATCACTGAAGTACAATGGCTGTGATGTTTACTATCTAAAAGGTACACTGTGGTGATTCACTCAGGTTCCTTTTCCATCACTCTGCAAACACTCAACTTCTGTCAACCTAAAAGGGCATGAGCAGCAGGTTAATTTGGTCACCATCCACCTACAAGTTCCCCTCCAAATCACGTACCATCCTGATTTCACAGCACCTCAGAATTGTTATGGTGTTGAAGAACATTTGGCCTGTTTTATACACTGTTAGCATTTCAATTTGTGCCAATATTGGGAATGTATCACTGTTTCTTCACTGTGTCAAAATCCTGGAACTCTCTATCTTTAAAAGAGTTGTGATTTCAGCCTTAGAATTAATGTTCACTACATGTTAGTATGTATGATTTTATATCATAAATAACTTTCACTATAACTTTCAGTGTGCAATGTACTTTTAGCTTGGAAACTATTATTTTTCTTTCAACATCACCAAAGTATTATGTTCCCAGCAGAAGATATTGAAGACCTGAGGAACAACATTCAGCTTGTTGAGCATGCTCAACCATTCAATTAGATTATGGCTGACCATTTATGTGCATACCATTTTCCTGCACTATTTCCATATTCTTTTTATCACTAGTCTCCAGAAATCTATTGATTTCTGTCTTGAAATTGAGCATTTTTTTTGTAAATGTATTTATTAGCAAAAAACTTTATAAAAATATGAAGCAATGGAATATATGACAAATACCAGTATAATAAACGCAAATTACAATACAACCACTGTCTAGTAACCTACCCTATAAAACAAAGCAAAACATTATGCAAAACAACACCAGTAAATATGTTTTGTTTTAAAAAAAAACTAACACACAAGACCACAAAATAACAATGCTCGGCGTAGAGCTCCCAAACAAACGGGAGTGTTGTGTGTATATATAGCCGTATTGCCAAGGGCTCAGCAAACCTAACCATCCTGGTTAAACAAACGCACTAGTTAAGATAGCAGACAAATGTATCCAAACAACTCAAAAAGAGCTGCCATGCCTTATATTAAAAAAAAAGTCTGTTGTGTGGTGCACCATATTTGTGAAATAATCCAAGGGAATGTGCTCCATAATTAATTTTCACCATCCCAGCAAGCCCGACGGGTTCTCAGACACCCAATTCATCAGAATACTCTTCCGTGCACAGTAAATAAGGATATTGAATAGTTTCTTCCCGTGCCCATCTAAAGAAGATAAATTTGGTAGACCTAGAAGGGGAGATATCTGGTTTACTTTAACTTTGGTCCTCAATATCCTACCTATCTCTCCCGCCACAGCGCTCCAATAAACAGAGCCTGTGGCATGTCTAGAAGCAAAGGGTAAGAATACCTACACTTATTTTCCACTTGGGGTACATTGGAGACGCCTTTTTTTTTTTTAAAACTTCACCAGACGGTCTGGTGCCAAATGAACCCTGTGCAGAACTTTTAACTGCATGGCGTATGTCCTATTACAGATTTGAGATCTTTTGTGCGTTCTCCTACATGTCCTCCCATGTTTCAGAAGAGCACTCCACTCCTAGCTTTTGCTCTCAGACTTCACGTAACTGGTTAATATCCTGCCAGGCCATACCATCCAGTAGATGATAGAGGGCACTAAACAAAAGGGTGTTTGTGGCATGTAGCAACAACCTCTGTGTCGGGCTTAGTGAGAAGCGTAGTCGTCTTTTGGTTGAAATCCCTGACCTGAAAGATTGAGCTGTATTTGCGGCTCAATTGCTTAAAGGACACAGCCTCCCTGTCAAACAAGTCTCCCAAACTGGAAACTCCTCTCGCTGTCCACAACTTGAACCCTAAGTCCATTTTCCCTGGTCAGAACCCTGGCATACCGACTATGGGGGTGAAGTTTTGGATAAATAACCCTCACTCTGACACATTGCCTTCCATGCCTTGACTGTACTAATCACAGTGGGATTCCGGCAGTGGTCTATAACTGTTCTCAACTTATCCATGAACAACAGGTTAATAAGAGGGCACTTTGCCTGGGTGGCCTCGATATTCAACCAAATTGAGCCTGGATTGTTACCTACCCAATCGCGCACAAAGGACAACAGGAGAGTCGATTGATATCTCCTGATGTCTGGGAAATCAACTCCTCCCCATCCTTGAGGCAACTGCAGTTTAGTATGTTAGAGGGGCTGCCCACGATGCCAAACGAAAGAACTAAACCAACCCATGTTTCCACAGCATTGAAGTGGGAAATGTTGCAGGGAGCATACGCATGGGATAAAGGACATTCATCTTAAGGGCTATTCAGCCCAACCACAAAGTTGGAAGAGTCTCCCATCTCTGGAGACACCGCCTATATTGAGCAGATGAACAAAGTTGGTCCGAAATAATCAATCAAGCATGGGGGTAATAAGAATACCTACGTATCAGAAACCTGCCCATGACCACTTAAAGGAGAACCTCTGGCACTTAAGGTCCCCCAAAGGCATAGCCTCTGACTTTGCAAAGTTGGTCTTGTATCCTGAAAAAGCCCCAAATGAATTAATACATTGTAACAGATATATAGGGTACGGAGGTCATGGGGTCCGATACAAACAGAAGGACGTCATCTGCATATAGTGTAATCTTGTGTACACTCTATCCCACTTCTGCAGCGGTTAAGTGGACGTTCTGCCAAATGGCATCTCTCAGCGGCTCTATCGCTAATGTAAACAACAATGGTGAGAGACTGCAGCCTTGACGACTACCCCTGCCAATCCTAAAGTTTCCAGATTTCAACCTATTGGTGATGACTGCGGCCAGATGGTGGCAATGTAAAACCTTCACCCACCTAGCAAAGACCCCACCCAGCCCAAACTCTAAGACATGAGATACGGCCATTCCATCTGGTCAAATACTTTCTCTGCATCTAAGGAAATCACCAACCCCCGGATCAATGGTTGCTGACTTGGACTATATTCGGCAGCCTTCTAATATTATTAGAGGACCGACAGCCCCTTAAAACTGTCTGGTCCTCTTTGACAATATAGGGCAACACCTTCTCCAAACCCAGCGCCAAAATCTCAGACAGAACCTTAAAATCTGAATTTAATAGAGAGATGGGCCTGTATGAGGCACAATTCCCTTCTTAAGAATGAGGGAAATGTTATCTTCTCTCAAAGATGGTAGTAGGCATTCATGCATATAGGAGTGATTGTATATTTCCAGCATCAGCCCTGACAGAATCCCTAAAAACCCCTTCTAAAACTCACCGGGGAGACCATCAGGGCCAGGAACTTTCTCAATTTGAAGTTGCCTAACTGCCTGCTGTATTTCCTGAATTGTCAGGCGGGCATTGTTGAGAGAGGCCGGTTCCAAGGTTACCCCCGGGAGGTCCAGACTCTTAAAGGTTTCCATCTTTGCCCACTCATCCTCGCAACCTTCAGACCGATACAATTCAGAGTAAAAGAAAATCTGAAAAGCTTCATTTAATCCTTTTGGCATCGTACTAATGAACTGCATTAATGGATCGGGGAGCACGCTTCTTCCTAGTCAGATACGCTAAATACTTTCTTCGGGTTTTGTGTAAGTACTGAATTCAGTGTGGCCAGAGGGTTGTGATCTGCTGTAGCTTGGTCACAGAAGGCCTCGCAAAATGTGCCACCTCAGCGGCTTTCAGCTTCGTCTCAAGTAGATGCATGCTCTTCCCCTTTGTCATTTTTGGCTAGCTGGAAAGGAAATAACTAATCCCCTAGCAATGGCCTTAGCAGTCTTCTATAGCATAGACTGACTACTAGCCATGCCTGAGTTGATAATCAAAAACTCCTGAAACTCCCTCAAAGTATTCCACCAATTTGGAATCCTTGAGGAAAGGATTCAGCCGCCATTGCCGTGAGCCTCACCCCTCAATCTTGGCTGTAGCCTCCAAATATACCATTATGTGATCAGAAATAGCTATGTTCCCAATGTTACAACCCATAATTGAATCCGGAAGGGTCAAGGGAGCCAGAAAAAGATCAATCCTCAGGTGACGTTTTATGTGGGTTTGAAAAAAAGTGAAGTCTCTGCTGGTTGGGTGAAGACATCTCTCGATATCCACAAGCCCCAACTCTTTGCATAAGTCAGTCACCTGCTTGGCCTGCAAAGAAATAGTTGGGGGCCCACTGGCATCCTGTCCACTGTCTGATCCAAAAGGCAATTGAATGCGCCCCCCCACCACACACACACACACACACACACACACACACACACTGCTGTGTTCCAAAGGCACTCAGCTTAGAGAAGACACTAATCAAAAGGTTGAGGGGATGCTCCAGGGGACAGACTTTAAGATGCCATTCCTCCCCATGTGTCAGGGCCTTAGGTATCACAAATTGAATTGATTTTACTGTCACGTGTAGCGAAGCACAGTGAAAAGCTTTGTCTTGTGAGCAATGCAGGCAAATCACCGTTAAGTAGCATAGATAAGTAAATAATAGGTAAACAGCGGCAAAAACAAATGCAAGTACATTCGAATGTTAAGAGTTTGAGAGTCCATTCAGTATTCTAACAGTAAGGTAGAAACGGTTGCGAAATCGGCTGGTGCGTGTTCGAGCTTCTGTACCTCCTCCCTGATGGTAGAGATTGTAGAAAAACATTGTTCGGGTGGGATCGATCTTTGAGAATGCTGGCGGCCTTTCCATGACAGTGGGCCTGGTAGATGGATTCCCTAGTCGGGAGTTGACCTTTGTGATTGTCCGGGCCGAGTTCACCACTCTGTAACCATCTACGTTTGTTCAAAAATGTGGTGCTGGAAAAACAGCAGGCCAGGCAGCATCCGAGGAGCAGGAGAATCAACGTTTTGGGCATAAGCCCTTCTTCAGGATTCCTGAAGAAGGGCTTATGCCCAAAATGTCGATCCTCCTGCTCGGATGCTGCCTGGCCTG
This sequence comes from Chiloscyllium plagiosum, assembly GCF_037043375.1. Classification (NCBI taxonomy): domain Eukaryota; kingdom Metazoa; phylum Chordata; class Chondrichthyes; order Orectolobiformes; family Hemiscylliidae; genus Chiloscyllium; species Chiloscyllium plagiosum. The sequence continues at coordinate 14,326,509 of NW_028270146.1, forward strand.
CTGTGTTTTTCCAGCACGACATTTTTCAACTCTGGTCTCCAGCATCTGCAGTCCTCACTTTCTCCTAGTTGATCTGTAACCATCTACAATCTTGAAGGTACAATTGCCATACCAGGTGGTGATACATCCAGACAGAATGCTCTCGATGGCGCACCTATAAAAGTTGGCAAGGGTATTCTTTGTCATGCCAAATTTCCTCAGCTGCATGAGGAAGAAGAGATGTTGCACCTTTGTAACCAGTGCGCCCACATGAAGAGTCCAAGAAAGCTTATTGTGGATGACCACTCCCAGGAGCTTGACACTCTCCACTCGTTCCATCTGTGTGCTGTGAATGTATAATGGGGCATGAGTAACATCTACTGAAAGTCAATAATGAGTTGCTTTGTTTTGCTGGCATTGAGAGGTCTGTTTTTCTCAGTGCACCATTTTTCCAGGTCTTCCACCTCCTGTCAGTAGTCTGTATCATCGCCATCTGAGATTCGACCGACAATGGTGGTGGTATCAGCGAACTTGTAAACGGCATTAGTCTGGTATTTGGTGACACAGTCATGGATATTCAGTGAGTACAGTAGGGGGCTGAGTACGCACCCCTGGGGGATTCCAGTGTTGAGTGTTAGTGAGGATGAAATCTTGTCCCCAATCTTCACTGATTGCCTGTGGGTCAGGAAACTGTGAATCCAGTTGCAGAGAGTGGGGCTTAGTCTGACTTCACTAAGTTTAGTAATCTGTCTGGAGGGGATAATAGTGTTGAAGGCAGAACTGTAGTCAATGAGTAGGATTCTTATGTCGCTGTTCTTGGTGTCAAGATGTTCTAGGGAGGATTGAGGGGCAAGTGATAAAATTGCCCTTGCTATCTTTCACATACTCTGATAACGTGAATGGAGGATATTTCTGGGTAACTATTGCCACTCCTATTTTTAGTAGTAAAGGATGAAAAGAATACTTGGTCATCACCGCCCTGTTGTAACTGCAGGTTTTCCCCATTGTCAAGATGGGTTTTCCTGCAACAGGGCAATATCAACCCTTTCCCTCTTTAGGCTGGAAAGTACTTTTTCCTTTTTAACTGGCAGATGACTTCCCTTAATGTTCCAGGTGCACCATTTAACCATTTAACAAGCCACTTAGCTATAATCCCCTTTCTGAGATCCTTGAAAACCCGGAAGGGAGAACCCTGCTTGCAATGCGCCGAGCACAAATAAATGGAGACTCGGAGTCCTAAACTTATGTATACGAAAACTACTCTAACATAACTGCAAATGAACATTGCTATGAAAAAACTACAAACAAAACCAACTGTAAAACCTTGAACACGAGAGTCTTTTCCTTAGCTATGTTCCCGCTTAGCTATGTATCATCAAATTTTGAGAAATAAGTGAACCAGATATCCAGATGATTTTATATAGATTTATGAATTGTTGTGGCCCTAACACTGATGCTTGAGGTACGCCATTACCAACAGCCTGCTTTTCTGAGAATGATCTGTTCATTTGTATTCTCTGCTTTCTGTCTATGAACCATTCTTAATTCATAATTGTTAATCCATACTGAGACAGTCTGTCTTTTCTCCCTTTCTTCCCCAACTTCCAGTTTAAAAAAATACAAATTTTATTTACTATCCTCCTGTGTAAAAGTTTCCATTGTCTCAGAGTACCATAGGGCTACTCTCTCTTGTTAGAGTGACACAACGGGTGGTGATTTAACCTGAGGGTCACTGTGCTTCATGTGAGGGGTATGATTGAGAAAGTGGTAACCTTCATGATAACCTCAGCTGATACAGGAATTGAACCCATGCTGTTGGTGCCACTCTGCATCACAAACCAGTCATAACCAACTGAGCTCGCTGTCCTTGTGTGGAATCTTATCAAAAGTCTTCTGAAACCCAAGTATACCACTTTCAGTGGTTCTCCTTTGTCTATGCTGCAAGTAACATAGAGACGTGGTGATCTACTGCACAAAAAAAAATCCCTTTGACCCACCATGTCCATGCTGGTCAAAAACAACCACCTATCTACTCTAATCTCTCTTTCCAGAATGTTTTGGTGTTGCAAGTGAACTTCTAAATAGTAATGTTGAGAGTGTTTTTGCCTTTGCCACCTTCCAGAGAGATTCCAATTCCCACTAATACCTAGGTGAAAAAGATTTTTCTCTCCTCCCCTTTAAACCTTGTGTCCCTTGCCTTAAATTTATGTCTCTGGTCACTGATCCCTCCATCAAAGGAAAAATGTTATTCCTCTCTATCTCTGTCCCTCAAAAGTTTATACATAGCAATCATGACCCCCCCCCGCCCCCCCAACCAATTCTCCGCTCTAAGGAAAACAACCTCCGTCTGTTCAATCTATCTCCATAACTGAAACTCTCAAGCCCAGGCAATATTGTAAATCCCCTCTGCATCTTCTCCAGTGCATTCTCATCTCCTCCTCTTCCCCCCCCCCCAATAATATGGATTCCTAGTACTATACACAATACTTGAGCTGTAGCCTAACCAACAATTTGAATGGTTCCATCGTAACCTCCCTGGTCTTAAACACAATTCTTCGACAAATAAAGGCAAGTATTCCATATGTTGTCTTAACTGCTTTATTCACCTGTCCTGATGCCTTAAAGGACTACTGTACATGCACACCAAGGTACATTTGATCCTCTGTGCTTCCCAGGGTTCTACACCACATTGTCTTCCCTTGCCTTGTTTGACCTGTCCAAGTATACCCTTGCATTTATCCTGATTTAATTACATTTGCCATTTATCAGCTTATTAGACCAGGTGAAAGTGAGGACTGCAGATGCTGAACATCAGAGTCAAGAGTGTGGTGCTGGAAAAGCACAGCAGGTCAGGCTGCATCAGAGAAGCAGGAAAATTGACATTTCAGGTAAAAGCCCTTCATCAGGAATGAGGCTGGGAGCCTCGGGGGTGGAGAGACAAATGGGAGGGGGAGAGAGCTGCGGGGAGGGTAGTTGAGTGCACAAGGTGGATGGAGGTGGTGGTAAAGATGGTAAGTCGGAGGGGAGGGTGGAGTGGATAGGTGGGAAGGAAGATGGACAAAATGGGACAGGTCATGAGGATGGTGCTGAGCTGGAAGGTTGGAACTGGGGTACGGTTGGGGATGGGAAATGAGGAAACTGGTGAAATCCACATTGATGCCATGTGGTTTGAGGGTTCCGAGACAAGATGAGGCATTCTTCCTCCAGGCATTGGGTGGTAAGGGAGTGATTATGGAGAAGGCCCAGGATCTGCATGTCCTCGGCAGAGGCGGGGGGGAGAAGAGTTGAAATGTTTGGCCACGGGGCGGTGGGGTTGATTGGTGCCGGTGTCCCCGAGATATTTCTGAAGTGCTCTGGGAGTAGGCATCCTGTCTCCCCAGTGTTGAGGAAACCAGTTCAGTTATATTCTAAGTCTAGATTAGAGTGGTGCTGGAAAAGCACAGCAGGTCAGGCAGCATCAGAGGAGCAGGAAAATTGATGTTTCAGGCAGGAGCCCTTCGTCAGGAATGAGGCTGGGAGCCTCGGGGTGGAGAGATAAATGGGAGGGGGTTGGGGCCAGGGAGAAGGAAGCTAAGAGTGCAATAAGTGGATGGAGGTGGGGATAAAGGTGATAAGTCGGAGATGCTGCCTCACAGTGCCAGAGACCTGGGTTCAATTCCCGCCTCAGGCATCTCTGTGCGGAATTTGCACATTTTTCCTGTGTCTATGTGGGTTTCCTCTGGGTGCTCCGGTTTCCTCCCATAATCCAAGAATGTGCAGGTTAGGTGAATTGGCCATGCTAAATTTTCCGTAGTGTTAGGCGAAGGGGTAAATATAAGGGAATGGGTCTGGGTGGGTTGTGCTTCGGCGGGTCGGTGTGGACTTGTTGGGCCAAAGGGCCTGTTTACACACTAAGTAATCTAATTTAAAGGTGGGTGGAGTGGCTAGGTGGGAAGGAAAATTGGCAGGTAGGACAGGTCATCCGTATGGTGCTGAGCTGGAAGGTTGGAACTGGGGTAAATTGGGGGGAGGGGAAATGAACAAACTGGTGAAGTCTACATTGATGCCCTGGGGTTGAAGTGTTCTGAGGTGGAAAATGAGGTGTTCTTCCTCCAGGCATTGGGTGGTGAGGGAGTGGAGATGGAGGAGGCCCAGGACCTGCATGTCTTTGGCAGAGGCCTCCTCCATTTACACTCTTAGCTACCTTCTCCCCAGCCCCACTTTATCTTCTAGACTCATTCCTGATGAAGGGCTCCTGCCCGAAACATCGATTTTCCTACTCCTTGGATGCTGCCTAACCTGCTGTGCTTTTCCAGCACCACTCTAATCTCGACTCTGATCTCCAGCATCTGCGGTCCTCACTTTCATCTATATTCTAAGCTTCTTCTCCTCACTATTTACCACTCCACCAATTTTTGCATCTTTTGCAAACTTACTGAAACTCTCCTACATACCAATCTAAATCATTTATGTCAACCACTGACAGCAAGTGTGCCAGAATTGACCTGTGTGGGATCCCACTGGACTTCGCTCAGACTCTCCTTCTGCTTCCTGCCACTCAGTCAAATTTGCCAAATTTCATTCGATCCCAATTCTTTGCTGTGAGTCTTCCATGTGCAACCTTGCTATACGCTGTCAAAAGCATTGCCCTCATCTACACACTTGAAAAATTCAGTCAAAATGATCAGACATAACCCCTATTCATGACTAACCTATATCTCCAAATGCCGATGAACTGAGCCTCAGAATTGTTCCAATAGTTCCCTAGTACTGAGGTTAGACAAATGGCCTGTAGTTTCCTGGTGCTCACTCTCTCCTCCAGCACCTCTGCTGTGGCCAGAGAAGCAGAGACATTGTATTCAAGGCCGCTGTATTTTCTCATCTCATTAAAACCTGCATTTCATCTGGCCTGGCAATTTATCTACTGTTAAGCCAGCCAGGCCACTCAATCTTCTGTCAATGCTAATTTCTTTGTATCCATAGATCTTTTTCCCTGATTTCTGTAGTCCTATAGTCCCTCTCATTAGTGAACACCAATCCAAAGTACTTGTTTAGAAACCCTACCTGCCTCCTCTGGCTCCATATTCACATTACCACCATTGTCCTTAATGAGCCTGTTTCCCTCTTCATCCTTTTATCCTTTAATGTCCCTTGAAAACAACTCGGGGTTTTCTTTTATTTTACCTCCCAGTATCCTTTCACACCCCTTTTGCCTCTCCTAGTTCCCCTTTATGTTTTCTGTTATGCATTCTATTATCCTCTAAAGCTTCAGCATCTTCAGAAAAAAAACCCACCTCCAGATTTGTCAAACATTTAACTTTCACTTATTTATATTAACCTTGAAAACAGTTGTCCAATTTTGAGAAGGTCTGTTATCACATCTTTAATAAGAAATTTCAATATTTTCCACGCTACCGACATCAAATGAACAGTTCTGTACTTGTCTGCCCTCCCTTCCCTCCCGCTCTCCCTTCCAACAGTGTATTTACATTTGCTTCTTTATAGTCTGCAAGGGTGTTCCTGGAATCTGCAGAACTATGAAAGATAACCACCAATGCATCCATTATTTATGTAGCCATCTCCTTAAACACTCTAGGGGTGGCTCATTGGTTCAGTAGACTAAGAACCTTTAATCCATTTAACTTTCCAGTACCTCTTTTACTAATGCTGATTTCTCTCAGCTCTTCAGTTTTACATGTGCCTTGGCTGCTTTGGTATTTCTGCGAGTTTTGTGTCTTCCTCTCTCAGGGCACAGGAATTGTTTAGATTTTCTGCCATTTCCCTGTTCTCCACACTAAGCTGGTTTTCTTTAAGAAAGGAGGTATATTGTACTCAGAGAGGGAATACCAGCTTTCTTCCAAATAGCCTGTTTGTGGCAAAACAGAAACTAATATATTGCAACTGCTGTTGGCGGTGACTGCATAGATACTCGTTGCTCTATGATATATTGATGAGGGTAGTGCAGTTGATGTGGTTTACATGGAGTTAAGTAAGGCCTTTGACATGGTGTCATGTGAAAGGTTGGTCCAAAAGATGAGCCCATGGGAAACAAGGCAAGTTGGCAAACTGGATCCAAAATTGGCTTACAAATAGGAGATAAAGGGTGATGGTGATGTTTTTATTTCAAAGCCTCTGACTAAGGTGTACCACAGATTATTGTTAATGCTTTCATTATACCTTCTATATTCAAGTTATTAATGAATAGGTTTGCAGATGACAGGAGAATTGATGGTGTTGAATAGTGAAGAGGATGGTTTCCAGCTACAGTCTGATGTTGTTCAGCTGGTAAATTGGACAGGAGCATGGACAGATGGAATTTAATTCTTATAAGGGTGAGGTGATGCGTTTTGGGAGGTCTAATAAAGAAAAGATTTACACAATGAATGGTAGGTCCATAGAGAGTATTGAGGAACAAAGACACCTTGATGTACAAGTCATGAGGTGTCAGCACAGACGGGGTGGTGGAGAAGGCATGTGGGATGCTTGCCCTCATTAGCCAAGTATAGAATACAGAAGCAGAGAAGTCTTTTTGCAACTGTCTAAAATATGTTAGTCAAAAATGCATGCATCTATAGTCTGTTTTGATAATATAGCAATGTGATTACATTGGAGAGGGTGGAGAAGGAAGTCACCAGGTGGTAGTCTGAGATGGAAAATCTGTTATAAGGAGAGACCGGATAGGCTGGGTTTCTTTTCCCTGGCTCAGGTGACTGAGGGAAATCCGATACAAAATTATGGGAGGTGTTGATAGGATACATTTGAGAGAATGTTTTCCCACATGGTAGATTTATCCAAGACCAGAAGGCATAAGTTAAAAGTGAAGAGTAGCTTAGAGAGGATCTGAGAGAACTTCTCACCACAGCGCAGTAGAAATGTGCATTGTGCTGCATAAGAGGATGGTGGAGGAGGAAGGAATTCTCTGAACATCTTAGGAGTATCTGCACAAGCACTTAAAAGGCTAGGATAGTAGACTCTGGACCAAGTGCCACTCTTTAAGAAGGGTAGTAAAGACAAGCCAGGGAACTATAGACCAGTGAGCCTGACGTCAGTGGTGGGCAAGTTGTTGGAGGGAATCCTGAGGGACAGGATGTCCATGCTGTACATCTCTGACTCTAAGTGCAAGCAAATGGGATTAATATAGATTGGTGTTTGTTGATCATCTTAGATGTGAGGGGTGAGGAGCCATTTCTATGCTGTATGACTTAGTTTGTCAAGTCATCAAGACTCTAAAAGCAATTCTTTTATCTCCCCTAAAAGTTTTGGCTTGTGTTTTCCAATAAGCCATAACTAGACCACCTTCTCTTTGACTTTTTTAAAAAAAACTTTCATTTCCAAGAAATCGCATGACAAAACCTCTTCAAACCAGCAACATCCAAACAGTTCCATAAATGTAAACATTCCAGGAGTTATTGTCGATACAATATATTTGTATTTCCAACAGCTAATACCTTCAAAATTAATGTATAATTCTATCTTATTATGGTTGCTGTTTCCTAAAGGCTGCTGTGTAGCATGATAATTCATTTTCCCTTTCTCGTTACTTTGGATAAAGGATATCGCTTGATCCTAAGTTGGTTTTTCAACATGCTGCTTCAGCAATTCATCCTCCCAGCATTAGTGCAGACTTTGTCCATATGCAATATGTTACCCATGTTACATCAGTCTCCAATTTGTTGATTAAACTGTACCCAGCATTACTACTACTACTTGGCCTATAAACAGCGCTGACCAATGTTTGCTGGCCCTTGCCATTCCTCCGCTCCACCTTAACTGATTGATTGTATATAGAGTCATAGAGATGTACAGCACGGAAATGGAACCTTTGGTCCAACTCCTTCATGCCGACTGATATCCTAATCTAGTCCCATTTGCCAGCACTTGGCCCATATCCCTCTAAACTCTTCCTATTCATATACTCATCCAGATGCCTTTTAAATCTTGTAATTGTACCACTTCCTCTGGCAGCTCATTGCATACATGCAGCATCCTCTGTGTGAAAAAGTTGCTCCTTAGGCTCCTTGTAAATCTTTCCCCTCACCTTAAACCTAGTTTTGGACTCCCCCACCCCAGGGGAAGACCTTGTTTATTTACCCTATCCATGTCCCTGTGATTTCATAAACGTCTATAAGGTCACCCCTGAGCCTCCAATTCTCCAGGAAAAACCTCCCCAATATATTCAGCCTTTCCCAATATCGCAAACCTTCCAGCCCTGGCAATATACCTGTAAATCTTTGCTGAATCCTTTCAAGTTTCACAAAATCCTACCAATAGCATGAAAACCAGTGTTGCATACAATATGTCAAAAGTGGCCTAATCAACTTCCTGTACAGCTGCAACATTTCCTCCCAACTCCTATACTCAGTCCTCTGACCAATAAAGGAAAGGGTACCAATCCTATCTATCTGCAACTCTACTTTCAAGGAACGATGAACCTGCACTCCAAGGTCTCTGTTCAGCAACACTCCCTAGGACCTTACCATTAAGTATATAAATCCTGCCCTTGTCTTTCCAAAATATAGCACCTTGCATTTATCTAAATTAAACTCCATCTGCCACTGTATGGCCCATTGGCTCATCTGATCAAGGTCCTGTTGTACTCTGAGGTAACTTCTTCATTGTCCACTACACCACCTCCTATTTTTATGTCATCCATAAACTTACTAACTGTACCTCCTCCTATGTTTACATCCAAATCACTTATATAAATGACGAAAAGCAGTGGACCCAGCACCGACCCTTGTGGCACAGGCTTCCAATCTGAAAGGCAACCTCCACCACCACCCTGTCTTCTGCCTTCGAGCCAGTTTTGTATCTAAATGGCTAGTTCTTCCTGTGTTCCATGTGATCTTACCTTTATAACCAGTCTACCATGAGGATTGTTCTCTAATGCTTTACTGAATTCCATATAGATCATGTCCACCACTCTGCCTTCTTCAATCCTCTTCGTTACAACTTTAGAAAATTCAATAATTAGTGAGACCATGATTTCCCATGCACAAAGTCGTGTTGACTATCCCTAATTAGTCCTTGCCCATCCAAATACATGTAAATCCTGTCCCTCAGGATTCCCTCCAACAACTGGTCCAACACAGATGTCAGCCTCACTCCTCTGTAGTTCCCTGGCTTTTCCTTACCACCTTTCTTAAACAGTTGCACCACATTGCCAACCTCCAGTCTTCAGGCACCTCATCTGTGATTATCGATGATATAAATATCTCAGCAAGGGACCCAGCAATCACTTCCCTAGATTCCCACAGAGTTCTAGGGTCCTGGGGATTTATCCACCTTTCTGCTTTTTAAGACATCCAGCACCACCACTTCTGTAATGTGGACATTTTTCAAAATGTCACCATCTATTTCCCTCACATTCTAACTGCTGCAGCTTGTTTTTCTTTCAGTTGTGGAAAAGTTGAATATTTGAGTTGCATGAGCAATTATTGTGGGTTCAGCTCAATACATTGCTAAATAGTTACTTTCTGTGTCCTTTCAAACAGACTGAGGAAGACTTGACTATAGGGTAACACAGTGGCTTAGTGGTTAGCATTGTTGCTGCACAGCACCAGGAACCTGGGTTCACTTCCAGCCTTTGACTGTGCAAACTCAACACAGACATTCTCCCTATGACTGCATGGATTTCCTCCTAGTGCTCCGGTTTCCTCCCATGGTCCAAAGATGTGCAGGATTTGTCATGCCAATATGCCCTTAGTGTCTAGGGATCTGCAGGCTAGGAGGCTGAAATAGATCACCTGTTTGGTACTTCTGATTAAACATTGTAGTGAATGCTTCAGCCTTAACATTTTCACTGATGTGCTGGACACCCCCATTATTTAAGATGGGTATGTGTTGTACAGCCTGTTCTGCATTAGTACCACATCTAATCTCCTCCTGGGCTGCTTGGCTGGTCAGCTTCATTTTTGAGGAGAAAGTGAGGTCTGCAGATGCTGGAGATCAGAGCTGAAAATGTGTTGCTGGAAGAGCGCAGCAGGTCAGGCAACATCCAGGGAACAGGAGAATTGACGTTTCGGGCATAAGCCCTTCAGGAATGAGGAAAGTTTCCTCATTCCTGAAGAAGGGCTTGTGCCCGAAACGTCGATTCTCCTGTTCCCTGGATGCTGCCTGACCTGCTGCGCTTTTCCAGCAACACATTTTCAGTTTCATTTTTGCCAATTGCACACAATCACTTGGAAAAGGTTTGTCAAAAAGTTAAAGACCAATGTCTGATGAAATGGTTGATCATGTTTGTGCCTGGAGTGAAATGTTCAATGCCTTTATGGTTGCCAGTGGCTTTAAAGCATGTGGTTTCCAAATTATTCAATCTCCTCTTAAGACCGCAAGACACCCCCCCCCCAGAAGCAGAAATTAGGCCATTCAGCCCATCAAGTCTGCTCTGCCATTCAGTCATAGCTAATAAGTTTCTCAACTGCATTCTCCTGCTTTCTCTCTGTAACCCTTGATCCCCTTGATAATCAAGAACCCATCTATCTCTGTCTTAAATATACTAAATAACCTGGCCTCCACAGCCTTTTGTGGAAGTGAATTTCATAGATTGACCACGCTGTACCTTGAGGTTTCTTCTTATCTCCGTTCTCAAAGGTCTCCCCTTTACTCTACTCTAAGGATGTGCCCTTGGGTCCTCATCTCCGACCAATGGAAACATTATTTCAACATATACTCTGTCCGGGCCATTCAGTATTCTGTGTGTTTCACATTGGATCTCTCCCCTCCCCCCACCCCATCCTTCTAAACTCTATCGAGGATAGACCCAGAGTCCTTAAATGTTCCTCCTATCTTCAGCTTTTTATTCCTGTGACAATTCTCGTGAACCTTCTCTGAATGTGCTGCAGAGTCAGTACATCCTTGCTGAGATATGGGGCATAACATTCTGCACAATACTCCAAATCTGGTCTGACCAGAACCTTACAGAGCCTCAAAAGTACATCCCTACTTTTATATTCAAGCCCTCTTAAAATAAATGACATCTGACTCAACCTGCAGTTTACCTTGAGAATCCTGGACTATAACTCCCAAGTCTTTTTACACTTCAGACTTCTGAATTTTAGAAAATAGTCCGTGTCCCTCTTTTTTTTCCCCCCCAGCCAAAATGCATGACTTCACACCTTCCCAAGTTGTACTCTACCTGCCACCTCCTTGTCCACTCTTCTAACCTAGTCACATTCTTCTGCAGCCTCCCCGGTGCCTCAATGCTATCTGCTCTCTCTTTGTATCATCTGCAAACTTCGCCAGAATGCCCTCAGTTCCTTCATCCAAATCATTACTATACAAAGTGAAATGTTGTGGTCCCAACACTGACCCTTGCAGAACACCACTTCTCACTAGCTGCCATCCTGAGAAAGATCCTTTTTATCCCCACTCTGTGCTTTCTGCCAGACAGCCAAGCTTCTGTCTGTGCTCGCACCTTTCCTCTAACATCATGGGCCCTTATCTTACTCTGCAGTCTCCTTTGCGGCACCTTGTCAAAGGCCTTCTTGAAGTTCAGGTCAATAACATCCATTGGCTCTCCTTGGTCTAACCTGCTCAATACTTCCTCAAAACATTCTAGCAGATTTGTCAGGTATGACCTCCCCTTAATGAAACCATGCTGACTTTGCCCTATTTCACCATGCACGTCCAAGTATTCAGATATCTCCTCCTTCACAATGGACTCCAGGATCTTTCCCATGACTGAGGTTAAGCTAAGCAGTTGGTAATTTTCCATGTGTTGACTTAGTCCCTTTTTAAACATGGGGTCATGTTAGCAATTTTCCAGTCCTCTGGGACGTTCCCTGGCTCTCAGCAATTCCTGAAAGATCACCACTAATGCCTCCATTATTTCTTCAGCTATCTCCCTTAGAACTCTGGGGTGTGGTCCATCTGGTCCAAGTGATTTATCCACCTTTAGGCCGTTTAGCTTTTCTTGTATCTTCATGATGGTCATCATATTCAGCTCTACCACCTGACATTCTTGAACTTTTGGGATATTACTTACATTTTTCACTGAGGACTGACACAAAGTAATTATTCAGTTCCTCAGCCATTTCCTTGTTCCCCACTACCATCTCCCCAGCATCATTTTCCAGCTGCCCAATGTCCTCTCTTGCTGTTATATATCTAAAGAAATTATTACTTCTGTCTTTATATTACTGGCTAGCTTACCCTCATTTTTTTAAGGAGTCCCTGCAGTGTGTAAATAGGCCATTTGGCCCTACAAGTCCACACTGACTCTCTTAAGAGTAACCCATCCAGACCCATTCCCCTACCCTATTACTTTACATTTGCCCCTGACTAATGCACCTAACCTACACAGCCCTGAACACTATCGTCAATTTAGCATGGCCAACTCACCTAACCTGCACATCTTTGGATTGTGGGAGGAATCCAGAGCACCCGGAGGAAACCCACACAGACATGGGGAGAATGTGACAGTTCCACACAGACAGTCGCCCAAGGGTGGAATCAAATCTGGGTCCCCAGCGCTGTGAGGCAGCAGTGCTAACCACTGAGCTACCGTGATACCTGAATGTAATTTTCTCCCCCTCTCATTTCTCTTTTTTTTTCTGTTGCCTTTTGTTGACCTTGCTTCCCAATCCTCCGATTTCCCACTGCCATTCAGCACATTATATGCTTTCTCTTTTGCTTTTATGCTATCTCTGACTTCCCTCGTCAGCCATGGTTGCCTCATGCTTCCTGTTCAGAGACAAAAAAAACTGCAGATGCTGGAATCCAAGGTAGACCAGCAGGAGGCTGAGAACACAGCAATACAGGCAGCATCAAGAGGTAAAGAACAAAAAAGAACAAAGAAAATTTACAGTCCAGGAACAGGCCCTTCAGCCCTCCAAGCCTGAACCAATCCAAATGTACTGTTTAAACCTGTCGGTCAATTCCTAAGCATCTGTATCCCTCTACTCCCCACCTATTCATGCATTTATCTAGACGCATCTTAAATGAATCTACCGTGCCTGCCTCTACCACCTCTGCTGGCAATGCGTTCCAAACGCCCGCCACCCTGTGTGAAGTACTTGCCGCGTGTATCCCCCTTAAACTTTCCACCTCTCACCTTGAAAGCATGACTTCTCATTATCCTTCACTCTAGGAAAAAGCTAGTCTCTATCCACCCTGTCTATACCCTTCATGATTATATAAACCTCAATCAGGTCCCCCCTCAATCTCCTTTTTTTCCCTGATGAAAATAAACCTAATCTACCCAACTTTTCTGACATTTTGGCTGTAACCCTTCGGGACTGAGTGGGAGTAAGGGGAGCCGCAGATAGAGGTGGGGTGTGGCAGGGTGGTGAGGAGGGGATAGGTGGAGACAGGTACAGGGTACATCCTGATTGGTCAATACGGGGGATGAATCTAGTAAGTGGCTGAGAGGAATGGAAGGGAGGAGGTGCAGCTGGGAAGGGAGTTGGATGGGAAGGGAGGTTATTTGAAATTGGAGAACTTAATATTGAGTCCTCTGGGCTGTAGGCTGTCCAAGCAGAAGATGAGGTGTTCCTCCTCTAGTTTGTGGTTTGATTCGTTGTAGTAATGGAAGAGGCCAAAGACAGTCATGTTGGAAAGGGAATGGGAGGGGGAATTAAAATGGATGGTGACTGGGAGGTCTGGTTGGCCACTGCAGGCCTAGCTGAGATACTCAGTGAACTGTTCCCTTAATTTACATTTGGTCTCCCCAACGCAGAGAAGACCCCATCGGGAGCACAGAATACAGTAAACTAGGTTGGAGAAGAGCTGAAAATGTGTTGCTGGAAAAGCGCAGCAGGTCAGACAGCATCCAAGGAACAGGAGAATTGACGTTTCGGTCATAAGCCCTTCTTCAGGAAGGAGAAGAGGCAGGTGAACCTTTGTCTCATCTGGAAGGGCTGTTTGGGGCCCTGGGTGGAAGTGAGGGTGTTGGTGTGCCAGCAGGTTTTGCATCTTTTCTGGTTGTAGGAGAAGATACCTGTGGGTTCAGGGGTGAAGGTGGGGAGAATGGTGCAAACCAAGGATTGGTGAAAGGAATGGTCCTTGCGGAAGATAACGAGAGGTGGGAGGGGAAGATGTCCTTGGTGGTGGGGTCGAGTTGGAGTTGGGAATGTTTAAGGATGATTTGAATGCAGAGACTGGTGGGTTGGTGGGTGGGGACAAGGGCGACCCTGTCTGTATTGCGTTTGGAGAAGGGTTGTTATAGCAATGGAATGGGGAATGGAGGTGGTGTGCTGGAGGGCTATCTGGAGGTAGGGGAAAGATGTTGCTCGAAATAAATGGACATCTGGGATACTTGGGAGTGGAATGTGTCCTCGTCTGCGCAGATGCAGTGGAGGCAGAGAAATTGGAAGACTGGGATGGAGTTCTTGCTGGATACTGGGTGGGAGGAGGTGCAGTCTAGGTAGCTGTAAGAGTTTGTGGTTTTATAGTAAATGTCTGTCTGGAGGCTCGCTGGAGATGGAAACGGAGAGGTCAAGAAAGGGTGTCCGAGATGGACCGAGGGTGGGGCGGAAGTTGTGGGCGAAGTCGATTTACTGCTCCAGTTCAGCCTGGGTACAGGATGCTGCACCAATGCAGTCATTGATGTAACGGCAGAAGAGTTGGGCACAGTGCCTGTATAGATAGTGAGGAGGGACGATTCAATGTGGCTGACAAAGAGGCAGGCAATTTCCTTGGTACCATGCTTCTTTTTCCTCAGGATGAATCTTTGCAGTGTCTGTGGAGTACACTCTCAAACTGCTGCCATTGCTGTTGCACTGTCTTTCCTGCTAGACTCCTCTCCCAGTTAGTTCTGCCCAGCTCCTCCCTTGTGCCGCTGTAGTTGTCTTTATTCAGTTGTAATGCCATTATCTGATTCTGTCTTCGCCCTCTCAAAATTGCTGAGTAAATTCAATCATATTATGATCACTGTCTCCTAAGAGTTCCTTCACTTTTACCTCCCTTTATTACGTTTGCCTCATTGCACCACAGTAAACCCAGGCTTAATAGGCTGGCAAGTCTTTTTTCCACTGGAGCATAGGAGGTTGAGGGATGACCTTAGAGGTTTATAAAATCGAGGGGCAAAGAAAAGGTGAATAGGAAAGGTCTTTTCCCTTGAGTGGGGGAATTCAAAACTAGGGGGCATATTTTTGAAGGAGAGAGGATGAAGAAATGAAGATGTGGTACAGGTCAATGATTATGATTGAACCTTGAAGCAGACTGAAGAGGCTGATTAGCCTATTCATGTTCCTAACATAGTATTCTAGTTTGATGCGATGAGAGATAAACCTCTTATCATTTTAAGTTAAATTAGTACTGTGGGCCAAGTTCAATAGGTGATACAACATTAAAACTAAGTGGAATTTTGAGAAGCACACATTTTGTTTCCCCCAGGAATCTTGAGAGAGTTGACACTGTGGTTCAGATATTAATCTCCTCAGTAAGTGTCTACTGGCCATGGATCAGTAATTATGGACTTGTTAAATCCACATAGAAATGGGCTACACACTTCTGGCAACAGATTCCATTTGATTGACTTAAGATGCAGTATTGCCAAAACAACTTGAATGTTGGCCAACAACCACCTTTAAATTCTTTTGTTTATCATCTTTTGATGTGTTGTGTTTTGTTTCCTAATTAAATTAAAATTTTGAGACTAGTGTTGTTGAACAGATACCTAGGGGTTCAGGTACATAATTGTTTGGAATTTGTCATAGGTAGACAGGATGGTTAAGAAAATGTTTAGCATGCTTGCCTTCATTGCTCAGACCTTCGAGTATACGAGTTAGGACATCATATTGAGGTTGGTACAGGACATTGGTGAGGACTCTTCTGGAGTGCTGTATGCAGCTTGGTGGACGTGTTTTCAGAAGGATATTATTAAACTGGAGAGAAGTGAGAAAAGATTTACCAGGATTTTGTTGTGACTGGAGAGTTTGAAATAAAAAACACTGAATAGGCTGGGAATTTTTTTTGTCACTGGAGTGTAGGAGGTTGAGGATGATCATATAGAAGGTTATAAAATTGAGGGGCAAAGAAAAGGGGGGTGGGGGGGTGGAAGAGTTTAAAACCAGGAGGTATGTTTTTTTAAGATGAGAGGACAAAGATTTAAAAAGAAGGGACAATTTTCTTTGAAATATAAAGTAGTTTATGTGTGAAATGAATTGCCAGAGAAAGTGGTAGATACAGGTACAGTTAGAATATTTAAAAGACATTTGGAAAAGTTCATGAATAAGAAATGTTTGGAGGATATAGGCCAAGTGCAGGCTGGTGGGACTAGTTTAGTTTTGGGAACATGGTCAGCATAGACTGGTTGACCTAAGGGTCTCTGTCCATACTGTGTGACTGAGTCTTGATATTTATATGCAAAAAGTACCACATCGAAGTCATTGGCACCTCTGCTCAGTCATTCTGTTTCTGAGACAATTGCACAAGTTTTTGTAGTTGGCAAACTATACAATGCTGACTTTGGTCTGCTTGTCTGGTTATTGTCTGTCATGTTGATTGTCAAAGTATTGTTCCAAGAGCTGCTCCCTGGGGAACTCTTAGCCACTTCCTCTTTAAGTACTGCCCATTGAAAAATGAATTGTTCTTGGCTTCTTATTATCTAGCTCATGTTTGATTCACTTTGTTCCACCTTTAGTCCTGTAATCCTTTGCCAGTGCTAATTTTTATTTTAAAAATTTTAAGATCGGTAATCTGTACTAACATGGTCACCAATATGTCAATAAATTGATGTTACTATGGTAATTGTATGGCTGGTTATCCATGTTGGTTTTCTTGTCTTTTTATATATTCAGTTTAGTTGGAGGGAGGGAAAGAGATACATTAAACAATTATTACTTGCAGCAAAGTCTTCTGTAAAAATTACCATTGCATCATAGTAAGGAAATAAAAATTAGGCCTTTCGGCAGTGCATTGGATCACTTTTAGGTTACGTTTGCAGTCTCCAAGGCAAGACTTAATGGTTAATACAAGTTACTGTCTCTGAATCCTTTTTTTTTGCTGGAACTTGTCTGTTAGCTACTCTTAATGTTAAATTTAAGACATTTATCTTTTAGTGCTCCATTGTAGTGGTGAAGGTTAGTTTGGTGAATTGGTGGACAGGCTGCCTGACTCCACTAGATTCTACAGGGTCAGGCTATTCAAATGATTAGCATGTGTCTTTTGCCATAGATTGAACACTGCTAAGGAAATGCTCAGTGTTGCTGGAATACATGTGGCCTGTGTTCAACAAGTTGCATTCATGTGCTGCTTTAATGTAGTAAAGAGTCACCATGCTTTTCACAAAAATGTTATCAAACAAAGTTAACATTGAACTGCATGAGACATATTAGACATGTGACTAAGAGCATGGTTAAAGACAGAAGATTAAAGAAGAATAGGAGGTCACAGCTGCTGCTGATGAAGCAATGAAAACAGAGGACCCACAAGGTAAGATTGGAGAAGTTTCATCCCAGAATGTGTGTCTGATGAAGATGAGAGAGAGCATGGAGCAAATTTGTGGGGGGATTTGAAAACAAAGGTTTTGTGACATCAACTGAATAGAATAGCTTTTATTCTCATATGTACGTGAATAAGTGCAGTGAAAAGTTTATAATGTCACCTTTCGACACCATCTTAGGTACAGAGTACCTGGGTATAGATACTTTTAAGCGTAATTAAGAGTAAAAAAAAATGTTGTTACAGACTTTTTTTAACAATTAGATTAGCGTGGAACATTTGGAAAAAGTCCTGAGTGATAAGTGAACATAGGTACTTCAGTTCTAGTCTGTGCCTGCCAGTCCCAGAGCACAAAGCCTCCATGTGTTGGCCTCCATCCAGGACTTTGCTCTGTCACCACTCTGGGAATCGACATGTTTGCTTCGCCACCGGACTTAGCCTTAGAAAAAGAAAAGCTATAAAGGGGAGGGGAAAAAAAGGAAAAGGAAAGGTACTGGCAAGCAGAGGAGCTCCGACTGGAGCATTGTACTCTGCCATCATGTGAGTGATAGCTGACTGCTCTTGATGCATTTTGGGATATGAGCAGTTGAGTTTTGGTTGATTTGAGGCTTGGAGTGCAAGCTGTAGTACAAAGAATGATGTAACTGTAAGCAGGATAAACTACCTCATGGGAAGTGATGGAGTAATGCATGATTTCTAGGAGATGGTTCTCTCTAGAAGCTTTTAATTAAGTCTTGTCCTGTATACTACACAATGTTTACAATTCTGAGGAAAGGTCACTCGACCCGAAACGTTAACTCTCTATTTCTCTGCACCAACGCTGCCAGACTTGCTGAATTTTTCCAGTAATTTATATTAATATTAATTTATATAATGCATTAATAATTTGGATTAGGGAACAATGTAACATCTCAACGTTTGCAGATGATAGAGTTGGGTGGGAGGGTGAGCAGGGTGCAGAGATTCTCCAACATGATCTGGACGGGTTGGATGAGTGGGCAGATGCTGTATAACTTGGATAAGTGTGAGGTTATTCACTTTGGAAACAAAAACATGGCAGATTACTACCTGAATGGCTGTAAATTGAGAGAGGAGTGTACACTACAGGGCCTGGGTGTCCTTGTGCACCAGTTCTTTAGGCATAGAGTCATACAGCACAGAAACAGACCCCTTTGGTCCAAACAGTCCATGCCAAACATAATCCCAAACTAAACTAGTCCCACCTGCCTACTCCTGGCCTATTTCCCTCCAAACCTTTCCTATTCATGTATCTATCCAAAATGTATTTTAAACTTTACAATTGCGCCCATACCCACCACTTTCTCAGGAAGTTCCTTCCACACACAAACCACCCTCCATCTAAAAAAATTTGCTTATTTATTTTTCAAATCTCTCTCCTCTCACTGTTAAAATGTTCCCACCTAGTCTTGAAATCCACTAGAGGTCAATTTTTAATGTCTTTATTCAGTTAAAAGTTTGCATCAAATGATTGCCAGAATAGAGCGTGAACGTGCAACCAAAAAGTTGAACAGTCAGAGGTGTACAGCATGGAAACAGACCTTTTGGTCCAACCTGTCCATGCCAATCAGCCTAAATTAATCTAGTCCCATTTGCCAGTACTTGGCCCATATCCCTCTAAACCATTTCTATTCATATAACTATTCCGATATCTTTTAACTGCTGTAATTGCACAAGCCTCTGCCACTTTCTCTGTCAACCCATCACTCGAACATACAGGCTATTAGAGGAGACAGGCATATGGCTCATGAAACAGTGCGAAACATTAAGTGATATACACTGAGAAAAGTGTAAAGTGAATACAAATTTATAGACATCTGGGGCATATATGCTCAAACCATTGATGACATAAGTGGTCAAGAATAGAGCTAATGAGTATACTGAATCTTGTGCTTTATAAATAGAGGCAGAGTGTATAAAAAGGAGAAAGTGAGGACTGCTGATTCTGGCGATCAGAGTTGAGAGTGTGGTGCTGGAAAAGCACAGCAGGCCAAGCAGCACCCGAGGAGCAGGCAGAAGGTAAGCATGCAGGCGCAACAGGCGGTGAAGGCGGCAAACGGTATGTTGGCCTTCATTAGAGGAGTTTTGAATAAAGGAGCAGGGATGTGTTGCAGTTAGACAGGCCTTTGGTGAGGTCGCACTTAGAATATTGTGCGCAGTTTTGGTCTCCTCTGAGGAAGGATGCTCTTGCTGTCAAGGGGGTGCATAGTACGTTTACCAGGCTGATTCTGAGGATGGTGAGACTGACCTATGAGGAGAGATTGACGAGGATTGATTCTGCTGGAGTTCAGATGAGTGAAGGGGGATTTCATAAAAACTTAGACAATTCTAACAGTACTGGACAGAGTAGATGCAGGGAGGATAATTCTGATGGTGCATCCAGAACCAGGGGTCACAGTCTGAGGATTCAGAGTAGACCATTTAGGACTAAGATGAGGAGTCATGTCTCCACTCAGAATGGTGAGCCCTGTGGAATTCATTACCACAGGAAGTAGTTGATGCCAAAACATTGAATGTATTCAAGAGGCAGCTGGAGAGAGAGAGCATGTGGGACAAATGGGATCAAAGGTAAAGGGGAGAAAGCAGGATTAGGCTATTGATGATATTTAGCAGCCCTACAATAGAACCAGACAATCCCAAGTTGCAATCCGAGATATTAAAATATTAAACTTACTAGTAGCAACAAAAAACCTATATATCCACCAAACCCCTTCTTTTATTTAAGACATACCTAACTCTTTTTGAATAATATTGCATAATTGACACTTCAGCCTACTTATGTTGTGCATTTCAATGAGGGCTTTCCTTGTAGCTTATCAACATGGATATTGTCTGGGCGGGAAAAAATCCATAGAGGTCCCCAGACTGACCACCCTCCCAGAGAATGCTTGTTCTGGGTCAACTGTTAATTGCTTATGTATGCTTGAAAACTTCAGTTTTTATCAGTGCAAAACCAACAAGCCTATCATTTCAGCAGTATTCAAGGCCAGATAGCTAAAGGAAACTGAAGAGTTTTTCAACTGGAAGAATGTTTATTTTGAATAGACAGTGGGGCTGTTTTCACTTTTAGTTGCACATTTGCAAGTATGCTTCATATTGCTAAGGTTTTATAGGTTTTATATTAGTCATGAAGTCATAAAGATATATAGCATGGAAATAGACCCTTTGGTCCAATTCCTCCATGCCGACCAGATTGATCTTGTCGTATTTGCCAGCATTTGGCCCATATCCCTGTAAACCTTTCCTATTCACATACCCATCCAGATGCCTTTTAAATGTTGCAATTGTACCAGCCTCCACTACTACTTCTGGCAGCTCATTCCATATACGCACCACCATTGCATGAAAATGTTGGTCCTCCAGTCCTTTTTAAATCTTTCCCCTCTCACCTTAAACCCATGCGACCTAGTTCTGGGCTCCCCCACCTAGGGAAAAGACCTTGCCTATTTACCCAACCATGCCCCTCATGATTTTATAAAGCTCTATGAAGTCACTCTGCCTATTCAACCTCTCCCTACAGCTCAAACCCTTCAACCCTGGCAACATCCTTGTAAATCTTTCTGAACCCTTTCAAATTTTACAATATCCTTCTGCTAGGAGGGAGACCAGAATTGCATGCAATATTCCAACAGTGGCCTAACCAATGTCCTGTACAGCCGCAACATGACCTTCGAACTCCTACACTCAATGCCCTGATCAATACCAAACGCCGCCTTCACTATCTACCTGCGACTCCACTTTCAAGGAGCTATGAACCTGCACTTCAAGATCTCTTTGTTCAGCAGCTCCCACCAGGATCTTGGTAATCCAAATATTACTACCCTCGAGGACTTCATTTTTTAAAATTCCTGTATTCTCCTTTTAGAATCTCATCCTTTTCCCTTCCTGTGGTGACCAAACAAGTGGATGAGGGTCAATCAGTTGATGTGGTGTATATGGATTTCAGTAAGGCGTTTGATAAAGTTACTCATGGTGGACTATTACACAAAATATGGAGGCATGGGATTGAGGGTGATTTAGTGGTTTGGATCAGAAATTGGCCAGCTGAAAGAAGACAGAGGATGGTGGTTGATGGGAAATATTCATCCTAGAGATCAGTTACTCGTGGGGTACCGCAAGGATCTGTTTTGGGTCCACTGTTGTTATTTTTATAAATCACCTGGATGAGGGCATGGAAGGATGGCTTAGTAAATTTGCAGATGACACCAAGGTCGGTAGAGTTGTGGATAGTGATGAAGGATGTTGTAGGTTAGAGGGACATAGATAAGCTGCAGAGCTGGGCTAATAAGTAGCAAATGGAGTTTAATGCAGAAAAGTGTGAGGTGATTCACTCTGTAAGGAGTAATAGGAATGCAGAGTACTGGGCTAATGGTAAGGTTCTTGGTAGTGTAGATGAGCAGAGAGATCTTTGGTGTCCAGGTACATAGATCCCTCAAAGTTGCCACCTAGGTTGATAGGGCTGTTAAGAAGGCATACACTGTGTTAGCTTTTATTGGTGGAGGGATTGAATTTTGGAACGAGAGTATGCTGCACTGTACAAAAGTCTGGTGTGGCCACATTTGGAGTATTGCGTACTGTTCTGGTCACTGTATTGTAGGAAGGATGTGGAAGCTTGGAAAGGGTTCAGAGGGGATTTACTAGGATGTTGCCTGGTTTGGAGGGAAGGCCTTTCGCGGAAAGGCTGAGCGACTTGAGGCTATTTTTGTTGGAGTGAAGAAGGTTGAGAGGTGACTTAATTAAGACATGTAAGATAATCAGAGGGTTAGATAGGTTGGACAGTGAGAGCCTTTTTCTTTGGTGATGGCTAGTACGAGGGGACATAGCTTTAAATTGAGGGGTGATAGTTTCTTTGCTGAGTAGCAAGGGCGTGGGACACGTTGCCTGCAATAGTTGTAGACTTGCCAACTTTAAGAGCGTTTAAATGGTCATTGGATAGGCAAATGGATGAGAATGGAATAGTGTGGGTTAGCTGGGCTTTAAATTGGTTCCACAAGTTGGCACAACATCAAGGGCTGAAGAGCCTGTACTGTGCTGTAATGTTCTATGTCATTAGTTCCAATGTGTACAAAGGCCTCCTGTTGGTCCCTCTCCCCTTTGAGAATATTCTGCATTGTCTCTGATCCTGGCTCAAGGGAGGCAGCACACCATTCTGATTTCTTGCTGTTGGCTGCAGAAACACCTGTCAGTGCCACTGATTTGTGTCCCCTACCACAGTCAATCGCTTGGAACATGATGTTCCCCTCATTACATTAAAGCCAGTCTCAGTACCAGAATTTTTGCTGTTCTTACTACGTTCCCTGAGAGTCCATCACTCTCTCCAATTTCCAAAACAGGATACTAGTTTGAGATGGGAATACCCACAGGACACTCTTGGACGACCTGCCTCCCCCTCCTACCTTTCCTGCAGGTAACCCATCCTCTGATTGATTGATTATTTGCAGTTTTT
This sequence comes from Chiloscyllium plagiosum, assembly GCF_037043375.1. NCBI lineage: Eukaryota > Metazoa > Chordata > Chondrichthyes > Orectolobiformes > Hemiscylliidae > Chiloscyllium > Chiloscyllium plagiosum. The sequence goes on from NW_028270146.1 coordinate 14,349,316, forward strand.
CTCCCTTCCTCTAATTGCCATCCATCATGCCTCCTTGCTCCTTTAAGTTCCTCATTGCCTCTAACTGCCACTCCATCTGATCCATCTGATCTGACAGGATTCGCAATCAAACACACTGCAGACATAATCATCATGAAAACTCTCCCTAATCTCCCACATGTGACAGGAAGAGCACATTGCTCTGTTAAAGGCTATCTTTGCATCTTGACAATCTACAGACCAGAAAATAATAGTCTTGCGTCTCTTTTAAAAAAAACTGTTCCAGGCTAACTTAGTACCTATGTTTTATACTTTTAAAATTCAATCAAGCAACAGATCTCAATAAAACATATGTTATGACACTGGGTAAACCTCTCTGCTAAGTTCGACACAGAGAAGCTCACCTTGCTCTGTAGTCTGTTAAATTTTGAGAGGCAAAGATCCATCCTGTAGGTCACTATTTAAAGTAAAAATTAACAATTTTATTCTTTGGTAAGACCAACAGAGAATATTAAAGCAACAGCTATTTACAGCTCCTTTCTCTTAAACCTATCTTTTGCCTCCCACTCTACAATACTGGTCCGATTTTTTAAAAAAAAGACCCAATTAAGATTTACAAAAAATTAATCATGTTTCAAAACCAATTGGCTTTGTAGATTCTTCTTTGTAGATTCTTCTTTGTAGATTTTTTTCTCTGTAGACTTCTGTCCGTCTGTATTTTCCTCGGTCGCCTTTTCTTCGGTCTTCTGCATAGCATTTCTTATGAACAGCTTTTTCGATTCTCCTTTGTAGATTTTCCTCTGTATTTTGCTGGGTTGTCTCTTCGGTCTTCAGCACAACTTTTCTTTATGGGCTTTCAGAGAGCTATGCGGCCAGCAATCTGTACTTATTGGCACTCGTGGCTGTTCTCTCCCTAACTGTTCAAAATGTCAGGTTATATACCCCAAAACATCAGATTATTTCATTGGTTTTATGTCATCCCAAACAGTAAAATTCAAATTTGATTGTATTCTGGTATCTGGGGCACAATTTAAACTGGCTGAATTTGAATTTGGTTTTGTTCCATGGCAAAGCAACGCTGGTATTTGTTTCAACCAAATGTTACATTTTTAAATTGTTCAGGACACCGTGCTTTCAGTCCGTCCTTCCTAGCTTCCTCTCTCTTAAAGGTACATTACACACCTATACCTTCATAATCCTATAATCAAATAAGAACCCATTCTACTTGTTAATTTAGATTTACAAAGAAAAAGAACAGTAAAGTTATACTTAAAAACTATACACTTAGCTGGTTCTATACTGTGAACTCTCCCACACATTCCTCCAAGGTCATCTTTGAATTTAACTGTTTGTTTTCTTAGATGCACTCCGATGTCGAGAGATACTTGACCTCAAACAGCAAAGGTTGTAGCTGTACAGATTCACCGCTGTAGGTTTCTTGTTTTATTCTCTGACCATGTTGTCATTGCCTTTGTCTCTTCCTCCTTTTTAAACTGCCAATGTTTTGACCTATTTCTTAGAAGTTCTAAAACAATGCAACAGATTATAAAACAGTTATTATTACTCCTGGAATTCAAGGAAACTAGCTCCAACCCCTTTTTAAAAAAAGAAGCTCATGCAGCCACAATTCTTTCCCATCCTCCATCTTGCATTACCCAGGATGCTTTTCTTTGGATTTTCACATATTTGATAGCACTGCGATAACATGTGTTTCTTCAACATGAATTGGTTTTAATATACTTGAAGAATTTAGACCGTTATTTGTAGAAAGTGAACTTTCCTTATCTGTATTGGCTATAACGCGATACTAGCCCCATTAGTTTACATAAAGTGGCAATTGTGAGATTTTCTTAGTGAGATGGCACTAGAACGGATCCTTTTTGATTAAAACATTTGGAATTCATTGCACTTTTGTTAATTTTCAATTTGCTTTGTAGTCAAAGTTTGTCTCTTTCTGCTGGGATAGTTAAAATCTTTGCAATATTATTATTTGTCCTTTAAGCTAATCAGCCACAGGGGTCATCACTTTAGTTCAGCCTAAAACCAGTCATAGAGTTATATAACACAGAAACAGACCCTTCGGTCCGACCGGTCCATGCAAACATAATACCAAACTAAACTGGCCCCACCTGCCTGCTCCTGGCCCATATCTCTCCAAAGATGTCCGATCCATGTACTTATCCAAATATCTTCTAAGTATTGTATCTGTGCTCACGTCCACTACATACTCCGGAAGTTTATTCCACAAACTAATCACCCTCTGTGGTAAAACATTTGTCCCAGATGTCTTTTTGCAATCTCTGTCTCCTCTCATCTTTAAAAATGTGCCTGCTAGTCTTGAAATCCTCCATCCGAGCAGGAAAAAAACATCTACCATTAACCCTATCCATTCTCTTAATGATTTTCTACAACTCTATCAGGTCACCTCTCAACCTCCTATACTCCAGTGAGAAATGTCCCAGCCTATCCAGCCATTATCCAGCGTTTCTCTTCTGAACCCTCTCCTGTTTAATAATATCCTTCCTATAACTGGGCAACCAGAACTGGGCACAGTTCTCCAATACTCCAGAAGAGCCCTCACCAGTATCCTATGCATCCTCAACATAATGTCCTACCTCCAGTGTTCTGAGCAATGAAGACAAGTGTGCTAAATGCCTATCTATATTTGACGCAAACTTCAAAGCATTATGTGCCTGCACCCCTCGGGTCCTGTCTTCTGCAACACTACCTAGGTTCCTATTATTAATTGTATAAATCCTGCCCATTTGTACCAAAATGCAATACATAGTTCAATCTGGATAAACACAATTTGCCGTATTTCAGCCCATTTGATCAAGATCCCTTTGTAATCTTATATAACCATTTTCATTGTCTACTATGCTATCAGTTTGGGTGTCATCTGCAAGCTTACTAGCCATGCCTTCTATATTCTCATCCAAGTAATTTATATAAATAAGCAAGAAAAGAGGACCCAGAACTGATTCTTGTGAAACACAACTGATGACGAGCCTTCAGTCCGAATCTGAAATCCTGGTTTGTACATATCTAGCGGGGGTATTGGATAGCAATTTGATGAGACTGGTTTTATACTCTGAAGTTTAGAATAGTTAAGGTGATCTAATTGTAACGATGTTCTGAGCAGATGTAGTTGGGAAAGAAGTTGTTTCCCTTGGCTAGAGAATGAGAATGGAGGTGAGGGGTGGGGTATTTAGGAGGATTGTGAATCTTTGGAATTCTCCATCTTTGATGATATTATGACTTTGAGGTGTATTTTGTGCTAGTTTTTGTTTTGAAGAGAAGTTTTAAGGCAGAGTTATAGAAATAAAGTCTATTGAAAGCCAATAAACAGCTTGGAACAATAGGAACAGCCTGAATGGGTATGGTCAAGCTCCCACAGAACCAAGATTTTTGTTAGTTTTCTGTAGCAGCTGCTGCTGGGGAGTCAGCAGGGTTTGGAAGCTGCAAAACATCTTTCCGTGCTACACACGCACACAGTTTTCTTTTGATGTTTTTAGCTCCTGCTGCTGGAATTGCATGTGAGGCAATCTGTTTTTCTGAATTTGCCTTTCCTGAGGATGTGTTTGAGGTGTTACTGTTTGAAACAGTTAATTAGTAATGTTATTGTATTTATTATTGTGTTAAACATTTCAGTAGAGTTACAGCTAAGCCAATTCTTTTTCTCTTTTGATGTAGTGTATGAGTAAATTGTGTTTTGCTTAACGTTGAGTAGTTTTGCCAATCAATTCGCATCTGGAGTGCGACATCTTACACTTGTATTTAACTTAAGAAAATGTTAGGGTCTGGACTACCTTAATATATTTTGGTATTTGGTGTAGTCCATAACATTATCCCACAGAGCTATGGATGACCAATCATTGTTAATATTCAAGGATGTGATTAATAGATTTCTGGACACTGAAAGAATCTAAGATGTGGCAGGAAAGTGGAGTGGAGACTAAAATGAACCAATGCTTTACTCACTAGCAAAGTGGGCTTCAAGGGCCAAATGGCCTGCTCGTACTCCTATTGTTTTTCTATCTGGAGCAAACTCTAGCCACCCTCTTCAAATCTGGAAGGCCAGTGCCAAATTGTTGCCATCAATCTGGCTGAAACAGTTAATTAGGGCTGCCAAGATGTAACTCAATTGTCTTAATTACTTAACTACTGTGGATGTGCAGGACCATTGAGTTAATTGGTCCAATAATAAACCGTTCCTATTGCAACATTCTCTTAGTTTCAGATGTTTTTACCTCCCATATTTTGGAAAACTAGTTCCTATGTAGAGCACTGTATAAAAAGTGCCTAGATATCATCTTGAATTTTTTTTGTTTCACTAATCCAAATCTGTGCCTCTTGTCCTACACCTGCAATTTTACTGAAAATGTTTCTAACCTTTGACCAGTTTTTAGTTTTTTTAATATATAAGAATGCCGTAGAGAGCCCAGGGTTCTTTGGTTTTTTTGTTCACATTCAGGATCAACATCAGCATTGTTTCCAACGTATGCATGCCTCCCTCCAATATTAACCATTAACTAACCTCGCTGGACCAAATCATTTGCAGATATCACATTGGCATTTGTAGAAACTTGTGCACATTCTTCATTACTTCTGTTCAGTTGACTGCAAAATACTTAAATACAACATTTCCCAAAGTAGGGGTTAGGACCCCAAGCGAATTGGGAACTGGATTTTTAAAATTGCAGCAATGGCCACAATGGAACTCTGTTATGATAGCCTCTTCACTGCTTTACGATATCTTGAGCTCATGGATAGCTGCTGCATACATTTAATTTATTTTATTGTCATATTTTTTTAAAAAAGCAGATTCATCCAGATGTTGTCTGATATGGGCATTATACAATATGGTTTAGACATCCATAAATTTATGTTCTAATATTTTGGCAGTGTAGTTAAACCTTTATTGGTTTTCTAGTTGGGCCAGTCTAGAACCTCACTGTTATCGATTAATTAAGGCAATTATGTATAAATTAAAAATTGAAACTGTAAAAAATAAAATAATAACTAAAGGTTTGAAATATGGATTTTTTGAATGTAGTTAAATCAAAGTTGCATGCTACTTCAGATAATTTTGCAAATTAATTTTCATTATGGATTGATTTCATCTGCACTTTGTGTTGTCTGGTACTTATTAGGTCAGAGTATACAGCTGCAGATTGTGGTCCCGTGTTTGTGTATCTGTGTCCGAGCCAGGCAGCTTGGGTTCAAGTTCCCTCAGCTCCAGAGGTGTATTTTACATCTCTGAACTGGTTAATTTTAATACACCTACTGCAATGGCATTTCACTTCTCCACTCTGAAGCAATCGTATCATTCCAAACCCCTCTAATTCAGTCAGGTCACCATTCATAATGCTTAATAGTGAATTGAAACCTCCAGTTTTGTTTCCTTTTTACTTCCCTCACCTCATGCTGCACAAATCAATAACTTATTGATATATTTATTCATGGGATATGAGCTTTGCTGAGAAACATTTGTTGTTCATTCCTCATAGCACTTGAATTGAGCAGCCCGGTCATTTCAAAGGGAAGAACCAACCAAATTTTTGTGTCGCTGGAGTCACATAGGCTGGCTAAGCAAACATGGCAGCTTTCCTTTACTTACGGGTATGAGTGAATCAGATGGCGTTTTACAACAAAGACCCTTACTGAGGCTAACTTTATATTTCAGATTTATTAATTGAATTTGATCAGTTGCCATGGTGGAATTTGAACAGTGTGTTCATCTGGGTCTCTGGATTACAAATCCAGTGCCACAATGTTTATACATTGTTCCATTCCTTTGCTGTTTATTGGAGCTGGATACAGTGTAGTTGTGCTGCCACTTCTTAGAATTTGAGTTTTGTATATTGTTATAGCACTCACTGATTTTTTTTTTCATTCTTTATTTCATATATCAATGTTGGTTTGAAACTGGGGACAGTGAGCCAAAGGTGACTTTTGGACTTTGGGTAACAACTTCAGTTAAAAAGAAAACAGACCAAAGCTTTTGCTTGCTTGTGAGGCCAGGCTTGGAAGTTAATTGCAAGTTGGTTCCTGATCAAAATGTGTTCTCAACTGTTTGCTGTTGGAGAAGTGCGTCATGTCTAAACAGATAGAGGAAGTTGGCTATTAAAAAGGTCAATACTTGGGAATTAGTTCCAGCAAGTCCAGAAAGACCTTTCATACTCAAGTAAATGGCAGATGTTGAAAGGGACCTTGAGGTGGTTAGAGTTTGAATTAGGATTTTGAATGTGTGGCTGATGTTGGAGCATGAAGATTTGAAAGCTCTTTACCTAACCTCCCATAAGCAGCTCTTGGAAGTTCAGAGCGGAGAAAATGAAGACATAACATTACTGTTTTTATGTGGATGAATTGCAAAGGTGACCTTGATTGACATCTTCAGAAAATCAACAAAGAAACCATCATCTTTACTTGTGGAACAGTGCATCATGAAAGTTGTTTAAGTAATCTGGCCAGTTTTGCTATTTTATTTATTTAACTATCCCATAACTGTTTTCTGCTCCATTCAAGACAGAAAAACAAAGACTTTAGGTTTAAAGCACAGACCAGTTAGATTACCTTGTGATTAATTTTGCTGTACTAAAGTTATTGTATTATTTGTAAATTGCTAAGTCTTTGGTTTAAACTTCAAACTAGTCAAGAACTGATCATCCAAACTCTGGGGTTGGTTATTCATAAGGAAGTGATAGAATCAACTTCGAAGGTCTTTGAGGTTTTACTGTTTGTGAATACAGAGATAGAATGGCTCATTTTGGTTCAGCTGTCTGTCCCATTTTAGAACAGTATTAATATATAACTAGTGTTAAACTCACTATAGTTTTCGAATTGATCTTAATTTCAGTTCAGAATTCAAGTTGGTTTTACATCTCGAGCAATGATTGTGACTGTTGTAGTCCATTATTTCAGTTCCTACAGCTCACTGCAAGAGCTCCACTGAGTTGGCCCTAACTTTCCTTCTATCATTAAGTCAGCGGTCGCAATTTTCTCTCCAGATTGTACAATGTTCAGCACCCATATTCAGCATTGTCCATATGCAGCAACACCTAGGCAACATCCAGGCTTGGCTGCTAAGTGGAAAGCAACATCTTTGCCACACAAGTGTCAGTAAGCTTCGATCTCCTCTTGACTTTCAGTGACATTATATCATTGCCTGTTGACCAGAAACTGAACTGGGCTAATTGTTTAAATGCTATAACTGCAAGATCAAGTCAGCCACTAGGAATTCTGTGTTGGGGTACTCTTCCATTGTCTCCAATGCTTGTCCACCTTCTAAAAGTCACAAGTTATCTGGGGCATGCAGTTCCAGGATACAGCAGCCCACCTTTATCCTGGAACTTGCTGTTTGACAGCACTGTTGGTGTGCCTACACACTAAGACTTGCATGATGCTTATCACTGTAACACATACTACATGAGGAGTTATGGTTGGGTAATGTGTAGACCTAGGCAACAATACCCCACAAATGAACAAAAAAGAGCATTTGAGAAATTGCATCAGTAGTGTCTCTGTGCATCCTCTTGATTCAATGAGATGACCAATAGGATAGATGTTAAATTTCTTCTTGAAGCTAGGTGCACAAGCATTTCTATTGAACAGTCAACTTCTGTGGACTGTATTCACATAGCTGGAAATTGCTCCCCACCCCCCAAAAATTCCTTTGTTCCTGTTTTCTCAACTGTAAAATGGCCAATTGTCTGGGGAGGACCTCGGAACATTTAAAAGTAGTTCTGGAACGTCTTTAAAACTCAGCATTATAAACTTTAATAACTCCAAATTACTCAATGGTCACAAACTTGAGTCCTATCAACTAGTGATGTGGTTCCAACTACTTCATGGAATGTCATTTTATATGTGCCCAGCGATCTCTGGTTGCCCAGCCCCTGGCAGAAATTCACAGCCCTGAGCAAGTGTGCTACTCTAATCACTGGACACTGATGATTTCAGCACTGAGTGTGCTGGGAGACTGATCTATTAACTGCTTTATCCTCTGCCACACACTCCTCCAAAACAAGGAAAGAAACTGGTGTCATTGTTGAATGGTTAATGCGATAAAATGCAATTGCAGTTCCTTGTACTGTGACCAAACTATTTAGATAAGCACGCGTTACCACCTTATGGTGACATCTTAGGTACAAATCACTCCAAAAGCTTGTGATTTTAAATAAACCTGTTGGACTATAACCTGCTGTCATCTGACTTCTGACCTTGTTCAACACTGGCACCTCCAAGTCATGGTCCAAAGAACCATGTTCATCCATATAATAGTTCAAAAAAGTATCAAGAACATGCTTGGGTTGGGCAGCCATGAGTTTGAAGCTCATTAATACTCTATTTGCACATTTAGTTAATTTCTCTCCATGTTTGCATTTCACTTTCTGAATTATCTCCTTCGAGCAATTTTATTTTTCCTTGAAAATCTATTAAGAATAAGTTAGGAGTTCAAAGATGATTTGATTGCTGCTTACAAAAATAGTTCTGATTTAGTTTTAAGTTCTGATGATAGAAACCCCAAATTTTGTTTCATTGGGGCAAATGGCAAGCAAGAACACACACAGCGAGAGCACAGAACCAGTCCAGAAGTCACATTGAAAATAAGCAAGCTTCAAGCAACAGTAAATATTCAAACAATTTTTCTATATCCCCATCCCTCAAAATCCCTCAATCCAATCCCAAAGAACAAATGGCAAAACATTCTACAATAAAAGCAATTTATTATTTTCAATAAACTTGCCAACAAAAAGATGGCACTTGCATAACAAATGAGAATTGTCAGAGAGGCACTAGTTAAATTCTGCACAGAAGAGGATGGTTCCCATACTACTTGAGCAATAAGAGCAGTCATCTGTGCAGTTTGTCAATAAGTGTGAACTGGACAGATGATTAATATGATAGGTACTTCAGGTATCGTGAAGTAATCTCAAGGAGCTCTCTTTTCTGGGAGGCTTTGCCTTGTGGTTAGATTTCTCTTCCAGTTGACTGGCTTGGATAGCATCCATGATGGGATAATTTGTGCATCGTCTTTTCCAGTTCCGTGGCCTGTGTCATTACTGTTTTCAAAAATGTAAACTGTATCAAAATTATAATGACATATTAAGATATCTAAAATATCGTTAATTATTCATTTGGGTAGTCATGGTTTGGAGGTGCCAGTGTTGGACTGGGGTGTACAAAGTTAAAAATTACCACCAGGTAATAGTCCAACAGGTTTATTTGGAAGCATTAGTTTTCTCTGTGTATTCTTGCTTGCCACTTGCCCCAATGAAACAAAATTTGGGGTTTCTGTCATCAGAACTTTAACCCTATTATTGTAAGCAGTAATCAAATCATCTTGGAACTCCTGATGTGTACTTTAGATATTTTCGAGGGAAAATAAAACTGCTCGAAAGGGAATAATTCAGAAAGTGAAATGCAAACATTTGTAACAACCACCTGATGAAGGAGCAGTATTCCAAAAGCTAGTGCTTCCAAATAAACCTATTGGACTATAACCTGGTACTGTGTGATTTTTAACTTAACTTTATTTGGGAACTGTTACACTGTTCCAACTCCAGTATGGCTGACCAACCCAAGCATGTACTTGATACTTTTTGAAGTATTACATGGATGAACATGATTCTTTGGACTATGATTTGGAGGTGCCAGTGTTGGACAAGGTCAGCAGTCCGATGACACCACATTATGGTCCAACAGGCTTATTTGGAATCTCAAGCTTTTGGAGTGACTTTTATCTAAGATGTCACCATAAGAAGGCAGACATTGTAAAATCTTTTCACTTGACGAAGGGGCAACACTCAAAGCTTGTGATTTCAAAAAAAAACCTGTTGGCCTAACACCTCGTGTTGGCTGACTTCTGTTTTTGAACCACAGCAGTCTTGACCATAAAATGAAATTAGAACAGGTTGTGTTCCAACGCTTACCGGAAAATGGTAAAATACGTAACTTATTCAATTCCCCTTCATGTTTGAGTAAAATATATAAATGTTTATTTATAGAGTGATAGATTTCCTATTCACGAACTTATCCAATTGTCTTTTAAATTTTGAAACTGTACCTGCATCCACCACTTCCTGACAGTTCATTCCACGTATGAACCACCCTCTGTGTGGGAAAACATAGTCACTGAGGTCCCTTTTTGTAAATCTTTCTCTTCTCACCTGAGAAAAATATGCCCCCTACTTTCAAACTTGCCCCATACGAGGGAAAAGTCCTTGGCTATTCATTTTGTGTATGCCCCTAATGACTTTATAAACCTCCTATAAGGTCACCCATCAACCTCCGGTGCTCAAGTCCTAGCCTATCTTTATAACCCTCCAGTTTCAAAATCCTGGTAATTGTTTTCTGAGCCCTCTCCAATTTAATAATATCCTTCCTCTATCATGGAGACCAGAACTGCGTACACTACGAAAGTGCCATCACCAACATCCTGTACAACCTATTTGGATTTGTTTTCTCTTTGAAGAAGCCAACTTGAAAGGTCAAATGGGTGAACCTTTAACAAAACTCTATTTGGCTCTTACAGAAAATTTTGTGCTGTACCACAAGGATCTGTTTTGGCTCCACTGCTGTTGGTCATTTTTATAAATGACCTGAATGAGGGCGTAGAAGGATAGGTTAGTAAATTTGCAGATGACACTGAGGTTGGTGGAGTTGTGGAGAGTATGGAAGGATGTTGCAGGTTACAGCGAGGCATAGATGAGCTGGCTTGAGAGGTAGCAAATGGAGTTTAATGAAGAAAAATGTGAGGTGATTGAAGAAGGTGCAGAAGCCTGAACACACACGCACACACACGTTTTTGTTTTTGCTGCTGTTCACCTATTATTTACTATCTATGCTACCTAACTCTGTGATCTGCCTGTATTGCTTCCAAGACAAAGCTTTCCACTGTGTCTCGGTACACGTGACAATATATTCAATTCAGTTCAATAGGGTGGCACGGTGGCTCAGTGGTTAGCACTGCTGCCTCACAGTGCCAGGGACCCAGATTTGATTCCAGCCTTGGGTGACTGTGTAAACTGCTCACATTCTCGCCGTATCTGTGTGGGTTTCCTCGGGGTGCTCAGTTTTCCTCCCACAGTCCAAAGATGTGCAGGTCAGGTGAATTGGCCATTCTAAATTGCCGATAGTGTTAGGTATATTAGTCAGAGGGAAATTGCTCTGGGTTACTCTTCGGAGGGTCGGTGTGGATTTGTTGGACCGAAGGGCCTGTTCCCAAATTGTAGGGAATCTAATCTAATTCAATTCACTTTGGAAGGAGCAGCAGGAATACAGAATTCTGGGGTAGTAGTAAGATTCTTGGTAGTGTGGATGAGCAGAGAGGTCTAGGTGTCCATGTGCACAGATCCCTGAAAATTGCCATGCAGGTTGGTAGTGTTATTAAGAAGGCTATGGTGCGTTAACTTTTATTGGTGGAGGGATTGCGTTTTCGAGCTATGAGGTCATGTTGCAGCTGTACAAAACTCTGCGGCTGCACTAGGAGTATTGCATACAGTTGTGGTGCCGCATTATAGGAAGGATGTGGAAGCTTTGGAAAGGGTGCAGAGGAGATTTACCAGGATGTTATCTGGAATGGAGGGAAGGTCGTGTGATAGGCTGAGGGACTTGAGGCTGTTTTTGTTAGAGAAAGAGGTTGAGAGATGACTTGATAAAGACATATAAGATGATCAGAGGATCATATAGGCTGGACGTTGAGAGCCTTTTTCCTTGAATGGTGATGGCTAGCATGCAGGGATATAGCTTTAAATTGAAGGGTGAAAGATGTCAGAGGTAGGTTCTTTACTCAAAGTAGTAAGCGTGTGGAATGCCCTGACTGCAACAGTAGTAGACTTGCCAACTTTAAGGGCATTTAAATGATCATTGGATAAACATATGGATGATAATGGAATAATGTAGGTTAGATGAGCTTCAGATTGGTTGCACAGGTCGGTGCAACATAGAGGGCTGAAGGGCCTGTACTGTGCTGTAATGTTCTATATTCTGTATATTGTATTCTATTGCAGAGGGAAGTTACAGTTTAAGTTGAATGAAGAACTCTCACTGTATTTTTAGACTGAACCTCTCTCATTGGTTTCTACAATTTTCTCACTGAGAAAATGTAACAAGGAATGTTGTAGATTTCGTCCATTTTATATCTAATTATTTTTCTAAGAATAGTTGCTGCAATTACATAGCCAAATAGGACGCTAAATTTCTAATCATATCCCACAAAAAGTAATCATATCCCACAAAAAGTAAAAGCACCTGTTTTGCTGCTGTTGGCTGAGGAATAAGTGATAGCTAGCATGCTGCAAGAGTGCCCTGCTCCTCTTTGGATTATGCTGTGGAAACTTTGTAGCCAACCGAGCAACTTATTGCTATCTCAGTCAGATGATTTTCAAAGCAGAGTTGTCAATCTAGGTTTGCTTGGGCAGAACCTGTAGCTTACAGGGAACACATGCTATCTATTGAGCCTCAAAAGCAATAAGTAGGAAATCTGATACAAAGTGAGTTGGAAAGATTCGAATATTAGAAGCTGAAGCAGGAACCGAAGATACAATAGTGTAAAAAATGCAGATAGGATGAGAGGCTTGCTAGGAGATCAAGACGAGGGGAGATGTGATGGAAACTAGCAGTTGAAGGGTGCTAATATTTCAATGATTTTTGTTAGTAAAGAGAACACTGATGATTCAGTATTACACTCCTATGTATCTGTTGTTGAAACCCACAATACGCAGGACAATTTAAAAAATATGTGCAAACTGCTTGAACTGGTTGTTTGAAAGTTTGAATAAAAAAGGCATTATCGCGCAGAAAAAAATACAGTAACATAATTGAGTTAGAGTTTTTTTAGTCCTTGAGATGCAAGAAAGGAAGCTTTATAATTTCACCTTGCCAGTGAGTTTGAAGGTTCAAAATTAGCATCAAAAAGTGCATCAAAGCTACATTATGACTTAGAGAAATGCAAAAGTATTGAAACAACAAAAATCAGTCCAACTGACACTGGTTTGTGTAAAATGTCCAGGTAGCTGTAAATGGCTGTGAGACACCAGTTCACAGCCCAGTGAATTCGGACACTCCACCTGACAGGAAAAAGTTACTCGGAAGATTAATTCAGTCAGGGTTGTATCCTGGCTTAATTTCTCTTGCTCACCAACTTAACTCATTCCAATGCACTATATTTCTCAATTCCTAATTTGGAACTTTCAGTTCCCCATAGACAATGGAATGGCAATTAATGAAACACTGGCTCTGTTTTTCTCTTCGGAGAAAGTGAGGACTGCAGATGCTGGAGATCAAAGAGTGTGTGGTGCTGGAAAAGCACAGCAGGTCGAGCAGGAGAATCGACGTTTCGGGCATTAGCCCTTCATCCTGCTTCTCGGATACTGCCTGACCTGCTGTGCTTTTCCAGCACCATGCTCTCGACTCTGTTTTTCTCTTTTCACAGTTCATGCTTGACCTGAGTATTTCCAATATTACTTTCTTTTTCACCATCTGCATGTTCTACTCTCTAATAGAGTGCAAAAACTCAGGCACTAGGGCAGTATTGTACTCTCTTGTCCACCTTTTTATTTGATATTTGTCCTCTTCCTTTTCTTTTACATGCCTCTGACCCTTGTCTTTCTCCTCCCTCTCTTTATCTTTCTTCCTTACACCGCAATCAAATAAAAAAAAGGCTGTCATACCGAAGAATGCAAAGTTGTTTATTTGATTTGGGGTAAAGTTTGTTCTCACTGGGAAGCTTTGTTGACAGATTGAACGTTACACCAACCCATTTATAAAATGCTACTGGGGGGGTTTATGAATGGGTTATTAAGTGGTATATGGTCAGTATTTGAATTTTCATAGCATGTATTTAACCTAAAAATGTGTACAAGTTCTTTCTCCGAAGCTGATGGTGATGTTCTTTTCTAAACAATGGCCATGCATTTTGCTGGAACTACTTTCCAGCTGCTTTTAAGCTTATAAATTGTATATAATGTATATCATATAGTACTGGCAAATTTACAGCTGTTTAATCTGAAAAGATCAAATTTGAATTTGCAGCCATGTAAAACCTGCTGTGTACAGATTTTTAGTTCAATGGCATCTGCTGTCATGCAGAAGCTTGCTAGTTGCTAAGCAACTATACAGGAGAAGAATTATTGGATTTTTCTGCCACTGAGATGGAAATCGCTCAGTGATAGTTTTAGAATGATCGATGTCTGACAATATGTCGTGTGTCTGGCTAGTTGCCGTTGAGGAGATGGGATGCAGGGCAATGGGAATGAGGGGATGATTCATGGTGCATGACCCACTCATGTATGTATGTGAACTTTAATGATGTCATGTTGCTTGCTGAGAAGATTAGTTAGTGTGCTGAACACCCTTTCAATGGCAAGTGTTTAATCAGTCTGTTATTGAACCTATTATTTCTGTTGGCAACCAACCAAGTAGTTTGGTGATTGAGAAGTCTTACTGTGTCAGTGTTCACCATGTTTTTTTTTGAGAATCGTTGACTGTATCTGAGAAAAGACAATTGAATTAATTGCATTGTACATTTATGATTCCAGTCAACAAGCTGGCTGCATTTTGTGTTCAGTTAGCTTATGTCAGTCATAAAGGCCCTCCAGTTTCAATCAAGACTTTTGAACTAATGGTGGGAAGTGGTGGATGAACAGTGAATGGGAGGGAATTAGCCAGGGTTATTACTACACTGACCCGTGCCATAAAGTCTTGTGTGGAGATTGATTCATAGCAGAATTAGGCTTGGCAGTTGTACTCCCAAGACTGAATTGCTTCCTGATTTGAGGTAGGATTACTCAGGAAGAATGGCCACTTAAGACAAGTGAGGGATACAAATCATTGGCTAGTGTCTTCCACTTGGTTGTACTTATTTTAATGTGAGGAAAGTTGTTAGCTAGTGAGCATGGAAGCTAAAAAAGTCTTGCTTTGAAAGGTGTGGGAAAATAAAATGTTTCAATTTATAAAAAGGTAAAATGTTAATAAAACTACCTTCTAATGCATTTTTTTGAGTCTTGACATTCAAGGGTGAGCTAAAATCCACCCCCTCCCCCAAAAAAAGCACATTTAAAATCTCATGGAGTACTTCAAAAAAATTAAGTTATGAGCATGTTTCACGAGTAGATTATATTTGCTTATTTTTCTGTTCAAGAGTACAGTAAAGTTTGGGATCTTTTGTGCCTTCAGTTGGTACCAGACTGCTGCTTCTGCTTTTCTACCAAATAATATACAGTTGGAAATTCATTGTTTTCAACATGTGAGAACATTTTTACCAAGCCAATTGAAAGTTGCATATTTGAGGACTATTCCAAAGAACCAGTATTAGAGCTAAAAAAAAAACTCCACAAGAATCTCTTTTTTTCCAATATGTCCTTGAATCCAAATGATGCACATCTGATGTTGCAAAAGGAGGCTGGAGAGGAAACAGTGAAGCATCAAGTTGTGCCAAATGACAAATATTCCATCCCTTTTAGGGAAAAGGAATTAGAAAATAGTTTGTCTCTGAAAGGAGGACCATCTAGGGGAGGCTCTGGCTTAGTGCTAGGTTATTAATCTGCGGTCCCAGATTTGAATTTCGCTATGGCAGGTAGTGAAATTTGAATTCAATTTTAAAAAAAATCTGGAATTAAGGGTCTGAGGTTGCCTGTACTGATCGTTCAGAGGGCAAAAAAAGTCTACTCATGTTCTTTAGGGAAAGTAGCTGCTGTCCTTATCTGGTCTGGCCCACAGCATTGGTTGACTCGTAACTGCCCTCTGGGCAATTAAGAATGGGCAATAAATGCTGATTTAGCCAGCAATACCTACGTCCCATGAATGAATGTTTCAAAAAATTTGAAGTAAATGTTTGCAATTCAGAGTAATCCGTTAGTTCATTAAACTCCACAAGCTACTTAGTGATGTGATATTGGTATTGAGATGTGGGCTATATTTGACTTATTTAAAATTTAGGGGATATCAATGTGTAGATAAAGGGAATGAAGTAATTGCTGTTTTTGACTTAAGTTTTTCTCCGGAGTTTGGTAAAATGATGTAAGAAATGGAAATTAAGATAATGATGAAAGAAGTGTGTACCTGTATAGATAGAGATGGTTCAGGAAGAGAAGATGATGGAGTTAGGGAGGCAGGGTGAAGTTGTTTGTGTCTAAGGCTAATAGTTGGAGATTCTTGATCAGGGGAGTTGAGGGTTATGGGGAAAGGGCAAGAAAGTGGACATTTGGAGTTTTGGATGGATCTTTGAATGGCAGAGGAGCCTTAAGGGCCAAATGGCCTACACCTGTTCCAATTTCATTTTAGATTACATTACAGCGTGGAAACAGGCCCTTCGGCCCAACAAGTCCACACCAATCCGCCGAAGTGCAACCCACCCATGCCCCTACATTTACCCCTTGCCTAACACTATGGGCAATTTAGCATGGCCAATTCACCTGACCTGCACATCTTTTGGACTGTGGGAGGAAACCGGAGGAAACCCACGCAGACACAGGGAGAATGTGCAAACCTGGGACTCAGGCGCTGTTAAGCAGCAGTGCTAACCACTGGGCCACCATGCCGCCCACAATAGATGTGAAGCTGGAAAAGCACAGCAGGTCTGACAGCATCCGTGGAGCAGGAAAGTCAACGTTTCAGCCTGCTCCTCTGATCCTGTCTGACCTGCTGTGCTTTTCCAGCTTCACATCAATTGAAACTTGCTTCCAGCATCTGCAGTCCTTTCTGTCTCCCAGTTCTTATGGTCTTAAGAATGAATGTAGGCAATAGCGTGTTTCAAACATTTGTGCTTGAAGGACTCGGGTTTTCCATTTTATAAATATTAGCATGCGTAATTAGAGGATTTTATTTAATAAAGTTAAAGAACACCAATTAGAGTGGTGTATTACAGATCATCAGCTCAGCATAGCAGAGACAGCAGCTGGATGGCAGTACAAAGGAACACATTGTATTGGTAACAAATAGTGTCTGGGAATGTAAGTCAAAAGGCTTTTTGCAGAATATGGTCAAACATCTAAGGTTGTGGAGAAATGAGACTGCAGATAGAAAAAGCTGCAGTGGGATTCTAGATTTTCAGGTATTACAATCAAATGATGAACTTGTGTACTATATTTCCTGTATCCAGTTCCCCTTGGGAAGGTGGAACTCCTGCAGTCCTTGGGGTGGAGGGATACCTGTGGTGCTGTTGGGGGGGTAGTGTTCCAAGATTTTATCACAGCAACTAAGAAAGAACAGTGATAAAGTTCCAAGTCAGGATGGTATGTGGGTTTATGGAGAGAGGTGTGAGGAACTTGTAGCTGATAGTGTTGTGATGCATCGTGACTTGTCCTTTGTCGGTGGTAGAGGTCAGACATTTGGAATTTCCGGGGGGCATGCATGTACCCTGTGTTACTTAGGCATGTTTTCAGAAAAATAGTCTGTTCAGTAAGCCTGTTAGCCATTAGATATTCTGTACTTTTTATAGGCAATGAGACCCAATGTTTCACTCTCTTGAGACACTTGATTCCAGAGGCATGGTGCTGCATTCACAGTGATGCATAAATGAACAGCCCTGGACCAGTAGGTCTGATTTGAAGATTGAGATTTCTTTTCACAGTCTCAACTGAGGATCTCTTATATTACACTATAATAGAAATGAAAATATACAACACTATTCTTATTTGCAGTACACAGATGGTCTTAGGTTTCAACTGTTAACAGACGCACAATTTTCATAAACTGTAATCTAGCAGCATTGTATCTGTAACAGTACTGTGAATATATCTAAACCCCAAGGATTCCAGCAGTACAACGTGGCGGCTTATCACCTTCTCGAGGGACCTTTGGTATGGACAATAAATGCTAGGCTAGCCAGTGACGTTTTCATCTCATGAATAAATTTTAGAAATACTCAGTGCAGACTCTGTGAATGTTTGTCGCTTGTTTATCATTGATATATCAATGGAGCAATAACAAGTACAACACAGGAGGTTTCAGTCTTTGCTATGGATTGTAATGTTTGTTTTCTATCACTATCTGTTCCTTGGAACAATGATATACCTGAATCTCTGCCAGGAGAGCATTCCCTCACAGCTGCAATGCAGTGTCAACCCAGAGACTTGTGCTCTCAACCGTGCCACCGCTGATACTATTTGGTAAGATATGTTGTGAGTGCTCAGATCACAAGATGTCCTGACCACATGCCTGTTTACAAAGGCGCATTCTGAAATCTGGCTATAGGTTTTGAGGGCACTTTATAAAGGAATGGTCGCTGCCTGACAGTGAAGTGCATGATATTCACTTGAGATGATTTATGTCATAATTACTAGAGAGTTTACATTAATTTGATGTAAATTAGTATGATCCATACTGAGCGTTTATTTTTGCTGCATCTTAAAAGCAACATCTGTTTGTACAGCATTAAATTGCCATCTAGCATACATGCTGAGTTAATCTTCCTCAGAAAAATTTGAGATTTGCACCAAGTATCTTGGACTGAACACTCTTCAGATACCTTTGTGTGCAGTCAGGCTAATTGTGGCTAAGAGGTGTTGAGATTCTTTCAACATGGAACTTTGGAAGTCATCAGGGTCAAGCTGTATGTTGGAGTGTTCAATGCAGTAATGTTTGAAGATATCCTACCTATATAATCATTCATTAGATTAGGCATTCATTAAAAATGGCTGAATGCCTTTGGAAATCATAAAGCATCATTAAACAAATGTATTTTCCACTTGGATTTATTCCTATAATGAGGTTACATCACGGATGAATGTGAAAGACAATATCTACATTTACGGAATTGAGCAATTCTCTAAACTATGAAGGTGTGACTCTCCTAATTCCTAGCACAGTTGATTTACATTGGCTTTTCATTTATTGGCTGTTAGTTGGAAGTTTCCCAGGTTCTTATTGCACTTTGATTTCTAGTTTAGTTTGCACTTTATTTATCAATTTATGTCAATAAACATCAATGCTGTAGAATTATTTTTACAGATATGTCTGGAGATTCAAGTTGGTAACTAGTGTGGAGGATTACTTAACTGAATAGTTACTTGGATTGCTTTAGACATATGCACAGTGCAGTTGTAGTTTTCTTATTAATTTTTTAAAAATCCAGTTATATCTTATAAAAACTTCATACAGCGATTTTTCTTTTCCTCAAACTGCTGCTGCACTTTTTGAAGCCCCAAATAATTGATAATCTAGTAAGCCTATTGTAACTTCTGTTGTAATATCTGGCTGAAGAAGGCATTTATTCAGGTTGCTGGCTAAGATAATGAGTACACCTGCTTGTGAGTCCCAATGGCAATCCTTTAAGAACAATTACCATCCTTTAAATACACTTGAGAAAGCAACTGCAATATGATGTGACAGCCACACAATCTGGTGTTGTGGTGTACCTGTTTTTAAGACAAAGCTAAGCAGTTTGTCAAAAATTCATTTGTCGGATGTTCTGTAGATTTTGGATATTTCGCGGTTTTGTTTTTATCATTTCACTTTTTTTAGAATATAGAACAATACAGTGCAGAACAGGCCCTTCGGCCCTCAATGTTGCGCCGACCTGTGAACTATTCTCAGCTCATCCCCCTACACTATCCCAAAATCATCCATGTGCTTACCTAAGGATTATTTAAATCTCCCTAATGTGGCTGAGTTGATTACATTAGCAGGTAGGGCATTCCATGCCCTTACCACTCTCTGCGTAAAAAGCCTGCCTCTGACATCTGTCTTCAATCTATCACCCCTCAATTTGTAGCTATGCCCTCTTGTACAATCTCATCTCATCTTGTTTGATTTACCTAGTGTATTTCAAGCAATGGTAAATTTCATATGCTTTATTTTGAGCAATCTGGTAATTTCACAAGCATGCCATTGTTTTAACCATTTTAGTGACCCCTTGCAAAACTAGATTTTACTTGTCCTTTGAACATTTTTGTCAAATGGGATACTTTCTAATGTATCTGGATGAATAGTCAGGCCTTCTCCTATCTACAAAAGATGTTAGGCATGCAGCAAATAAACCCATTTCAGTTGGGATGTCTTCATATGGTATATCCTTGTTGGCTGAAAAGGTCAATCTGTGCCAAGTGTCTGTCACAAAGCAATTGAGTGCTATTGTTGCTTTTTCAGCAATGGCATCTGTTGCCATTGCACTATAGCCATGGGTGAAAATGGTGGTCCACCCCAACCAGAAGGTGCTGCATTTTCTTGTCATAATGGGTGAGAGCAGGTGCAATAACACTCAGGGTGGACCACAGCTAGGATGAAGCATTTTGCTTGTTTTGCACGTCATTCCATTGTATTCTGTACCAGCTACAGGATGAAGCAATCCTCCAAAGTTTGTTTCACGGCATCTTGCAAGATCCAGAAGTTCCATCTCATCTAGTAGTGCAAGAGAATATCATCCCATGTTTCAAATTTCCTTCCCAAGTTATTCACTATCCAGACTTGTCAACTAATTGTAAAACACTGAACCAAAAAAATTAGTTTGTCAAGCCTCTGCAGCAGCTTTGACTAAGCAGTGATGCCTAGTCCCACATACTTTAATTTTGTTTGTAACCCTGTAAATTCATCATCCTCAAGTATCTGACTAACTCCTTAAACTACTTATGCAATAGTCTTCTACCACCATTTTCAGTTTGTGTTACCATTAACTCCTGAGTGAAAAATACTTCTCATCTCTCCTCTTGATTTCTTTTGCCATTGATTTCAAATTTAGGACCACATTATAAATTCTCCATTTATTCTCAAAACCTGTCATTTTCTTACACCTCTATTGGATCACCTCTTAACTATCTATGTTTTACTAGAATTGTCTCATCTTTTCCAAGTTCTGGGGTGCACAGTGGTTAGCACTGTTGCCTTACAACGCCAGAGACCCGGGTTCAATTCCCGCCTCAGGCGACTGACTGTGTGGAGTTTGCACATTCTCCCCGTGTCTGCGTGGGTTTCCTCCGGGTGCTCTGGTTTCCTCCCACAGTCCAAAAATGTGTAGGTCAGGTGAATTGGCCATGCTAAATTGCCCGTAGTGTTAGGTGCAGGGGTAAATGTAGGGGAATGGGTCTGGGTGGGTTGCGCTTCGGCGGGTCGGTGTGGACTTGTTGGGCCGAAGGGCCTGTTTCCACACTGTAAGTAATCTAATCTAATCTAAAACTGAAGCCACTTATTCCTGATACCAAATTGAGAACCATATGTACCACTTGTAAGGCTTTTTACACCTTACATATGGTGCTCAGAAATATCAATTATAATCCAGATTCAAACATCTTTGGTATGAATTAGTCGAAGGAAAATTTACACTTTGGTATCAGATGTGTTATAATCTTGAGTCCAATTGTCCCTACTTGTTGTTCCAGGTGGAAATATATGCTGGTTGGTTTATTTAAATATTTCAATCGTCAATTTTGTTTTCCCCACAATAGAGAATGTGAAGGGGAGGATACAATCTGTCTTCCTCTGAAATTCTACTGTTTATGTTTAACTTTGAAGTTGAAGATCCTGGTTTAGATGCCTGGACCTGAAGGCTCCTTTGTATTATTGTCAATCAGGTGAGCACTTGATAAAGTTATTCTGGATCAGTGGTGCTGGAAGAGCACAGCAATTCAGGCAGCATCCGACGAGCAGCAAAATCGACGTTTCGGGCAAAAGCCCTTCATCAGGAATGATAAAGTTAACCTTTTTCTTCCTTGGTATATGCATTGGCACTTTACATGTATTTTGGAAGGAGCACAGAGGTGAGCACTTAGATCAAAACGAGTGACTGCCCCTTGAGAGTGCAGCACTGAGAGCTTCACCTTGCATAAATCTAGAATATTCCCACAAACAAAATAAAATTGAGAGGCACCACAGACACAAAACTAAGACCACTGACATGCATGCACACACCTTCTGTTTCCGTCCAGTATCCAAGGGCACACTCTGCAGATAATCTATTTGGTGATTCAGTGATATATCAACCACCGATACTGCTGTACTGGATGCAAACGATTATTTACTGTTCAGTAAAATAATTATGCTAAGTGTGCATGCGAACACCCTGAAGCTCAGGAAGTTTATCTACTGAATAACTGCTTTGACTTGAGCTGCATAATTTTAGTTCAGCACATATGAACAACAGAACAACAGACTTCAAGTTCAAATGCCATGTTTATGGGTATTCCTGTTCCTGAGTTGCATTCCAGCCATTATTATTGAAAGTGGGCACGTTTATTTTTTTTAAATTAAGTAAATGCAGATGGGATGATAATTAGATCTATGCATGAAGACATGTTGAATTTATCTTGACAGGGAAACATGAAAGCAGGAAGAGCCTCTGATAATGTGACTTGGAAGTTTGATTGAAAAAATGAATTTTATGAATGAAAGGGGGAGAGATGTCAGGAGAGTGCCTCAAAGAATACTGAGGTGGCTAAAACTGTGCCATTGGCTGAGCTTAGAGTTAAAGCTCAAGCGTATAGGATGGGGGCTATTCATGAAAAAGGTTGCAAGCAAGTTGAAGTAGTGGAAAGATTTGATTTATGAAGTATTTTAATTTTGGAATGACGGTTGACTACATGTCTGGTTTAATTTTTGAGGGCAAGGTTGCTGTGTCTGGAGATAACTGACAACTTCGCTCTTCCTTGACAGCCACTTAGTAGGTTGAGTGACAAAACAGAGATGGTGTGATGGAGTGGAACAATAGAAAAAAGAAAGTGAGGACTGCAGATGCTGGAGATCAGAGCTGAAAATGTGTTGCTGGAAAAGTGCAGCAGGTCAGGCAGCATCCAAGGAGCAGGTCTCCTGCTCCTTGGATGCTGCCTGACCTGCGCTTTTTCAGCAACACATTTTCAGCAATGGAACAATAGAGTTGAGTTTCTAGTGAGGAAGAGAAGCAAATCAAAACTGGAAGAAAATATATTATTGGAGATGTCAAAAGCCATGAAAGAGTAGTAGTATTAAATTCAGGGCAGTTGATACCTATTGTGACAGCTAAAAAGAGAGTTTTGTCTGTATGGAGTTTGCACATTCTCTCTTTGTCTGCATAGTTTCCACCCACAGTCCAAAATTGTGTAGGTTAGGTGGACTGGCCATGCTAAATTGCCCATAGTGTCCAGGGATGTACAGGCTAGGTGGATTAGTCATGGGAAATGCAGGGTGACTGGGATAGGGAAATGCGGTCTGAGTGGAATGCTCTTTGGAGGGTCGGTGTGGACTCGATGAGCCAAATTGCTTGCTTCCACACGAGGGATTCTAGATTGCGCCTTTCAATACCACAGGATGTCCAAAAGCAGTTTGCAGCCATTTTTGTAATGGAGTAATCATTACCATGTGAAAATTAGAGCTAATTTGCAGGTGCCCACAACAAGGTTGCAATGACCAGATTACCTGCTGTGATGATTATTAGACCATAAGACATACGAGTGCACTTAGGCCGTTTGGCCTATTAAGTCTGCTTGGGGCTGATCTGTTTCTCAACCCCATTCTCCTGCCTTTTCCCCATAACCCTTGATTCCCTTACCAATCAAGAACCTGTCTGTCTATCTGAAATGCTCTCAATGACTTTGCCTCCACTGTCTGCTGAAGCATTGCGTTCCACAGATTTATTACCATTTGGCTGAAGAGATTTCTCCTCATCTCAGTTCTGAAGGACTGTCCCTTCACTCTGAGATTGTGCCCTCAGGTCCTAGTCTCTCCTACAAGTGGAAATACCTTTCTCTATGGCATGGTGGCTCAGTGATTAGCACTTCTGCCTCACAGAGCCACGGACCCTTGTTCAATTCCCACCTCTGGGTCTGTCTCTGTAGAGTTTGCACATTGTCAGTGTCTGTGTGGGTTCGTCCGGGTGCTCCAGTTTCCTCCCACAATCCAAAGATGTACATGTTAGGTGAATTGGCCATGCTAAATTGCCCATAGTGTGAGGTGCGTTAATCAGGGGTAAATATGGGGAATGGGTCTGGATGAGTTACTCTTCGGAGGGTCAGTGTGGACTTGTTGGGCCAAAGGGCTTGTTTCCATACTGTAGAGAATCTAATCCAACATGCATTCTGTATAGGCCCCTCAGTATTCTGTAAGTTTCAATCCGATCCCTGCCTTATTCTTCTAAACTCCACTGAGTATAGTCCCAGTCTCTTCAAACGCTCCTTATGTGACAAGCCCTGAATCCCCCAGGATCATTCTTACAAACCACCTCTGGAGCCCCTTCAAAGCCACCCAAAACCGCTCACATTGAAGGATAGATAGCAGAGAGGACATCTTTGGAAAACTGGTGTTTTCTGAAAGCGTTGTGGAATCTTTCAGGCTCTCCTGGCAAGGTAGAAATGGAATGGCTTTGTTATTTGAAATATGTCATGTGGTAGGAAGAACCTGAACCAGTTTAACAGAGTTATGTAAAGTGTCTGCAGAATTATCCCAATATGTCAATTGAACTTAGCCAATTGTACCCTGTTATGGATGAGGCCAGACCACTCAAAGCATTCTTAAGCAGGCAGCCCAGACCATAACTTTGCAATTTGTTTTGATATGTGTAAATTAGTTAGGTTGACTACTAGGGTTTAAAACAGACAAAAATTTATTCACAAAATTGCACAATGAAACACGAACAGAATGAAGAACCCCTACAGAACTCAGTTTATCCAAACTAGACTTAATTATGCTGTTCCAAATATAACCTCAGTCCCAATAAGCAAACCCCCTTAGAAAACTGTAAAAATGTAACAGGTGCTGACAGATTTTAAGTTGAAGGGCAGAAGGAGAGCCTGAGAGAGCCTGTTTGCACATAGATCACTGTTGAACTCCTAACTAGTTCTGGGCTGAACTGCTCAACTGGAGAGCTGACCATTCCCCTTTCATTCTACAGGTCACTTCTAAAACATGGCCATTTTGGCCTGAAGTCTCATCTGTTTACAAATAAACAAAAAGGCTTCTCAATGTCCTTTAATCTCTGCACCAAACCAGTGTAATTAGAACCGGGAGCTGTTTACAACCCTTCTGAAAAAAGCCATAGACCCAGTATCCTTGAGAAAAGGAACAGCTTTTAGAAAAAAGTGACCAGCTTTGTGACAACCCACTGGGCAAATCTTTGCATAATTAGAAGTTCCTCTCCTTCAGCAGAGGCTTTAGTAAATCATGAACAAAATGGTGCACACACACCTAAGCCATTTGTTTAAAGTGTTTGTCCTGACGCTGGTTAAATGACTGCGTAGTGTTAATTTGGCCTATAGTTGAGGCTGTGTAAAATTACTTGTTTCCAAACATATATTTGGTTTCAGTAAAGGTCTAACTGATGTGTTATTGGGATATACATTAGTGTAGATGTGATTTGCTGTATTTCCTTCTCCACTGTACTCTGAGGATGGTATTGTACACCTACTGGTTATGGGTAGGATTTTAGGCAATAATGGATGATATTCAAGATCTTTATTGCAGCATTGCTTTGGTGCTTTTGTGCCATTTCTATTTTGTGATACATTTTAAACTAGGATCACCATATATGTTTGTTCTCTGGGAGTGGTCATGTTAACAATGCCAGTTTGCATCAGTCCCCAAATTAACATCCTAAAGGTTTACAGATATCGGATTTAAATCAGGAACCACATGAGGGTGGTCTGTAAAATTTGCAAGGCTGTGCTCCCTGGTAAGTTCAGATTGGTGAATGCAATATCAGTTTCTTTTGCTCACCATGTTGAGTAGATGGGCACACTGACCCCAATTTCGTGTCGAGATCATGCTCTTTGCTGTTGTCCTCCTCCATTGAATCCTGAGATTGAACTGTTTACTTGTGCAGTGTGTTGATGTGAAATCAGCTTGGGAGACCATTGGCAACTGGACTATGAACAGCAGCTGAAGCCATGCTATGTGGATGTCTCAGAAACCAGATCAGTGCAAGGTCTATGGTTTCAAAGGTGATGGTGACTGTCAGGTTGGTTGCTGCTAGTTTTGGTTCATAACCCTTACCCTAATTTAAAACCAAATTGTCACAATTATCTTTATTAAATACTGTTAATTCAAAATAGCATTATATTTCTTTCCTATTGTTGCTGTCACAGTTGTAGAACATGTTTGTGATGTAAAGTGGTTGGATACTGAGAAATTATTGCAGAAATACTTCTGATGTGAAGTTGAGATGACATTTTCTCTATTTCAGCTTCAACAATAAATGTATCTTTTCAGTTGCACTACATTATGTTTCCACTTTTCATTAAGCCACATAAGCTGTCTGGAAAGCTTAGTGAATCTAAAAAAACAATTAGCTGTACCACACTGTTGGAACCCAGATTTTATCTTGAGGGTAGTGTAGAGACCTTGGTGTGTCTCGGACAGGGAGGGGAATTCTTGAGCTGCTTTTTGAATGATTCTTAATGCAAGCTCATGCTCTCTCGTGAGGATCATGTTGGACTTGGTTGTAATACATCTCATTATCATACAGCCCACCAAAACCCACCATTGTGAAGCATACTTGAAGAATTTCCATTTTGGCAGTTTCTAAGAGAAAGTCAATCTTTGAAGGAACTGTGCTGCAACAAGGTAATAGGACGTGGAGTTAAAGGGAAGAATAGAAGACCAAGTTGTGATTTTATTTTGCATGTCTAGTTTGTCTCCATTGCTGTGAAATTCACTTTGAAATATGAGGTAGTATGGGTCATGCAAGTATATTGCAGAAGTGCTTGCGTCGTAAAGTAGTGAACAATGAAATTGTGATTGAAATTGAGCAATCACAATTAAAGAAATTTGTGCACTTGTGTGCCCACAGAAACAAACCTGATGAGCTGTGAGTGAGACTAGAATATTGTCTTAGATTGGATTGTCTTGATTTGCGTTGTGGCGATCCTTTTCTGTAATACGTATGAACAATCCATTTTGGAAGCAATTTGACGGTTTCTAAATCCAGGAGGCATAGTAATGGTCAAAATCAAAGTTCATTCATTCCCTGTTATTTAGCACTCCATCCACCTATTTATTGTTCTTGCTCTTTTGTTTTTTTCCAAAGTTGTTTCTCATTTATGAAAGTACTGTAAATTTGAGCTAATATCACATTGCAGTACAAATTGTCATTCTGTGCCATTTTGATTGACTTTTAGCAGCAACGGAGGCGATATTGTATACTGGAACTGTTTGCACTTACCAAGGCCAGAACTACTCAAGGGTAAAACTGGGATTAAAGGACAGGAGTAGGCCATTTAGTCCCATTCTGCAATCCTGAGAAATCATGACTGATCTCTGGTATTAACTATAATAGGATGTTTTCCCTCCCATCAAATAATAAATGATTATCAATCTCAAACTAAAACTAATAAATGCTAGTTCAAGAATGTGCTCCAACCTTCTACCACCAATTTATGTAGACGTGACTTTGCTGAAAAAGCTGGTACAAAGTTTTAGCCTATGGCCCTGGACCTAGACTCCATTACCAGGAGATAAGGTTTCTTTCAATCTACTTAGAAAATATTCACCCAAATTGATTAAGTTCGAGGGATTTGTTTCTGTTTATTTGCTTATTTTACCTTTAATATGTTTCCCTTTCTATTGTTTATAATTGTGCCACCAGTACTTTTGTTATTGGCAAATTGTAATGGGTACTTTAATATGTATTTGTACTATCAAACTCAAATAAATGTTAAATAATTGAAACCCTTTCTCACATCCCTGTGGAACACAACCAGTTATCTCCTGCCATACAGAATACCTGTTGTTCCTACCTTTAGTCTCTTGCCATTCGAATAACTACCCTGCCAAGTTGATAATTTGCCTTGAATGTCAAGGACTTCAACCAGTGTTCCCTTTTAGATTGTGTAGTGAGCAGCAATTGGCAATATGCCGAACAGTAAACAAACATGCTGTGGATAAGCAACATTCCTTTAAGGTACACAAATGCATGGTCGTGCATTAATCTTAAAAAGACAATAGAGTATGTACACAAAAAAAACACTGGAGGGATCACTCACCGATCAACTTTATCGGGTAGGCTCTTATATTTCGAGACAATTTAAATTCGACATATGTAGACATTCCTCTGTCCAATACTTACCCAACAAATCATATCAATTTTTTTTAGAGATGGCTATGACTTATCCACTACACATCTGTGCAGTTTCTCTTGGATTGGCTGGTTTCTTAATAAACTTTAAATTTCTTGCCAACAGATCTGGTCAGGTTACGCCAGGGAAGTATAGGACAGTGAATTGTGTCACCAGTGGTGGGGAAGCATTTGGGGGAAAAAATGTTTTGAACACCTAATTAATCTTAATTTGGATTAATCAAGGGTAGTCCGTATGTCTTTGTCAGAGAGGCATCATGTCTGACAGGTTTGATTTTAAAGAGATGATTATAAATGAGGGTCATGCAGTTGAAATAGATCATGTGGACTTCAGAAGACTGGTCAAGATGGTTAGAGCCCATGCAAACCCGGGCAATTTGGCAAACTGGATCCAAAATTGGCTTAGTGACGGGAGGCAGTGGGTAATGGATGAGGTTTTTGTGGTTGGGAGTTTGTGTATAATGGCATACTGCAGGGTTTAGTGCTATGCTATTTGCTGTTTGTGTTGTATATTAATGGTCTAAACACAAATTTAGGAATTTTGATTAGTAAGATGAAGCTGACATACAAATTCATGTGGTAAACTAGCCTTAAATTACAGGGCAATTTAGACAGGCTGGTCAGATGGGCTGAAGGCTCTATAGCCAAATTTGTGGGTGACCCAAAAATAGTCAGGATGGTACATTGCAGTGAGGAAGTGAGAACTTTATGGATATAGGTAGGTTAGGAGAGTGGGCCAAAATGTGGCAGATGGAGTTTAATGTGAATAAGCGCGAGGTCATTTATTTGGATTGAAAAAAAATGTAAAGAATTGTACCATCGGTCCATGTGGCACTCCACTAGTAAAGGTTGCCATCCTGAAAATATGCCCCAACCTCTATTCCCGCTCTGTTTTCTGTTAGTTCTCATGTTAGCAGTAATAGAGGATTGGCTGTCTTCAATGCTCTGGGCTCTTGTCTTGAGTAGCCTAATGTGTAGTACCTTATGAAACACCTTTTGAAAATCTAAATATGTTAGATCTACTGTTTCCCCTTTATCTAACATTCTAGTAAAATTGTCAGGCATGATTTCCCCTTCTTGAATCAGTGCTCAATCTATTTGATCATATTATATAATTCTAAGTGCTGTGCTCTGACATCCTTTATAATAGATTCGAACATTTTCCTAATGACCGACATTAAGTTAGTGACTGTGTAATTATCCATTCCTTGTTTGCTTCCCCTTTTATGAATAAAGATGTCACATTGGCAGCTTCGAAATCTGCTGGGACTTTTTTGGAATCTAAGGATTTTTACAATGGCACATCCACTGTCCTTGTAGCGATTCCTTTTAATATCAGAGAATGCATTCCGTCAACTCTAGAGAATCATTGGTCTTTAGCCCCTTTAGTGGTTTTTCACCAGTGATAGTCATTAATTTTTTTTTCCTTTTTGCCCCTTGAGTATTTAGTAATTTTGGAATGCTATTTGTGTCTTCTCTTCAATTCAACTTGTGCCATTTCCAGGTTCCCCATTATTATTTTGCAGCCTTGTTATGTAAGCCTAGTAATATTTCGGAATAGCAGATGTAATTCATTTTTTTTAGGTCAAAGTTGACAAATATTCAAAGGATTTTGAGGAGGGAACAGGACATTGGGATTGTCTGAACAAAGATCTCAAACAGTGGACCAAAATAGTTTATTGTGCTGTAAATTTATCTGATTATGCTTCATGCCTCTAGATAGAATTTCAGTAACAATTTTAAGTGCAAATGAAACAAAATACCTTTTTCTGGTCCAGTTTGAAATGAAGTTTTTTATTACTGCTGAGGGAGGACTGAGCCAGTTGTGGATGATTGGAGAAATTTTATGCATGAAAACAATTGATTATGGAATTTAACAGCTCTGACATTTGGTAATCAATCTAGCATTTTATTAATCAGGATAATACAGAACCTGCTAAAAGCCAGGATCAGGAGACCCACTCAAATATAAGGAATCCAAGCTTGACCTTTGCACAGCCATTAAGACTGGCAAGGACCAATACCGATTTAAACTAGAGACCCAGACAGATACCCGGTGACTATGGCAAGGACTGAATGACATTGCAGGTTCTAAAAAGAGTCACAGTGCAAGATAGCAAATGATGACACCTCCCTCCTAGATCGTCTGAACACCTATGCTCGCTTTGAGCAGAATTTCAACAGAGTCATAGAGATGTAGAGCACTGAAACAGATCCTTCAGTCCAACCCATCCATGCTGACCAGTTATCCCAACCCAATCTAGTCCCACCTGACAGCACCTGGCCCATATCCCTCCAAACCCTTCCTATTCATATACCCATCCAAATGCCTTTTAAATGTTGCAATTGTACCAGCCTCCACCACTTCCTGTGGCAGCTCATTCCATATCTTTTGCTGTTTGAATTCGTGCATCGCTGGACATCGGAGTGCGTCTGGGAAAATTAACAAATCAGTGAAATTCACAACTGATCTTGGAGGAACTGTTTGGGTGAAGTCGCAGCACAGAATCAGATAAGTGAATAGCTTTAAGTGTGGCCTACAGAAAGTCTGCAGTAATGAGTAGAGTGGGTTCTTTCTTGATTATATGTTTGTTTTGAGATATGTCTCCTGATTAAACATAAAATATAAGCCATAACTATTAATTTAACCTGGAGCAGTGTTTTGTAGAGTAATAAGACAGTGTTATTTTCTGGGTCTGTAGATTGTGAAGGAACAAAAATAGCCTTTAGTAGAGTGATATGTGCTGCTTGTCAGATGTGGGAGTTTAAAGAGTTTAAGGGTTACTGTGGATTATATCTGCAATAAATGCTGTTGGTTGTGAATCCTTTTAGATCGAATGGATTGGTTGGAGAGACTATTAGAGGCAGAGGAATTTGCAACAGCAACAGTATGTGATGGATGGCAGTTATAGGAAAGGGGAAAAGTCACATAGATGGGTTAACTCCAGGAAAGATAAGGTAGGCAGTTAGTGCAGGAGTCTTCTGTGGCTGTCCCCATTTTAAACAAGATCGAGAGGTAACACCTATTCCGACAAGTCCTGATGAACCTATCCAATCGTCACTGCATCAGAGGTCAGATTGTTTTTTCTTTGTGTGAATCCAAGGAAAGCAATGGGACCAAATTGAGTAGCAGGCAGTGCACTCAGAGCACGTGCAGATCAACTGGCAGAGGTCATCTCGGTCATCTTCAACCTCTCCCTGCAGCAGGCCACTGTCCCTGCCTGTTTCAAGAGGGCCAACATCATCCCTGTGCCTAAGAAGGCTCATGCAGCATGTCTCAATGACTAGCGCCCAGTCACCCTAACTTAGGTGGTCATGAAGTGCTTTGAAAGGCTGGTCATGGCATTAATCAACTTCAGCCTCCCCACTACTCTTGGCCACTCCAATATGCCTATCGGACTGACCGATCCACGTCAGATGCAGTATTACTTGTCCTTCACTCCTCCCTAGCACATTTTGACACCAAGAACAATTATGTAAGAATCCTACTCATTGACTACAGTTCAGCCTTCAATACTATTATCTCCTTGAGACTGATTGCTAAACTTAAGTCCCACTCTGTAACTGAATCCTCAGTTTCCTGACCCACAGGCCACAATCAGTGAAGATTGGGGACAATATTTCATCCTCAAGCTCAACACTGAAGCCTCCCCAGGTAGACTGGTTAGAAAGATTAGATCATGTGGAATGCAGGGAGAACTAGCCATCTGGATACAGAACTGGCTCGTAGGTAGAAGACTGAGGCTGGTGGTGGAGGTTGTTTTTCAGACTGGAGACCTGTGACCAGTGGTGTGCCACAAGGATGGGTGCTGGGTCCACTGCTTTTTGTCAATGATATAAATGATTTGGATGTGAACATAGCAAGTATGGTTAGTAACTTTGCAGATGACACCAAAATTGGACGTGTAGTGTACAGCAAAGAAGGTTGTCTCAGATTACAGTAGAAGAGAAAATGAGGTCTGCAGATGCTGGAGATCAGAGATGGAAATGTGTTGCTGGAGAAGCGCAGCAGGTCAGGCAGCATCTAGGGAACAGGAGAATCGACGTTTCGGGCATTCCTGAAGAAGGGCTAATGCCCGAAACGTCGATTCTCCTGTTCCCTAGATGCTGCCTGACCTGCTGCGCTTCTCCAGCAACACATTTCCATCTCAGAATACAGTAGAATCTTGATCAGATGGGCCAGTTGGCCAAGGAGTGGCAGATAGAATTTAATTTAGATAAATGTGAAGTGCTGCATTTTGGAAAGGCAAATCAAGGCAGGACTTATTCACTTAATGGTAAGGTCCTGGGTAGTGTTGCTGATCAAAGATACCTTGGAGTGCAGGTCACAGATAGGATAGTGAAGGCAGCATTTGGTATGATTGATATTATTGGTCAGAGCATTGAGTATAGGAGTTGGGAGGAAATATTGCAGCTGTATACGACATTGGTTAGGGTACTACTGGAATACTGCGCGCAATTCTGGTCTCTCTGCTGTAGGAAGGATATTGTGAAACTCTCAACTCTTTTTCTGAACCCTTACAAGGGGGGGAACATTTTCATAGGGGGTGTGTGTATGGAATGAGCTTCCAGAGGAAGTGGTGGACAAGCAGTAGGCTGGAAAAACACAAGCCAGACAGCATCAAGAGGTGGAGAATCAATGTTTGGGTGTAACCCTTCAGGACTGGGGGTGGGTGTAAGGGGTGCTTCAGATAAAAGGGGTGGAGGGGCAGGGTGGTCAAGTGGGGACCTGTAAACACAAGTCGAAGGTATGATCTGGTTGATCAATCCGGTAGGTGGCAAGGAGGAATTAGGGTAAGGGAAGGGAGTTTATTGGAAATTGGAGAACAGTTTACCGAGATGTTGCTGGGAATGGAGAGTTTAAGTTAGAAAAATAGGTTAGCTGGCTAGGACTACTTTTCACTGGAGTGGAGGAGGTTGAGGGGTGACCTTTTATGGAGGTTTATAATATCAGTGTCATAGATAAATGGTACGTGTCCTTTCTTTCAGGTGGGAGATTTTCAAGGCAATGTGGTCATGAGTATACAGTGAGTTTTGGGTGGGGCGTATTTTCAAGGAGTAAGGATAAGGATTTGAAGACATGAGGGGCAACTGTTTTTTAGCGGTTTGTGTGTGGAGAAAACTGCCAGAGGAAGTAGTGGATGCAGGTACAGTTACAATGTTTTAAAGACACTTAGATAATTTCATGAATAAGAAATGTTTGGAAGGATATGGTCCAAGCACAGGCAGATGATGCTAGTTTAGTTTAGGAATATAGCCCGCATGAACTGTTTGGACCAAAGGGTCTGATTCTGTGCGGTATGACTCTGACTCAGTGCCAATTTGAGTGCACTTTTGATCACAATTGATTGGCTTATTCCATGTTTTCACCTGGTTTCATTTGTTGGCCTTGTACAGAAGTTCTTTTGTTTGAGCTGCTGTTCGGCTGTATGTACGTTTTGTTTATGCAGCCATATGTTTTGAATGCTTGTGCTTCAAAGCAATACACAAGACAGGGCTCTGGGTTAGTGTGAATGAAATTTCTAGAATATAGAATGAAATTGTTTCGAGCACTAGTGCAGTGTGACAGTTGAAACTTGTGCACTATTTCATCCTGAACGCAAGGTGCTTGTCGGCCCCAGCAAAATGATATTAGAATAGTGAATAATGCAAGTAAACAGGAACATGACAACTTCAGAATCAAAACAAGTGGAATAAATTTTTAATGTCATAATAAGTTCTTTTTCCCCCAGGTCATTACGCTTTATGCAACTGTAACACGCCAACTTCTGTGAACAAGCAACCAAATTTTATTAAGCACAGTACAGTATAAGTTTTGGAGAAACCTTTTAACGCACTTCACGGGGCTTACGGGGTCATGGTAAAAGTTCTCTCCGAGCAAAGGAAACGGTCCTTCCTTTACCCGTATACAAAATCTTTATCATAGTTCGTAATGCCCATGAGACAGACCCCAGTCACTCCCTCACAGTCACATGCCACTCAAGATACAATGCAGTGACCATTTCACCTCCAGAGACATTGAGTTGAGTTCTAACGCTCAACACTGGAGCTTCCCAAGGGTGCGTACTCAGCCCCCTACTGTGCTCACTGTATACCCATGACCGCATTGCCAAATACCAGACTAATGCCATTTACAAGTTCACGGATGACACCACCATAGTCTGTCGAATCTCTGATGGCGACGATACAGACTACTGACAGGAGGTGGAAGACCTGGAAAAATGGTGCACTGAGAACAACCTAGCTTTCAATGCTGGCAAAACCAAGAAACTCATTATTGACTTTCGGCGGAATATTACTCATGTCCTCCTACACATTAACAGCACAGAGGTGGAACGAGTGGAGAGTGTGAAGCTCCTGGGAGGGGTCATCCACAACAAGCTTTCTTGGACTCATGTGGACACACTGGTTACAAAGTGCCAACAACATCTCTTCGGCAGCTGAGAAAATTTGGCATCACTGCAAATACCCTTGCCAACTTTTATAGGTGCGCCATCAAGAGCATTCACTTTACCTGGTATGGCAACTGTACCATTTAAGATCAGAGACGGTTACAGAGTGTGGTGAACTCGGCCCAGACAATCACAGGCCAGCCTCTCATTTGTTGAATATATCTATCAGGCCCGCTGGCAAGGAAAAGCCGCCAGCATTCCCAAAGATCCATCCCACCCTGGCAATGTTTTTCTACAACCTCTA
Source organism: Chiloscyllium plagiosum (assembly GCF_037043375.1). Lineage (NCBI taxonomy): Eukaryota > Metazoa > Chordata > Chondrichthyes > Orectolobiformes > Hemiscylliidae > Chiloscyllium > Chiloscyllium plagiosum. The sequence goes on from NW_028270146.1 coordinate 14,383,964, forward strand.
CTATCGGGGAGAAGGTACAGAAGCCTGAACACGCACCAGCCAGTTTTGTAACAGTTTCTACCGTACTGTTATTAGAATATTGAATGGACTCTCAAACTCTTAGCATTCGCTTGTACGAGTTTTTGTTTTTGCTGCTTATGTATTATTTGCTTAACTATGCTACTTAACTATGTGATCTGCCTGTATTGCTCGCAAGACAAAGCTTTTCACTGTGCCTCGGTACATTTTGAACTATAAATTCAGTTCAATTTGGTGAGTGTTTTGTACTGTAATCTGTTGTTGTTAATTCATGGGATGAGTGTCACTGGCTAGGCCAGTATTTATTGCCGGTCCTAATTGTCTTTGAGGTTAGCTGCCTTCTTAAACCCTGCAGTTGATTTGGTGTAGAAACCCTACAGTACTGTTAGGGCAGGAGTTCCAGGATTTGATCAAACGATAGTGAAGTAATACTGATATATTTCTAATAATGATTGGCTTGGAAGTGAACTTACAGGGAATGGTGCTTACATCTTCAGGATGTCATTCTTGATGATAGTGGAGTGATTTGGAACGTTTTGTGTAAGGAGCCTTGGTAAATTTCTGCACATCTTGGAAATGTTAAATACTGGTACTGAATGTTAGTGGTACAGGAAGTGGATGTTTGTGATACAGTGCTAATCAAACCGGTTGTTTTGTCCTGGATGGTTTCAGGCTTCTTGAATGTTGTTGAAGCTGCGTTCAACCAGGCAAGCAGAGAGTATTGCACCACACTCCTGAGATGTGTCTTATAGATGGTGGACAGACTTTGGGGAATCTGTTGTATGTGGTTTTCAGAACAAAGTTTTGCTTCAAAGGTGGAATTTGATAGGGCTTTAAGAAGAGTTTATCTCTTTTCCCAAACTTAGGCTGGCTTATTAATGAGATCTAGTTTTTGTGCAGTTATACTTTTTAATGAACAAAACTGTGAGAATAGTCATTGTAGATTTTTTTGTCCCTAACTTGATTCTAACTGTGCGCTCACTTGTTTGTAATGTCAAAGTCGTACTTCGCTTATTGCCCAAAAAAACTTCTCCGTTCAGCTTCGCAGAATCCCTACAGTGCGGAAACGGGCCATCTGGCCCAACAAATCCACACTGAGCCTCTGAAAAGCAAACCAACCCAGACCCATCTCCCCACTCTTTCCCTGTACCCTACATTTCCCATGGCTAACGCACCTAACCTATACAGCCCTGAACACTGGGCAATTTGTCATGGCCAATCTGCCTTCTGTTTGCAGTTAAGCATATTAGGCAGTGATTTTAAAACTGCCAGGTATGAATTAATTGATCTGTTTTTCCACTTCATAATTTCAATAAAAAGAGTTAATATTATCTATTTTGGCTCCTTAAAATCTCTTTGAAATAGGGGAAAAAAAAGAAATCTGCACCAGAACAAAATATTAGATTGCTTTTTTTAAAGCATGGCTTTCTTTCATAAAGTAGGAGAAAAGTTTGATTAGCAAACTAGATGAACGCACATTAATTATTTTTCCCTTTGAAACCATTCTGCAGTACAAATAAGCTGTTGTCAACATTGTCATGACCTGTGATCAGTTGGATAAAGAAACTGCTCATAGAAGACGTGATGAAAATCCTCTTAGCACTCCTAAAGATAAGATTGTGAAGTACTTGGGAAGTGCATGGTAAAATAAGATTGAGTCAGCGTAGCTTCAAGGAGAGGTCATGCCCGCCAAACCTGTTAGGATTGTTTTGAGGAGACTATGAGCAAGTTAGACAAAGAAAAGCCAGTGAATGTGATTTATTTGGATTTCCAGAAAACCTTTGACAAGGTGCTGCATAGGAGGCTGCAAATCAAGATAAGAGCCTTTGTTGTTAGGGGGCAAGGTACTGTCATGGAGAAAGGATTGGCTGACTGGCAGAAGGCAGAGAGTGAGGGGGTAAAGGGATATTTTCCAGGCTGGCAGCTGGTGACTAGTGGGGTTCTGCAGGAGTCGGGGTTGAGACCACAATATTCATGTTATATGTTAATGAGCTGGTCAAAATGATGGAAGGCATTGTTGCTAAGTTAAGTTGACAATGATAAATGGAGGGGCAGGTAATGTTGAGGAAGCAAGAGGCTGTAGAAGGAATTTGACGAGGGCAAAGAAGTAGCAGATGAAATGCAATGTGGGGAAAGTAAGAGGTTGTACACATTTAAGAAGCATAGAAATGTCGACTGTTCTAAGCAGGGAAGGCTTCAGAAATCTGAAGCATAAAAGGGACTTGTTCAAGATTCTCATTGGGTTAATGTGCAGGTTTAGTTGGCAATTAGGAAGGCAAATGCAATGTTAGCATTCATTTCAAGAGGGCTAGAATGCAAGAGCAAGAATGTTCTGCTGAGGCTGTATAAGGCTGTAATCAGACAGCATTTGGAATATTGATGTTAGGTTTTTTTCCCAAGATTTCTCACTTGAGATGCAATTCATACACACCAACTTCTGCAAATAGTTAAAGTTGATTAAAGCTTGTACAAGCTAGGTGACCCCTTTTGATCCTCTTCGTAGGTGTGCAAAGTCAAGTCAAAAGAGGCCCTGAACAAAAAAAAACACACCCCATTTATACAGGTCAGTTGGTAATGCTCACAGATACTCTCGCCACTCCCTGACAGTCACATGCCACTCTAGACAACCCCCATAACTGTGTTACTCAGGTACAATGATAGGGTGAGCTGAAAATGTGTTGCTTGAAAAGCGCAGCAGGTCAGGCAGCATCCAGGGAACAGGAGAATCGACGTTTCGGGCATAAGCCCTTCTTCAGGAATCCTGAAGAAGGGCTTATGCCCGAAACGTCGATTCTCCTGTTCCCTGGATGCTGCCTGACCTGCTGCGCTTTTCCAGCAACACATTTTCAGCTCTGATCTCCAGCATCTGCAGTCCTCACTTTCTCCACAATGATAGGATGAGGTCATCATCAGAGATGTAAATGCCCTAATTCTGGCGAATCGTTATGCAAATGATTTCCTGACATAATGATTTCCTCCAAGACAATGGAGAAATTGATAGGATTAAATCTCGGCACAATATCGTGGGCCAAAGGACCCGTTCTGTGCTGTACTTTTCTATGTTCTATAATTGAATGGCATAATTGTGCTCCTATATCTTAATTCATTATCACCCTTTTTCTTGCTTTCTCCCAGTATATTCATAGTTCTGGTCATTCTAAATTATTGAACATAGGCTCCTTTAACTGGATGAATAACTGACCACTGAAAATTATTAAGAAAAATTGAGAGTCAAGTTTTTGGTGGCTTCGCCATTGAAACTCTGTTTACCTTTTGAAAGGATGCCTTGATGTCAAAGAAATCTTCTCCATGTAACTGATTCAAGCAGTCCAGTCCGCAGTTTCATCGTGAGGTGACTAGTTATGCCCCTGTTTGTTATCCGTCTTGTACTGTTTATTTTTAAAAAGAAAAGAAAATTTGCACTCTTGACTCACCAGCATGATCTTCAGTGGTCTCCCAATGATATACGAACCTTATTGTTGCATGTACCTGAGTAAGTTTAATACCATTTAATTGAACAGCTTCAGGTTTGTTACCATTGTTTTTAGAATTGATTTCATGGTTCAATTTAGAATTACCTTCCTGAGTTTTTATTGCTTTATATGATAGAATCACATTTTTAATTTTCAGAGGATTATAAGGGTAGCTTGGTTTTCAGTGATGGCTACAAATTGCTTTACCAGCACAAAGTATATCTGGAATCATGCCATAAGCCCAGTGCAGAGAATTGTGGGAATAGATGCAGTGTGGATTTGTTACCTGACTTTTATAAGTTGGTATCTTGTGTGCAAGTATAAAATCTGGGCATCGAGGAATTGATGTGGCACCAGTTGTATATTTTGCTGCTTCATACTAAATGGTTGTGATGCAAGGAGGTACATCCACATGCTTAATGGGAGGAAAAAAACAGATTTAATAGGAACAACTCACTTTTATATTTATGAATAGAGTTTGTAACATAAGTTGCTTGCTTTGCATGATTCTTCCTGGCCATGAGAGAGATTTTGTAGTGATCTATCTATTTGTAACTAGGGACACTATTCATTACAAGATGACAACACTGAAAGCTTTGGAACCTTTACAGTAAAGACATGCAAGTTCTGGATGTGACAATGTGGCACTCCCTCAACACTGCTGAATGTTAACTTAGATTATTGTGCTTGCCAGAAATTTGGCTTGTGCCAGTAATACTTTATTGGTAGAGTACAACTAATTGACACATTGACATTTCAGTTTTGGCTGTTTTTTTAAGGAACTTTAAGCAAATTTTATTGTTTAATTTGACAAACTTGTCAACACAATGTCCTGAGCAAATTTCTTCCATAGTGAGGATTCTTTGAAAACTCAATAAATAACTAAGTATATCAAATGGTAACAAATATTAATGAAAATTTGTTTTGAAATATGGGTGGAAGCTATTTTGGTCATTTTAAGACCTTTAAAGCCTAAGTGATTTGGAATAAAAAAAAAGGCCATTCAGTTTGTTGATTGTGCTTTGCCATCAATTTAGGTTATCACATTTCATCTCCCTCAATCCATAGCCCTTTGTGTCATTAGTCTCAAAAAATCTCAGTTCTCTTTTGTAAATATTTTATGATTGAGCTTCTGCAGCGCGTCACCATAGAGTATCGAAAAGATTCAGCACCTTCAGGTGAGAGAAGAACTCATCTCAATTCAAAATGGCCTACCCCTTATTTTGAGATTATTCTCCTTGGCTAGACTCACTTGATAGCAAAACATCCTATTTGTATCCACCTAGTCCAGCCTGTAAGACTTGGGTAAGTTTTGATTAGATCACCCCTTATTCTTTGATACTTTCGAGAGTGCAGACCGATTCCTCAGTCTGTCCCGATGAGACATGCCAGGGATGATTTTGGTAAACCTCCATTGCACTCCCTCTAGTTATATATCCTTCCGTGGATAAGGAGACCAAAAGTACAAATATTCCAGGTATCATCTCACCAAGGCGCACACTATTCAATTTAAGCCTCATACCTTTACTTCCCTACTTGAATCTCCTTTATGGCGAAGGTCAACATGGCCATTTGCTTCGGCTACTAATTGTCCCAACTGAATACTCACGTTCATTGACTCCTGATCAAGACCTCCAGTTCCCCAGAGTGGGGTGGAGTGGAGAAAGGGGGTAGAGAGATAAATAGTGTGGGGGTTGGGGGAAATAGCTGTGAAGCTTATAGGTAGGTGCAAAGCTGATAGATGCAGGTGGGGGAGGTGTTAGTGATAAGTCGGAGGGGAGGGTGGATAGATGGAAAGGAAGATGCAGAGTTGGGGGGTTGTATCTGGGATGAGTTGTGGGGAAGGGAGATTAGGAAACCAGTGGAATCGATTCCCTCATTAGGTGCATACCCTCTACCAACCTACCCTCCACACTCACCAATTTTCCTTGCTGTTGCAAGAGGTATAAAGCCCGTGCTCTCCACCATTCCCCCCCACCCAACTCAACTCTACTCTCCATCCAAGGCCCCAAAGAATCTTTTCACATCCAGCAGAGATTTTCCTGCACATCCAAATATCTTGTTCTGACCTACCACCCTCTGCTCTGACCTATCACCATCGGCTCCACCCTCCGCTCCGATCTATCACCTGTTCCTGATGAAGGGCTTAAGCCTGAAACATAGATTCCCTCACTCCTTGGATGCTGCCTGATCTGTGCATTTCCAGCGCCACACTTTTCAACCTCATCTACTGTGTCCATTGCTCTCGATGTGGCCTCCTCTACATTGGGGAGACAGGACACCAACTTGGAGAATGTTCCAGGGAACATCTCTGGGGCACGTGCACCAAACAACCCCACCGTCCTGTGGCTAACCTCTTCAACTCCCTCTCCCAGTCCGCTAAATCGTGCAAGTCCTCCACTGCCAAATCCCAGCCACTCGATGACTGTAGGAAGAATGCCATGTCTTCCGTGTTGGGACCCTCCAACCACATAGCATCAACGTCAACCACCAGTTTTCTGATCTTCCCTTCCCCTACATCATCCCAGATCCAACCCTCCACCTCAGCACCACCGTTTTGAACTGTCCGACCTGTTCATCTTCCTTCCCACCTATCTGCTCCATCCTCCCTCTGACCTATTACTATCACCTACCACCAGTACCTACCTATTGCCTACCCAGCCACCTTTACCATCCCACCCCCCATCTGCCCAGCAACTTCCCCAAGTTAGGCTTTCCTCTCTTTCTAGCATCCTTCTACATATTTGATCCGTATATAATCTTTAACTTTTCTTAGTTGCAGTTGATTCACCTTTCCCAATTTCCTTCATATTCCCTAAAATCTGCTTTCAGAGTCAACCTGTCCATTAGTACAATGATGACTGTGACCTTTGGCTGTTCACCAACCTCTAGGAAAATGACTTGCATCTGCTCTGGCACATTCTTGATCCTGACAATGGGGAGGCACCATAATATCTTAGAGAAAGGTCTACAGCCACAAAAATGCCAGCCAGTTCTACCAGCTATCAGGACAGTTATTCTCCATGCCATCTTTTGTATAGCTGAGCTCCCTACGCTACCACTGACTTGGCTTCATCTGCATTCCTCACCAGTATCAAAAATGCAAAACTGATTGCCGTGCGAACTTCTGAGATTCCTGTGCTACCTGCCTGGTTCTCTTAAGCTACCTAGGAGTCGTTCATTGTGTGTCTGCCTGAAGACTCATAACCTGTTCTATGATCACCTCCTGAACATGGTATATTTTTGTTTGCTGTCCTGTGTGCAATACAGTGACTCCAGCTGTTACTAGTATTCTGAAGCCTGGACTCAAGCCTGTGAAACCAGTGGGTTTCCTGCACATATTTATATCTGAGATATGTGGTTTGCCCATTAAGTTCTTTTTCCTGAGATTCTTACACACTTGATGCAACTGCAACACACCAGCTTCTGTGAACAACAACTAAATTTTATTAAACACAGTACCAACTTTCTGGAGGAGCTTTTAACACACTCACCTTGTGGGGCTTGCGGAGTCCTGTCAAAAGCTCTCCAAGCAAAGGAAACAGTCCTTTTATACAAAATCTTTACATCACAGTTAATACCCACGAGACAACCCCTAGCCATCCCCCTCAGTCACATGTGACTCAAGACCCAATGCAGTTACCACATCATCTCCAGACACAATGTAATGCAAATCATCCTTTCCTGGTCAAATCTATTGCAAATAGTTTTGTTTGTAACTATAGGGGAGTAGTCAAATCCCACATGTAATGTTCTCACTGATTTCTGAATAGGCGATGAAAATGTAAGTAGTAGGAGATGACAATATAAATTGCTCTGAATGGCAAGGAAATGGCCATGTAAATGGCCCTGAATAATAGGTGCTAATGTAAATTTCTTGCAATCTATCTAAATCAGAGGCATCCCACCCTAGCCATGGGACGTTCAATTTCCCGCAAGTCAGGAGAGCAAATTAACTCTTTAATATCACATTCCCTTTATCATTCCATGATAAACACCTCAGTGGCACTGCCACCTTCTTCATAAAATTCTTAATGCCAGTACTTTAGCAAGTTATTGACTCACAACATACAATTATTATAACAAGAATTACTAAGTCTATGCAGTGGATGGAATCTGCAGGATTCTCCCACATGGGGGGAAAGAAAGTGTTCACCAATAAAGTTCTTAAATCCACAGTCCTTAGTGACCCCTCCATCCTCTCCAAGTTGAGGGGGAACAAGCCAGTTATCAAAAATCTCATTCAGTAAAATCCAAACTGTAAACAAAATCCAGTCTGTCCTTGCACACCACTCCACAGCAAAATCTTAAATCTTGGATAAGGACAGTTAAATACTTAACAAAACTGACGAGGCTTCCATCCTTGTGGAGATGCTTCAGATGGAGGATACCAGCGTGTTTGAGCATGAAGTGCAGCAGCTTGCAGCTGCAGCAGCAGGCTGGGTGAATGCACCATTCTTTGCTGCTTCTTCTCCCGCTCTGCTGTTAAATGTAAAAAGCCAACTGGCTGCTGTGATGTTAGCTTGATCAGTGAACCTTCATATCCTTTAAATGATCGAAAGTCAAGGTAAACCTTACATGGTTCATAGGAAGGCCATTGACAAAAAACGTACGGACCTCCTCTTCACCGTTGTTAGCTTCTTCACTCTTCATGCTCATGATTGGGGAGCTGATTGAATCCAATGAATCAGATGGTGTTCCGAAGGCATGCTTTACCTGTGAATGGAGAAACTCTAGAGATTGTTAGCTGCTGAAAGTATCTTTGTATACCACTTGATGACAAATACCTGCCAACAACAATGAGATTCACTCCCAGGGAGCTTAATAGTGTGTGGGTGTGAACAAGATTAGCCAAAAGTCTATGGGCCTCCAGAAAGTTGGGGTGCGTGCCTTCTGCAGTAAAAAAAACTTAAAACCTATAGAAAGCCAGTTTATTATAAGCTGTTGCTTGTAATCAATAATTCAGAGACTTCATAAGTTGTAAATTAGTCATTCTGCCTCCTTTGTGAAAGTACCTGAAGAGTGAGATCTGGTCAAATGGCAAGACCTGACAAACCATAAATATCACATCTGCTAACACTGTGGGGCATTGCAATGTCCTCCCAATTTTTCCCTCCACTTCTAACATGGATATTGTTTTGAGAGTCTGTTTGAATGGGTGTGTGGGAGGAGTTTTATAAAGGGATTAGAGTTTTAATTCGGAGAGTTAGATGTTGATGGTTCATAATTGTTTATCTGTGACTTGAATCTATTTATTTGTTAAGTACAGAATCCTGGTCAATGTCTCTTCTCAACTTGGATCTTAGAGAAAAAAATGGGCAATTCTGTGTACTTTGAATCTTTAATTTTTGCGATGACTGGGGATAACAGGGCTTTATTTCCAGTTTACTACCCTGCTGAGGCGTGACAGTTTGAGAAGTGCCATCCTCCAGAATAGGATACTGTCTGCTGTTAATCTGTTGGGTAGTTTGACTTTGCATTAAGCATTGACCTATGGAATTTTAATATTGCAAACTTGAGGCTTGCTGCTGAAGAAAAGTGCACCCACCAAAAAAACAGCACCAAGACAACGCTGGAGTACAGTGCAGTTGCTGCAGCCGAGACTGCCACTCCCGTGTGGGCTTGTCCAGCCACAACAGGAGCTGCTCTACCAACAAAGATTGAAGCAAGACTTCCCAGGTGCAGATCCATGGTCGTGAGACCAATGGATGCCACAACAAACTTGAGCTGAATTCGGATATGTTATTCATGTAAAAGAGTTACCTGATCTCATCAGTATTAAACTCGGGTTGTGCTGAGCGACCAGATGCTTTCTGGACATTTTGCCTACTTGTTGACTTGAGGCCATTATCAGATTGACAAGTTGATTCTTTTTAATGCTGTTCTTAATGAAAATTGAACTATTTATTTCCTAGGATAATATGAGCTCTTTGCCCTTTTTGTTTAATAGAGACTTTCATTGTACAAATGATTGCATGCATATCCAACAAAAACAAGCTGTGATGTGCAAGAATGTCTTTGCTTCAGAGGTTTCTGTCTGTACAACTGAGATGTGAACATGAGTTGTTGCAATAAACTGTCACTGAAATAGTTTAGAAGCAATTTAACAATCCTTTCAATCATTATTCACTTGGTTGCTTCTGTAACCCAAGACAAAAATTAAAACTTGTATTTTTATTGTATCTGATTACAGTGCAGCAGAAATCTTCAAGGTCAAGCTAAATCAAATTACTCAAGTTTTACAATGGTGTTGCTTTCTAAGTCACTTCAGTAACTTTTTCGCGTGAATTGAATTACTTGCGTTTCTATAGCACAATCCATAATCTCAGGGTGTCTTAAAATATCCTGATTGGAAAGTCTAAAATCACCACCATCTTGAGAACAGTTAAGAATGAGAACAATTGCTGACCTTTCAAGTGGTACTCATGAAGATTGCAAGCAACCTGGTTTCGCTCTTCCTTCTGATGGGAGCAGAGTTTACTCTACGAATTGAATGAAGACTTTTTTCTTTATTTTTAATTTGACCTGCCCAAAATTTATTTCTCAACTACTACTGCCAAGGATGAACGAAATAACATATCAGTGTTTTTCTGCCTATCCTATGTAGTGGTGCCTACATTTGAAGGTGTCTGAAGGATATGAAAGGCATTATCTGAATGTAGTATAGGAGGATCTTGTGCACTGGTAATGTCACCACCTCGGGTCAGAAGGTCCACGATCAATTCCCACCCGCTCCAGAGGTGTTATGTCTGAACAGGTTGTTTAAAAATATCTTTGTTTATTCTTTTAACATCGTGATCTCCCAGTACTGAAGGAGTTAATTTAATGACTAAATTGATCCAGGATATGATGCAACTTGTGCCCTGTTGTAAAAAGAATTTATTTTCCATACTGAAATATAGCAACCCTGTGGGATAGTGCACACATTGTTGTATTTGTGCATCTATTCTTAATAGCCCCATACTTAATTCAGCTTTGTGTCAAAAGTTAATAGTGAATTAATTGAAAGAACAGACTTTTCAGTTTATTTATCTTTGCAATTAATGACAGCTTTGCAACAGTTGTTCCCAGAGTTATTTTATTTATTCTACTTTCCCCATTGTAAACTGGGCAGGGTTTATTTGTGTTGTAATTTTGACCTGAAATGAAACTGACATCACAGTAGGTATTATTAAAATCTAACTCTGATAGAGAGATTTGGCAGGAAAGCAAGGATTTCATCAATCTCTTGTAGGATGAGCCTGCTTGTTAAACAGGTTACTGGGGAAAGACGTGTTATTGTGAAACAGGTTTGTTGCCAACACCCTGTAGCAAAATGGTGGTGAAATCCAGTTGGTTGACTCAGTGGCAGCTGGGAAGAATTTGTTTTATATCTGTTTTCTATTTACATTACTTTCCCATACCTTCATTGCTGTTTAAATTTGAAAGAATGAGAAAAATTGATCAGAAGCAGCATGAATTGAGCAGGTTAGCGCTTAAGAAAATTCCAGAGAATAACCGCTTAACTTTGTCAGGTAGCAAAGCCCTCGTGCAAGTCACAGCTAAATGAAGCACTTAGCAAAGCCCCCCCCCCCCCCCCCCCCCCCACTTTGCAGTGAGGGCTTGGCTTCTCTTGTTTAAAGTTTACTTTTCTGAACCCAAGAGGGATCAGTGGTGGTGGTGAATAATTTATCACCACCATGAATGGGCTCATTAGGTGCCTTTTCAGAATTTAAATGAGTCTTGTGGTAGTCATTATGCACGCCTTCTGTTCGGTTGAAATGACCATTTGGCAGTATCCTTGTTTGTAACAGGGGCAGCCTGCCTCCTTTTATTCGAGGATTTGCTGTTGTGTTTTGCTAAGATTGTTTGAAATATACAGTTAAAACTATTCTTGCTCGGCAGCTCTGTTTACCTAAACAGCGTCAAGAGCACTGGCATTGTAAGTTGTAAAGATTTTGTAAGATTTCTTTCAGAAATGAATTCAGCACTTTTTCATTTAGTTTTCTCCAGTATTAGAGGGGATGGGGAGGGAGAATAATCACTGGAGTTATTTGTAGGTTACTTTCTAACAAATGATCACTTTTGATCAAAGTTGCAGGATTAACTATTTGAGGAATTTGACCAGTTAACTTGCCAGGTAAACTGTTTAATGAAATCATTTTTGGGGCACTGAGATTGAGGGCAGTTATTTTGACTATAAATAGTAAAAAATGATATGTTAAACTACATGTGTAGGTAGCATGCAAATCTGTATAATAAAAAACTTACAATTTCAAATCTTTAATCTTCAATTTTATTAATTGCTGAAACACAGTATGATTTAAACAAGGTATGTATGGAGAAAATGTGGAATTTGTTGTGTCTGCATGATGTTACAAAGCAATTTATTCTTCAAAAGATTAATTCATTGTCTTTAGTCACTGCCGTAATAAATGCAGCAGTGTACAAACCAATCACAGAGTCACATGTATAGCACAGAAGCAGACCCTTCGGTCCAACTCGTCCATGTTGACCAGATATCCTAAATTAATCTAGACCCATTTGCCAGATTTGGTTCATATCCCTCCAAACACTTTCTATTCAAACGCACATGCAGCTGCATTTTAAATGTTGTAATTGTACCAGTCTCCCCTACTTTCTCTGGCAGCTCATTCCATATATGCACCACCCTTTGCATGAAACATTTGCCCCTTAGATGCCTTTTAAACCTTCCCTTCTCACCCTAAACCTATGCTTTCAAGTCCTGAGCTCCCCTAACCCAGGGAAAAGGCCTTGTTTATTTACCATGTCCATGCCCCTCAAATTTTATAAACTTTTATGAGGTCCACCTCTGACCCTCCAGGGGAAACAGCACCAGCCTATTCAGTCCCTCTCTATAGCTCAAACCCTCCAACCCTGGCAATATCCTTGTAAATCCTTTCTGAACCCTTTCTAGTTGGTCTGGTTAATTTGCATTTAGGATCTTTTTGAGATTTGAATTGGCTAGATGTCCAATGAGAGTGTGTGTTCTTTGAAATAATATCACATTATCATAATTATAAACTGGTTTTCTTGGTTTAAGTTGGGTTTTGACTGCAGAGAACATACAGCTCCTTTCTTGGAAGACCTAATCACTTCTTTGTATCTTGTTCCAAGCCCCATGCTGTTCAGTTACTTGTGAGCAAATAGAACTTACCTGCTGCAGTTTGTCTGCAATTTAATCTTCAGTTACTGTTTGTCCATGCAGCTGTTTAAATGATGCTTGCCATGACTCAGATTACTTTCAAAACAAGCAACAGTTCTTTAAAACACTGTTTTAGAACAGTCAATTCTCATTTCAGTCTACAGTTTTAAAAGGCACAAAAAAAACCTTTCAGTTCTATTAGTTTTTTAGTATTTGAGGTCCAAGCAAATGAAAGAATTCGATACATGGGCCATTCAGTGACTAGTGTAGATAATGCAGTACACCGCTGAATCTTGGCAATGAAAAGTTCTGCTTTGTGCTGAGTTGAGCCAGTTTTACACAAAATACCAGTCTTGCATAACAAGTGTGTCGGATGTCTTGATTCCCCCAGGTGACCTTGTTTTTAAAGTGTATCTTGATTCATGGTGAAATTTGATTTGATTGTGAAGTTCTTCAGTTCTCTGACCTGTTCCCCTCGGTTAGACTAGCATGGTAAAAGTGGAGAATAGGCAATTGGATGGGAATATCAAGGGGAGCTGCTAGACCTATAGAGACGAGCAACAGTCTGACACTGCTTAATGTTCCAAATTATGATGCTTCGTATACCTGGTGCTCTGCTATATCTGAATGGACTCACAAACTCATAACATTTGCCTATACTTGTGTTTTGGTTTTTGCCGTTGTTTACCTATTATTTACTTATCTGTGCTATTTAACTCTGTGATCTGCCTGTATTGCTCACAAGACAGTTTTTCACTGTGCCTCGGTACGTGACAATAAATTCAATTCAATATCTGTAAGTCTCCAAGTTATGCCTACGATAGTTGGTTACTTTTGCATGCAGTAATCCACATGAAGAGCTTATGAAAGGGATTACTATGATGTGAAATGACTCTTCTCAGTGAGTAGAGATAAATATGTTTGAGAGTTATAGATATGTGTTACATATAATGATATTTGCCTTTTAGTTTTTGTCACCAATTTTTATTCTGTCCTTGTGCAGACATGTCCTTTCATAGGTCCCATGTCCACTTCCAATTATACTAGAGTTGAATTTGTTCTGATATGAGGGAAGGGGACAGACCAAGCAGGGAGCTACAGATCAGTTAACTAAACATCTGTCAGAGGGAAAATGTTCGAAACTGTTATTACAGAAGTTATAGTAGGGCACTTGGATAAGTTCATGATAATCAAGTAGAGACAAGGGAGGTTGTGCCTCACAAACCTTTCTCAATTCTTTGAGAAGGTGACCAAACAGGTGGATGAAGGTAAAGCAGTTGATGTGGTGTATGTGGATTTCATTAAAGTATTTGATATGGTTCCCCAAAGTAGGCTATTGCAGAAAATAAGGAGGCATGGGATTGAGGGTGATTTAGCAGTTTGGATCAGAAATTGGCTAGCTGTAAGAAGACAGGCTGGTGGTTGATGGGAAAGGTTCATCCTGGAGTTCAAAAACTAGTGGTGTACTGCAAAGATCTGTTTTGGGTCCACTGCTGTTAGTCATTTTTATAAATGACCTGGATGAGAGCATAGAAGGATGGGTTAGTAAATTTGCGGATGACACGAAGGTCGGTGCAGTTGTGGAAAGGATGTTGCAGGTTACAGAGGGACACAAATAAGCTGCAGAACTGGCTTGAGAGGTAGCAAATGAAGTTTAATGCAGAAAAGTGTGAAGTGATTCACTTTGGAAGGAGCAACAGGAATACAGTACTGGGCTAATAGTAAGATTCTTTTGTAGTGTGGATGATCAGAGAGATGTGTGTTCATGTGCGTACATCCCTGAAAATTGCCACCAAGGTTAATAGGGTTGTTAAGAAAGCGTATGGTGTGTTAGCTTTTATCGGTAGAGGGTTTGTGTTTAGGAGCCGTAAGGTCATGTTGCAGCTGTACAAAGCTCCTGGTGTGGCTGTATTTGGAGTATTGCGTGCAGTTCTAGTCGCCGCTCTATAGGAAGGATGTAGAAGTATTGGAAATGGTGTAGAGGAGATTTACCAGGATGTTGCCTGGTACGGATGATGAAAGGCTGAGGGACTTGAGACTGTTTTTGTTAGAGAGAAGAAGACTAAGAGGTGACTTAATCACGACATACAAGATGATCAGATAGGGTGATCAGTGAGAATCTTTTTCTTTGGACGGTGATGGCTAGCACGAAGGGACATAGCTTTAAATTGAGGGGTGATAGATATTGGATGGATGTCAGGGGTAGGTTCTTTATTCAAAGTAATAAGGGTGTAGAATGCCCTGCCTGCAACAGTAGTGGACTGGCCAACATTAAGGGCATTTAAATGGTCATTAGATATCCATATGAATGATAATGGGATAGTGCAGATTCCATTACGGGTTTAGATTGGTGCAACATAAAGGGCCAAAGGCTGTAATGTTGTAATACTGCGCTGTAATGTTCTATGCTCTACAGCTTATTGCGCAATAGCCCTCAAGACTATCAATGGCTCCTTCAACTTTGTGTCATCGACAAATTTACTAACCCACTTCTCAACCTCCTCGTCCAAGTCATTTATAAAAACTACAAAAAGTAGAGGCCCAAGAACAGAGTCCTGCGGGACACCACTTACCACTGACCTCCAGGCAGAATACTTTTCATCTACAGTCACTCTCTGCCATCTGTCAGCCAACCAATTCTGAATCCAGGTAGCCAAATCTCCCTGTATCCCATACTTCCTGACTTAATGAATGACCTTTGTCAACCTGTCTCGTCGTCACCTCAAAGAACTCCGTAAGGTTTGTGAGGCATGACCTGCCCCTCACAAAGGCATGCTGACTGCTTTTAATCACGCTATGCTTTTCCAAATAGTCATAAATCCTATCCCTCAGAATTCTTTTCAAAACCTTGCTGACCACAGATGTAAGACTGGTCTTTAATTGTCAGGGATTTCCCTATTATGCTGCTTGAAAAGAGGAACAACATTCGCCTCCCTCTAATCTCCAGTGGAGAGTGAGGAAGCAAATATGTTCGCCAGCGGCTTAGCAACCTAGGATAAATCTGGTCTGGCCCTGGGGGCTTATCAATCTTAGAACATAGAACAGTACAGCACAGAACAGGCCCTTCAGCCCACGATGTTGTGCCAACCATTGATCCTCATGTATGCACCCTCAAATTTCTGTGACCAAATGCATGTCAAGCAGTCTCTTAAATGTCCCCAGTGACCTTGCTTCCACAACTGCTGCTGGCAATGCATTCCATGCTCTCACAACTCTGTGTAAAGAACCCGCCTCTGACATGTTAGCCATTTCTGCCCTGGGAAATACTCTCTGGCTATCGACTCTATCTATGCCTCTCATTATCTTGTATACCTCAATTAGGTGCCCTCTCCTCCTCCTTTTCTCCAATGAAAAAAGTCTGAGCTCAGTCAACCTCTCTTCATAAGATAAGCCCTCCAGTCCAGGCAGCATCCTGGTAAACCTCCTCTGAACCCGCTCCAAAGCATCCACATCTTTCCTATAATAGGGTGACCAGAACTGGATGCAGTATTCCAAGTGCGGTCTAACCAAAGTTTTATAGAGCTGCAACAAGATCTCACTACTCTTAAACTCAATACCCCTGTTAATGAAAGCCAAAACACCATATGCTTTCTTAACAACCCTGTCCATTTGGGTGGCCATTTTAAGGGATCTATGTACCTGCACAACAAGATCCCACTGTTCCTCCACACGGCCAAGAATCCTATCCTTAATCCTGTACTTGGCTTTCAAAATGCATCACCTCGCATTTATCCAAGTTGAACTCCATCTGCCACCTCTCAGCCCATCTCTGCATCCTGTAAATGTTCTGCTGCAGCCTACAACAGCCCTCTATACTGTCAACGACACCTCCAACCTTTGTGTCGTCTGCACACTTGCTGACCCATCCTTCAATCCCCTCATCCAAGTTATTAATAAAAATTACAAACAGTAGAGGCCCAAGGACAGAGCCCTGTGGAACATCACTCACCACAGACTTCCAGGCAGAATATTTTCCTTCTACTACCACTCGCTGTCTTCTGTTGGCCAGCCAATTCTGTATCCAGACAGCTAAGATCCCCCGTATCCCATTCCTCCTGACCTTCTGAATGAGCCTACCATGGGGAACCTTATCAAATGCCTTGCTAAAGTCCATATGCACCACATCCACAGCTCGACCCTCATCAACTTTTCTAGTTACATCCTCAAAGAACTCGATAAGCTTTGTGAGGCATGACCTGCCCCTCACAAAGCCGTGTTGACTGCATTTAATCAAGCCATGCTCATCCAGATGGTCATAAATCCTATCCCTCAGAATCCTTTCTAACACCTTGCAGACGACAGACGTGAGACTTACTGGTCTGTAATTGCCAGGGATTTCCCTATTTCCTTTGTGGAAGAGAGGAATTACATTTGCCTCTCTCCAGTCCTCGGGTATGACTCCAGTGGAGAGCGAGGATGCAAAGATCTTTGCAAGTGGCAAAGCAATCTCACTTCTCATTTCCCAAAGCAGCCGAGGATAAATCTGGTCTGGGCCTGGCGACTTGTCAATCTTAATGTTTGACAAAATTTCAGCACATCAGCTTCCTCTATCTCTATCCATCCCAGCATGCACACCTGCTCTTCAAAGGTTTCATTAACTACAAAGTTAGTTTCTTTCATAAAGACAGAAGCAAAAAACTCACTTAGGGCTTCCCCTACCTCCTCAGACTCCACACACAAGTTCCCTGTGCTATCCCTGATTGGCCCTATTCTTTCTTTGACCATTCTCTTATTCCTCACATAAGTGTAAAATGCCTTTGTGTTCTCCCTAATCCGTTCTGCCACGCCTTTCTCGTGCCCCCTCCTGGCTCTCCTCAGACCATTTTTGAGCTCCTTCCTTGCCTGCCTGTAATCCTCTAGAGCTGAGCTTGACCCTAGCTTCCCCCACCTTATGTAAGCTATCTTCTTCCTTTTGACGAGAAGCTCCACCGTTCTCGTCATCCAAGGTTCCTTTATCTTACCCCTTGCCTGTCTCAGAGGGACATATTTATTCATCACTCGCAACAACTGTTCCTCAAACAGTCTCCTAAAGGTATAGTGCCTTTACCATGGAACAATTGCTCCCAGTCCATGCTTCCTAACTCATCATAGTTTCCTCTTCCCCAATTAAATATCCTCCCATTTTGCCTAATCCTCTCCTTCTCCATAGCTATGGTGTGCTTGAATTTTTAGCAAATGTTAAACTTCCTCAATCTCGATCAGTTCAAGCCTGTTTCCTGGCTCCTCAAAGTTCTCATTCACAACAAGGTCCCTTTCCTTAGTGAAGACCAAAGCAAAAAACTCATTTAGGGCTTCTGCTGTCTGCTCAGACACCATGCACAAGTTATAGTGCTGATGGCAGAAATGGATAGGAAAGCAAGCAGTGAAGAGGGCAAGAGGTTACTAAGAGATATGAATGAGTCAATTGAGAGGGCAAAGATGTAGCAAATGGAGTATAATGTGGGAAAATATAGAATGTTAATTTTGAAGGGATAGGAACAAATCCATTCATTTAAATGGAAAATTTACCTTCCTGGCAGGCTCCTTGTCCCTGGTTCTGGAAAGTTCCCTATAATATGTTTGGGCTGTGGTAAACTGCTGGTAACTGAAACACAAAGTGATTCTGCGGACACGGGGTGAGGGGTCTCCCTGTAAAACCCTGAGGAGTTTTGATAGGGTAGTTCCTCAAAGGATGTCTGTTATGAGAGTATTTACAGCTAGGAATTGCTATTCAAATTCAGGAACTACCTAATTAAAACAAATTGGGTAATTCTTCTCTTGAGGGTCATGAGTGAGTCTTTGGAATCATTTATGAAGAGATGGAAGCAGAGTCTTTGATTTTATTTTAAGGTAGAGGTAATTTTTTTTTTTAAAGAGATGGAAGGTTATCAGGAATATGTGGGTTTAAATTCCGAAGTGCCACAGTGAGAAACCGTAATGACCACCTCAGGAGACAGACACAGATTGCAACAGACAGGGAGCCCTCTGTTGTCCAGTACTTCCCGGGAGCCGAACGACTACGCCATGTTCTTTGCAGCCTGCAACACATTATCAATGAGGATGAGCACCTCGCCAAGACCTTCCCCACACCTCCACTTCTCTCCTTTAACCAACCACTAAACCTCAGATCATGATTCTTAGCAAACTGCCCAGCCTTCAGGTCAACAACACTGTACAATCCTGCCACAGCAGTCGCTGCAAGATATGTCAGAGTATCGACATGGGTAACACCATTTCATGTGGGGACACCTCCCACAATGTACGTGGCAAGTCCTCATGTGACTCGCCCAACATGGTCTATCTCCTACGCTGCAGGCAAGGATGTCCTGAGGCATGGTACATTGTGGAGACTGAGCAGGCGGTATGACAACGGATGAATGGATTTCGCACAACAATCACAAGGCAGGAGTATTCCCTCCCAATTGGGGACATTTGGCCTTTGACCTTTGGGTGACCATCCACCAAGGCAGACTTCGGGACAAGCAGCAACGCAGAGTGGCTGAGCAGAAGCTGATAGCAAAGTTTGGTACCCATGTGAATGGCCTCAACTGGGACCTTGGGTTCATGTCACCACTACAGGTGATTCCACTGAATGACGCGCACACTCTCGCACGTATGCTTGCTCTCATAAGCACATACATACACCCCCCTCACTACACCGAAACACGCACTCCATCACACATACCCCATCACACATGCCTACACACATACACACACACACACACACACACACACACACACACACACACACATCACGTGCACACTCAATCTGCCGTTCCTACGTGTGCACACACATGCTTATGGGATTAATTTGTTTTTGTAGAATTACATTTTATTTTGTTCAATTCATGTAAAACTAAACAGAGGGTTTGTCAGTCTGACATAGCATTGGGACACAGACAGACTTCATACCGATTTGTTTAAAAACCTGAGCTGTCTTGGGAATGTAATTTGAAAGAAGTTCTGGGATTTACATATCAAAGAACAGAAACTGGCATATCCCATTATAAAAGAATGAAGTTTTAATCTAAGATGGTTTACTGTATCACATCTCCATGACACTGGACTCCTTTTGGCTATAAATTCTGTGAGCATGATCTTAACCCCCACAACCACCTGATGAAGGAGCGCCGGTCTGAAAGCTAGTGCTTCCAGATAAACCCGTTGGACTATAACCTGGTGTTGTGTGATATTTACTTTGGTTTCAAAAGCATTACTGATGAACCACACTCAGTTGTTGGCATGTGAAGGAGTCAAGTCAGCATTGTCCTACTAGACCAAAGGGCTGCTCTCCCATCAGAGACAGATGATTGTTCATGGTTTAACCGGGGGGTCACCAGACAAGGGGAGAAATTGGGAAGGAGAGTCCTGCAAGGAAACCTCAGCCAGTGTGGATATTGAAACATTAGTTTGCTTGGAGCTGGGGTACTGTAGCAAACTACTTGAATTCTGTTATTTCTGCATAGACAAAATCGATCTAGGATCTTATGTCAGCAACCAGAGGAGTTCCATATTTTTGTACTGAAGGTATTTGTAGTGTCCTACTTGGCAGTTTTATAGAGCCCTGGATACAAACAAATGTTTTCTGTCCTTCAAATGAATTATGCCTCAAGTTTTAATCACATAAAATGCTTAAAACAGAGTTATTTTCTCCCGTTTCATGTGTTGTTTTTCCTTTTCTGTCGCCACCTCAAACAGTGTTTTGAATGCTAAATTAAGATTACAGGAAATGTTAGGCTAAAAGTTGGCTGCAAAGTGCAAAAGAAATTCACAGTAAACTGCTAGTCAAATCCCTGTGGATTTGACTTGTAATAAGCAAATAAAGCACAAACAGAGCAGTGAGTTGCTGTAGCAACAGTATAACTAAATTATTTTACTGTCAACCATGATGTAATTTTCCTGCTTAGATGCTCAAGGGAATTGGAGTTCCATTTGTAGCCAAAGTTATTGGCATAGAAAGAGGGAGGGTGAATCCATTTACTGATGATGTATGCATCTCTCCTAACTTCTTTCTATTTTGCCTTCCATTAGGAGCCTTGGTCTAAATGGGTCCAGTCATGCCTCCCAGTAAGAAGCCAGAAGGCTCTGGAATTAGTGTTTCGAGTGGACTGAGCCAGTGTTACCCAGGAAGTTCACTAACCAAGGCGTTCCAGGAAGTTGAGGAACTGGACATTACGAGCAGTTATTTGCCTGCCATCCATTTGGAAAAAGTAGCCATGGAGGATGAAGAGTTAACAAACCTGAACTGGCTGCATGAGAGCAAAAACCTGCTCAAAAGTTTTGGGGACACTGTACTTCGTAGTGTTAGCCCGGTTCAGGATATCGATGAGGATACTCCACCATCCCCTGCTCATTCTGACCAGCCATATGATGCCAAGCAGAACCCTAACTGTAAACCACCTTATTCTTTTAGCTGTCTCATATTTATGGCTATTGAAGATTCACCCAGCAAACGCCTGCCTGTTAAGGATATATACAACTGGATCCTAGAACATTTCCCTTACTTTGCAAATGCTCCGACTGGGTGGAAAAATTCTGTTAGACATAATTTGTCATTGAATAAATGTTTCAAGAAAGTAGACAAGGACAGGAGTCAGGTGAGCTGCCCAATTTTAATGTTTATTTGCTTCCATGCAAACCACTTGGAATCATTTTATGGTTTTGACTCTTTTTAAAAAAAAATGAAGTAAATATATTCAACTTTTATGTGTATGATTCTTAGATCATTTTGAGTCACAAAATGAGGCATTTTGACCCTTTTTGTGGGGGAGAAAATGTACATAATGTCAAATATCTATAAATGAAAATTGTTTCATGGTCACAGTTAAAGATTCAAGGGTTATAGAATTGAGATAAATGAAGGCCAATCATTGCATTGACTCCTCTGTCTTTGCAAGGTGAAACACAGAGTGTTCCTTAGATACACCATGGTTTGGCATCTGACCAGGTTAGAAAGGTGTAATAAAATGATTCTATTTAAGTAACTCTAAAAACAATATGAACAATATAATCATAATGGAAAAAAGAATTTGATCTTTGCCTTTAGCATTCTCCCTCTTCCCCCCCTCCCCCCCCGTCTGTGTTCTTTCACATTCCTTCTTCCTTCTAACTCCTCTTGTGTATCATCCCTTTTTTTTGTATTCCTTGTCCAGTTGTTTTTTTTCCTGTTTACATTTTTTCTCTCATTTTATCTATTTGTTTTTGTGATTTTTTTCATGTTTTTTTTTCTTCTTTGGCACATCTTTCATTTTTGCATCCTGTCTCTCATTCCCTCCGTTTTGCTCTCTTGTTCGTGATTTTCTGTACTATGGGATTGGCAAGAGCCAATTCCACTGCAACCAGAACTGAAATACTGAATGCTACCAAACTACCATTTGGTAGCTAATTTTCTGTTTGTTTCTTAGGTGATGCAGTAAAGTGAATGGAATATTAATACTTAATTTTAGATTATTATTCTGTCTCTGGAAGCAGCACTGTAATATTAATGAGGTGGCATACAATGTCCAGGGGTAGCAAACATCAATTGAGGAGAGAATTTTTTTTTTTCAAATTACACTCCTGTAAACCCATTGGGACTTTTTTAAATGTCGTTATTTAAAAACTACATTTGGAGTCTAGGGTTTCCAGTGGCTTTTATTTTGGCTGCAGATAATCTTGGCTGACTACCATGCAACCTTTCTCTTGCACTATATAGATCACCCCTCAAAATAATAATTGAGGTGTACATGTATAGTTCCACTATTTTCAGAACTGCCGTGCAGTACAAATTGGCCAAATCCCATAGAAGAAAATTCATGGCATGTATTGTGAGTAACTTCATTGAACTGTGGTGTATATAGGGCTTTAATTCATATTTAGAATCAGATGTACTGCTCGAAACAGACCTTCAGTCCAACTTGTCTATGCTGACCAGACATCCTAACCTAATCTAGTCCCATTTGCTAGCACTTGGCTCATATTCTTCTCAACCCTTTTTGTTCGTAGACCCATCCATGCCTTTTAAATGCTGTAATTGGACCAGTATCCTCCACTTCCTCTGGCGCCTCATTCCATACGTGCGGTTCTGTTGAAAAGGTTACCCCTTAGGTCTCTTCTATATCTTCCTTCTCTCATCCTAAACCTCTGCCCTCTAGTTCTGGACTCCCCTACCCCAGACAAAAGACCTTGGTCTATTTATCCTATCCATGCCTCTAATGATTTTATAAACCTCTATAAGGTCATCCCTCAGCCTCCAATTCTCTAGGGAAAACAGCCCCAGCCTGTTCAGCCTCACCCTATAGCTCAAATCCTCCAACCCTGGTAACGTCCTTGTAAATCTTTTCTGAATCCTTTCAAGTTTCACAACATCCTTCCAATAGGAAGGAGATCAGAATTGCATGCAATATTCAAAAAGTGGCCTAACCAATGACCTGTACAGCTACAACATGACTTCCCAACTCCCGTACTCAATACTCTGACCAATAAAGGAAAGCATACCAAACGCCGTCTTCACTATCCTATCCACCTGCAACTCTACTTTTCAAGGAGCTATGAATCTGCACTCCGAGGTCTTTGTTCAGCAATACTCTCCAGGGCCTTACCATTGAGTGTATAAGTCTTGCTCTGATTTGCTTTTCCAAAATGCAGCACCAAACTCCGTCTGCCACTCAGCCCACTGGTCCATCTGATCAAGATCCTGTTGTTCTGAGGTAACCTCCTTCACTGTTCACTACATCTCCAATTTTGGTGTTCTCTGCAAACTTATTGTATGTCTCATGTTCACACCCAAATCATTGACATAAATGATGTTAAGCAGTGGACCCAGCACTGATCCTTGTGGCACACCACTGGTTAGAGGCCTCCAGTCTGAAAAACACCCCTCCACCACCACCCTCTGTCTTCTGCCTTTGAGCCAGTTCTGTATCCAAATGGTGAGTTCTCCCTGTATTCAATGAGATCTAATCTTGCTAACCAGTCTCCCATGAGGAGCCTTGTCGAACGCCTTACTGAAGTCTATTTAGGTGACATCCACCACTTTGTCCTCATCAATCCTCTTAGTTACTTCAAAAAGCTCAATCAGTTTTGTGAGACATGATTTTCCATGCACAAAGCCATGCAGAATATCTCTTATCAGTTCTTGCCTTACCAAATACGTGTAAATCCTGTCCCTCAGAATGCCCTCCAACAACTTGCCCACCAATAGTAGACGTCAGGCTCCCTGGTCTATAGTTCCCTGGCTTTTCCTTACCACCTTCCTTAAATAGTGGCACCAAGTTAACCAACCTCCAGTCTTCCGGCACCTCACTTGTGACTCTCGATACAAATATCTCAGCAAGGGACCCAGGAATCACTCCCCTAGCTTCCCATGTAGTTCTAAGTACACCTTATCAGGTCCTGGGGATTTATCCACTTTTATGCGTTTCACGACATCCAGCAGCACCACCTCTGTAATATGGACATTTTTCAAGATGTCATTGTCTATTTCCCCACATTCTATGTCTTCCATGTCCTTCTCCATAGTAAACACTGATGCAAAATGTTTGTTTAATATCTTCCCCCATCTCTCCTCCGGCTCCATATTTCAGCTGCCTTGCTGATCTTTGAGAAGCCCTATTCACTACCTCTTTACACTTTTGTCCTTAATGGGTTTATAAAATCCCTTTGGATTCTTCTTAACCCTATTTGCCAAAGCTATCTCCTGTCCCCTTTTTGCCCTCCCTGATTTCCCTCTTAAGTATGCTCCTAATGCCTTTATGCTCTACTAAGAATTCATTTGATCTCTCCTGTCTATACCTGACATGTGCTTCCTTCTTTTTCTTGACCTAAACCTCAATTTCCCTAGTCATCCAGCATTCTTTACACCTACCAGCCTTTCCTTTCACCCTAAGAGGGAATATACTCTCGTTATCTCACATCTGAAACCTTCCCATTTTGCAACTGTCCCTTTTACCTGCAAACATCTGCCCCAAATCAGCTTTTGAAAATTCTTGCCTAATACCGTCAAATTTAGCCTTCTTCCCTAATATAGAGCTTCAACGTTTAGATCCAGTCTATACTTTTCCATGACTATTTTAATACTAATAGAATATGGTCGCTGGCTCCAAAGTTCTCCCCACAGCTCAGTCACCTGCCCTGCCTTACTTCCCAAGAGAAGGTTAAGTTTTGTACCTTCTCTAGTAGGTACATCCACACACTGAATCAGAAAGTTATCTTGTACACACTGAACAAATTCTTCTCCATCTAAACCGTTAACACTATGGCAGTCCCAGTCTATATTTGGAAAATGCCCTACCATAACCACCCTGTAATTCTTACAGATAACTGAAATCTCCTTACAAACTTGTTTCTCAATTTCCCACTGATTCAAAGTTTGTGCGAAGATTTGTAGCTCGGGTGCTCGTTGCTGTGGTTCTGTTCGCCGAGCTGGAAGTTTTTGTTGCAAACGTTTCGTCCCCTGGCTAGGCGACATCATCAGTGCTTGGGAGCCTCCTGCGAAGCGCTTCTTTGATGTTTCCTCCGGTGTTTATAGTGGTCTGTCCCTGCCGCTTCCGGTTGTCAGTTTCAGCTGTCCGCTGTAGTGGTTGGTATATTGGGTCCAGGTCGATGTGTTTGTTGATGGAGTTTGTGGATGAATGCCATGCTTCTAGGAATTCCCTGGCTGTTCTCTGTCTGGCTTGCCCTATGATAATAGTGTTGTCCCAGTCGAATTCATGTTGCTTGTTGTCTGCTTGTGTGGTTACCAAGGATAGCTGGTCGTGTCGTTTCGTGGCTAGTTGATGTTCATGTATGCGGATTGCTAGCTGTCTTCCTGTTTGTCCTATATAGTGTTTAGTGCAGTCCTTGCATGGTATTTTGTACACTACATTCGTCTTGCTCATGTTGGGTATCGGGTCCTTCGTTCTGGTGAGTTGTTGTCTGAGCGTGGCTGTTGGTTTGTGTGCCGTTATGAGTCCTAGGGGTCGCAGTAGTCTGGCTGTCAGTTCCGAGATGCTCCTGATGTATGGTAGTGTGGCTAGTCCTTTTGGTTGTGGTATGTCCTCGTTCCGTGGTCTTTCTCTTAGGCATCTGTTGATGAAGTTGCGCGGGTATCCGTTTTTTGGCGAATACCTTGTATAGGTGTTCCTCTTCTTCTTTTAGTAGTTCTGGTGTACTGCAGTGTGTTGTGGCCCTTTTGAATAGCCAACATGAGCAAGACGAATGTAGTGTACAAAATACCATGCAAGGACTGCACTAAACACTATATAGGACAAACAGGAAGACAGCTAGCAATCCGCATACATGAACATCAACTAGCCACGAAACGACACGACCAGCTATCCTTGGTAGCCACACACGCAGACAACAAGCAACATGAATTCGACTGGGACAACACTACTATCATAGGTCAAGCCAGACAGAGAACAGCCAGGGAATTCCTAGAGGCATGGCATTCATCCACAAACTCCATCAACAAACACATCGACCTGGACCCAATATACCAACCACTACAGCGGACAGCTGAAACTGACAACTGGAAGCGGCAGGGACAGACCACTATAAACACCGGAGGAAACATCAAAGAAGCGCTTCGCAGGCGGCTCCCAAGCACTGATGATGTCACCTAGCCAGGAGACGAAACGTTTGCAACAAAAACTTCCAGCTCGGCGAACATTCCCACTGATTATTAGGGGGGTCCGTAAAACAATCCCACTAGGTGATGATCCCTTTCTTATTTCTCAGTTCCACCCAAATAACTTCCCTGGATGTCTTGCCAGGAATACTACACCCAAGAATACAACAGTAATGCTATCTGGATCTATAGAAACACCTGGATAGATTTTGACTTTGTGTGGTAGCGAATTGACAGTCCACCTCTTATGTTGTCAAAAATTGAGACTCTGGAAAAGCACAGCTGCTTAGGCAGCATCTGAGGAGCAGGAGAGTCAACGTTTCAAACATAAGCTCTTCAGGAATGAGGGAGTGAGGCGCAAGGGGGCTAAGAAATACATGGAAGGAGAGTGGGATTGGGAGGGAAAGTAGCTGGGAATGGCACAGGTGGATGAAGGTGGGGGGGGGTGTGTGGTGGGGGGGAGGGGGTGTGTGGTGGGAGTGAGGGGGGTGTGGGTGTGGGGGTGAGTGTGGGGGTGGTGGGGGTAATGATGAGGTGTGTGGGGGGGAGTGATAGGTTGGAGATGAGGGTGGAGCGGATAGGTGGGAAGGAAGATGGGCAGGTAGGACAGTTCAAGATGGCCGTGCCGAACTGGAGGGTTGGATCTGGTACAAGTTGGGGGGAGGGAAGTTGAGGAAACTGGTGAAATTGACATTGATTGCATGTGGTTGGAGGGTCCCAAGGCAGAAGATGAGGTGTTCTTCCTCCAGGCGTCAAGTGGCTAGAGTTTGGTGTTGTAGGAGATCCAGAACTTGCATGTCCTTGGAGTGGGAGAGGGAGCCAAAGTGATCGGCCCCTGGGCTGTGGGATTGTTTAGTGCATGTGTCTCAGATGTTCTCTGAAATGTTCTGCAAGTTGGTGCCCTGTCTCCCCAATGTGGAAGAGATCACATCGAGAACAATGGACACAGTAGGTGAGGTGTTAGAAGGTGCAGGAAAATCTCTGCCGGATGTGAAAGAATCCTTGGATGGAAGTGTGGACACAAAGCTCTTCTATTGTCGTCGGTAGCGATAAGGATCAGGAGAGAACAAAAACCTTTTCTATATGATTGCCAAGTCTGAATTTACCTGATGAGTATTAAGTTATACTTCTTTAAAAAGGAAGCATTATTGAAACAATTTATATTTGCACAGTCGACATGTGTGTGTATGTAAGTAATAAATGCCACACCTGATGGAACCAAACTTCTTCAGCAGTTGGTAACAAAATAATTCTGTACAGTAACATTTCAACTAACATTTTACTATGTAGGCCTAACTTTCACCTTTTTGGTTTAATGTTTTTGCATCGAGAAAGGAACCAAAGGTTATGATTTAGCTTGTGATTTTTTTTTTTTAAAACCTTGAAATTGTATGGATCACATACAGGTCAGAATTTAAATGTTTCTTATAGATTTTGGACCAACTGTCAACTGTAGCCCATATGCCATTTATTTACAAATGGGCTAACTGGGGTCAAAATTACCCTGTAGCCTTTGTAATGTTTTGGAACATTTCATTGTACAAAGTATGTTAATTTGGAATAACCTTTACTTTCTGAAGGGAAATATTTGAAATAAACAGATCAACCAATATTGTGCAGCAGACTCAATGGGCTGAATGGTCTACTTCACTTATGCTGTATGTTCATACAGTGAGGGGAGGGAGTCTTCAATTTGTGATTGGCCAACTACAAATGCTCATACTTACAAACCGTGTCCCATATTACTATTTCCGGCATGTGAACTCTTATGTACTTGCGTTTGCTCATACTTGCGTCTTGTACTGTATTGTTTGGCTTTGTATGCAAATTGATTTGCCAGCCGATTTAAGAGCAGAACCTGTTCATAATCCAGAGGCTTCCTTCATATAAAATGTTATGAAGCTACCTCCGTGGCAGTGTATAATGAAAAGCATTTTTTTTGTTACCTGTTTAGTTGTCCCACGCAGTGCCTTGGTGTGATAATCACATAGATTGCTGAGTTGGAACATTAAAATGTTCTCACCTCAGTTCCCTTCAGTGCACTCAGTGCATATGTTAGCGTAGCACAGTTTTGCCTCAGTGTTAGCTTGTATCTGTTTCCCTGTCTGGCACAAAAGAGGAAAATAGATGAGCTGATGTCATATCAGAATGCAAGTGAATCAGTAATACTGTCTCTCCCAGGTTTTCTGAATATGAACTTGGGAATAAATGATCAGTTAAAACTGCATTGTGTAAAATACTTCATTGGACAAGACTTTGAAACAGCAGAAATTAAAATTCAGGAGGGTGTACAAACAGGCAGAGGTTAAAATCATTTTGCTGCTTTGGTTAAATAATTGAAACTTCAAATCAGATTTATTCTTTGATTCATTGCAGGGTTGTTGGATGTGTGTTCCAGCAGGAAATGGTTTGCTCGATTAGTATTCCTGCATTTGTGGAGGACCTCCTAATTTTCATGGTGAAATATATACTTTTGTCTGCTACATGTTGATTTGTAGTGAAGAAGGCATTTGGTTTGCTTTCCTTTATTGGTCAGAGTATTGAGTACAGGAGTTGGGAGGTCATGTTGCGGATGTACAAAACATCGGTTAGGCCACTTTTGGAATATTGTGTGCAAATCTGGTCTCCTTCCTATTGGAAGGATGTTGTGAAACTTGAAAAGGTTCAGAAAAGATTTACAAAGATGTTGCCAGGGTTGGAGGAATTGAGCTAAAGGGAGAGGTTGAATATGCTGGGGCTGTTTTCCCTGGAGCGTCGGAGCTGAGGGGTGACTTTACAGATGTTTATAAAATCATGAGGGGCATGGATAGGAGAAATATACAAAATATACCTCTTCCTTGGAGTGAGAGTGCCCAGAACTAGAGGGCATAGGTTTAGGGTGAGAGGGGAAAGATATAAAAGGGACCTGAGGGGCAACCTTTTCATGCAGAGGGTGGTACGTGTATGGACTGAGCTGCCAGAGGTGGAGGCTAGTAGGATTGCAACATTTAAAAGGCATCTGGGTGGGAATATGAATAGGAAGTGTTTGGAGGGATATGGGCTGGGTGCTGGCAGGTGGGACTAGATTGGGTTGGGATATCTGGTCGACATGGATGAATTGGACTAAAGGTTCTGTTTCAGTGCTGTACATCTCTATTACTCTATTGGAGATTAATTCAGCAATACAAGTTGATGAATGCTTATTAATTTTTATCTATCTTAGTTGGAAATAGTGAGGATTCTCCCATGCTGCTCTGGCACAGGCATTTGAATTAGAAGTAAGAAGGTAAATGAAGCCTTGAGTGTTGGAAGTGTACCATTAAGCCTCTTTTAGAGCCTGTTTATGATCATAGAGCTATTTCTAGAAGAGGTTTCTTGTCAAGGCGGTTCTGCTATAAAGTGTTTATTCAAAACGAATTGGCTTTAACGCGATTGAAGAACTTAGGCCATTATTGGTAGAATGCAAACTTTCCTTACCTCTATTGGCTATAACACGATTCCGGCCCCATTAGCTTAAATGGGGCAGCCAATACACCATTTTCTTAACGCGTGATTGTCCGAGAATGGAACTATCGTGTTATATCAGAACCCACTGTACTGGCTCATGCCCAGCTACTGTGAAAAGCTGCTACTCTGATATTGCAAGACTTTCTCTTCAACAGCCCGAACAATTTTAAGACTAACATTCATGCATCTGCATATGTTTTAGTATTGACATTTGCAATTGCAATACATCTCCTTTAGCAAATATTTGAGTAAATAGTTCACTCAAATGATCAAGATATCACAACATAAATTCTGTTGCTTTTCCATGAATTCTAGGTCTGTGAAACAAATTGAATTGTCTAGACCTGTGATTTTCAAACTTTGTGCTGAGTCTGCCATTCTCCAACTTGGAATGTTTTTAGATTAGATTACCTACAGTATGGAAACAGGCCCTTTGGCCCAACAAGTCCACATCGACCCGTCGAAGAGTAACCCACCCAGATCCATTCCTCTACATTTACCCCTGACTAATGCACCTAACAACATGATGGGCAATTTAACATGGCCAGTTCACCTGTTCTGCACATCTTTTGGTTTGAGGAAATCCACACAGGCAAGGGGAGAACATGCAAACTCCACACAGTCACCCAAGGTGGGAATCGAACTCAGGTCCCTGGTGCTGTGAGGCAGTAGTGCTAACCACTGAGCCACTGTGCAGCTGTTTTGTAGCATGTATTTTTAATATCAGAGAAAATATATGCAGCACAGAAATCTGTGGTTATCGTAATTATGCTCATTTCTTTGTGGAGAAATGCCTTGATCTCTCAGATCCCAATTTGAAACTCATAGTATAAACGTGGAAACTTCTGGGATCCCGATTCTCTGAATTTGTTAATCCCAATCTTATTGTAATGCTTTCTATCCATTCCCCCAGTCTGTAGCCTGAGAACTCTTTTACTGCTGTACTATTTCATTTTGTACCGTATGCTGTAGTGATTTCATTTCAGCTACTAGATTTCACCATTCCCTTAAGACAGACCTTGCTTACGAAGTCTTGGTATTCAACAGACTTAATAGAATCCCTACAGTGTGGAAACAGGCCCTTCGGCCTAACAAAGTAAAAACAATGACTGCAGATGCTGGAAACCAGATTATGGATTAGTGGTGCTGGAAGAGCAATTTCCCCTTCAGGCACCTCACCCTAGTTCCAAACTTCCGGCTCAGCACTGTCCCATGACTTGTCCGGACTTGTCCTACCTGCCTATCTCCTTTTCCACCTATCCACTCCACCCTCTCCTCCCTGACCTATCACCTTCATCCCCTCCCCCACTCACCCATTGTACTCTATGCTACTCTCTCTCAATGGCTAATGTCAATGCCAAGCACAAGACGCTAAGTGAAGGAGACCGTTTACTTCAGGGGGCAAATTGTGGATAGCAACTACAGGAATGGCTCTGCATGGGTCAGAGGCATGGTTGTCGCAAAGTTAGGTCCAGTAAGGTATAAGGTTTTGATTGGTGTGATGGTCCTGAACAAGCACGTGGACCATAAGAAAGCTGCAAACTTGTAACTGGTGTGGTAGCAAAACATGCCAGGCTCCTCTCAAGCCTGTCCAATTGTCTCAGAACCTGTGGGATCTCCCCCTCAATCAGGCATTGGAAATACCTCAATCTGAGATGGACGGCATGGATGTCACAGCTTCGACATCTGTGCAGCCTGAAGAAGAAAATTAATTTCTTCCAAGACACTCCGGGTGCGAGAAATGAGCTATTGTGCATTACCTGCTGGCTGTACCAGAGGCAGAGTGGGAGGAGCCTGACCCCAGGAGGAGCTCCAAAACAAAACCGCCCATGTCCTCTGACTTGGAGGTGGAAGGATATAGTGATTGTAATGAGGCCAACACGTGGATCTCAAAGATTGAGTTCCTTGATTGGGGCTGTTAATCTGGTCCAAGCAGGAAGCCTTGGCTGTCAGATAAGAACAGGAGGGCATCCCCTTCACTTTGACATAAGCAAAGCCCAATAAGGGAAATGCTTGTTGATGTTTCACTAGCCATGTGGATATTTTTGTGGAGGTGCAAAATCTAGAATAAAGTTTTTGCACAATGGTGTCTTTTTAATGTGTCATTGTGTGTGTGTGTGTGTGAGAGCTATGGGTGATTTAGGAAAAAAAGGATCAAAAACAACAAAAAGTGCCAGACATCCTGTCCTCTCTGGGAGCTGGATCAGTGTCAAGAACTCTGCACATGTAAATAAAGGGTGACTTGGTGACAGGATATTTTATTTCAGTAAAATTATAGTCATTGCAACTATAACTTAGTCATATAGCATAGAAACAGGCCATTTGTTCCACAATGTGCTGACCAGCAATCAGCAAATTAGGCTACATAGGGACTTGATAAAATCTTAAAAGTTGGTTGAGCTTTGGGTGAGTTACTTGAAAGTTTTGTGAGATAAAATATACATGCATTTGGAAAGACAGGGTTTGATTTCAGGAGTAGTCACCATGACTTTGTGAGTGGGAGATCATGCCTCTCAAATTTGTTAGAATCTTTGAAGTGACCAGGATGATTGAGGGCAAGGTGGTAGATGTAGTCGATATGGATTTCAGTAAGGCATTTGATAAAGTTCCACATGGTAGGCTGCTCTGGAAGGTTAGATCACATGGAATCCAGAAGGAGTGGCCAAATTGGATACAAAATTGGCTCAATGATAGGAAGCAGTGGGCAATAGTGGAAGGATGCTTGTCAGACTGGAGGCCTGTGCCTAGTGGAGTGCCTCAGGTTGGTGATGGGCCCATTGCAGTTTATCTGTATCAATGCTTTGGATGAGGATGTAGAAGGCATAATTAGTAAGTTTGCAGATGACACTAAAATAGACAGTATCGTGGACAGTGAGGAAGGTTGTCAGAAATTGCAAAGCACCTTGATCAGCTGGGGAAGTGGGCTGAGAAATGGCAGATGGAATTCAGTATAGATACGTGTGAGATCTTGTATTTTGGAAAGTCAAATCAAAGTAGGAGTTTCATGATGAATGGTAAGGTCTTGAGTGTAGTCGAATCTAGGGATCCTGAAGTAGAGCTTCCCAGTTCTCTGACAGTGGAGTCACAGGTAGACAGTACAGTGAAGAAGGCTTTTGGCACACTGGCCTTCATCGGTCCAAGCGCTGAGTATTGAAGTTGAGAAATTATGTTGCAGCTGTACAGGACATTGGTGAGGCCGCATGTGGAGTATTGTGTTCAGTTTTCATCACCTTGTTTTAGAAAGGATGTTATTAAACTGAAAAGAGTGCAGAAAAAATTGAGGATATTGCCAGGACTCGAGGGTTGGAGTAACAGGGAGAGGTAAGATAAGCTAGGACTTTGAGTCTAGGAGACTGAGGAGGGAACCTTTAAAAGTGTACAAGATCATGAGAGGCATGGATATGGTGAATGCACTCTCTTTTTTTCCAGGATCGGGGAATCGAGGACTTGAGGGCATCAGCTCAAGGTGAGAGAGGAGAAAAATAAAAGGGACCGGAGGGGCAACTTTTTTAGAGATTGGTATGCACATAGAATGAGCTGCCAATGGAAGTGCTCGAAGTGAGTACGTTAATAACATTTAGAAGGCATTTTTACAAATGTATGATAGGAAAGGATTAGAAGGATATGGGTTAAGTGCAGGGAAATGGGGTTAGCATGGATGGATGTTTTGGACGGCATGGACCATTTCGGGCCAAAGGGCCTGTCTTCATGCTATAGGACTGTATGACTTTGTTAGTGTTTGCCAAGAGCTGACTGTTATTGATTGTTTTATCATTAAAATTGTCGCTGATATTTGGATTCTGTTAATTAGGGTTTTGAGGATGTGTATTGAATAATGTGTGCAGTGCTATCTCTATATTCTGTTCCCTTGAGTTCTTTTGCTGGTGCAAAATTATCTTAATGTTTTCTGAGTATTCTTTGAGTGTGTACCACTTTTTATTAGATGAGCAGTTTCTTCAAGAGGGTATTGTTTCCCTTTTCATGCATATCATCTCTGTGCCCACTCATTACGTTTACCCCTCCAAACACTGCTTGCAGCATATTTCGTTATGTTAACTGGCCTTTTACTCTTATTCAATACTTTGTATTGAAAAATGGAACAAGGCTGATATCAATATTTCTTTTCCACAGCGCCTCTTCAAAGGAATCTCTTGCATTCCATTTCACACCTTGTTCTGGATGAAATTCCTGAACTGCAGATAAGAAGAAATTTAATCAGCAACTGGGTGCCAACCCATTTTCAAGTGTAATGGTTTAAACTCCTGATACCCAGTTTGAAGTAGAGGAGAAAGTGAGGTCTGCAGACGCTGGAGATCAAAGCTGAAACTTTATTGCTGGAACAGCACAGCAGGTCAGGCAGCATCCAGGGAACAGAAGATTCGACGTTTCGGGCACATGCCCTTCTTCAGGAAGTAGAGACCATCAACCTTTGTTATATTTGTTGTGGGTATGTTCGCCTAACAGGGAAGTTAGTTTGCAGATGTTTTGTCCCCTTTCCAGGTGACATCCTCAGTACTATGCATCCTCCTGTGAGGCTCTGTTGCACTGTCAGCTGGAATTTATTTGGTTTGTTTTGCCTGCTTCCAGTTGTTAGTTGCAGTGATCGGTATATTGGGTCTAGGTCAATGTTTTTATTGATTGAGTCAGTGGATGAATGGCATGCTTCTCAAAATTCTCTGGCTGTGTTCTGGTTTGTCCTTTTGTGTTGTCCAGCTGATTTGTGGTTCTTATCGGTGTGTATAACCACTAGGGACAGCTGGTCATGGCGCTTAATTGCAAATTGATCTTCATGAAAGTAGATGGCTAGTTGTCTGCATGTCTGTCCATCGTAGTGTTTGGAGCAGACCCTGCATATAATCTTGTACACCATATTTGTCCTGCACACGATGGCTATAGGATCTTTTTGTTCTGGTGAGTTGTTATCTGAGCATGGCTGTTGGTTTGTGCTGTCATGAATCTGAGAGATCTGGCTGTCGGTTCTGAGATTTTTTTTATGTAAGGTAGAGTGGTTAGTGTGTTGGCTTGTGGCATGTCCTGGCTATGTTGTATGTCTGCAGGGCATCTCCGGATGAAGTTGTGGGGATATCTGTTCTTGGCAAAGACTTGGAGTGTTCTTTTTTTCTTCTCAGATTGGTAGTGCTGTAGTGTGTTGTAGCCCTTTTGAACAGGGTCCTAATGCAGATTCTCTTGTGTGTGTTTGGGTGGTGGTGGTTACAGTTCAGGATCTTGGCCGTGTTGTGGCTTTTCTGTACACATATTTGTGCGTCTCCTGTTCTTTCT
This sequence comes from Chiloscyllium plagiosum, assembly GCF_037043375.1. Lineage (NCBI taxonomy): Eukaryota > Metazoa > Chordata > Chondrichthyes > Orectolobiformes > Hemiscylliidae > Chiloscyllium > Chiloscyllium plagiosum. The sequence continues at coordinate 14,418,933 of NW_028270146.1, forward strand.
ACCATCACATCTAGGAATGGGAGTTGGTTGTTAGTTTCCTCTTCTCTCTTTGATCCTTGTGAGCATGATGATAATTCAGTGTGTGCTCATGATATGTTAATAATTTCAAAACTGTCATCCACTTATCCAAAGTTTGGGTCTGATTTGTGGGAGGGCTTTTTGTTCTATACGAGCCCAAAGATTTGTTCATATATCTGGCTGCTGAAAATGAAGTGCATCATCAAGCACAGGTCCAGTAGCTTGAGTACGCAGTCCTTGTTGATTTGGTTCTCCATCATGTCATCTATTCTGTTTGTCCAGCAGGTTGGCTTTTGTCTCTTTTAAGGTTTTGGCAATCAAGGTAAACAGCACCATTACATTGAATGAGACCATTGCTTCGTCCTGGTCTACGTTAATGTTATAGAGTCATAGAAATGTACAGCATGGAAACAGACCCTTCGGTCCAACCCATCCACATTAACAAAAAACCCCACCAAATCTAGTGCCACCTACCAGCACCCTCCAAACCCATATCCCTCCAAACCCTTCCTATTCATATATCCATCCAAATGCCTCTTAAATGTTGCAATTGTACCAGACTCCACCACTTCCTCTGGCAGCTCATTCCATACGCTTATCACCCTCTGTGGAAAAAGTTGCCCCTTAGGTCTCTTTTGTATCTTTCCCCTCTCACCCTAAACCGATGCCCTCTAGTTCTGGACTCCCCCACCCCAGGGAAAAGACTTTGTCTACTTATCCTATCCATGACTCATAATTTTATAAACCTCTATAAGGTCATCCCTTAATCTCCAGTTCTCCAGGGAAAGCAGCCCCAGTCTGTTCAGCCTCTCCCCATAGCTCAAATTCTCCAACCCTGGCCAACATCCTTGTAAACCTTTTCTGAACCCTTTCAAGTTTCACGACGTCTTTCCGATAGGAATGAGACCAGAATTGCACGCAATATTCCAACAGTGGTCTCACCGATGTCCTGTACAGCCGCAGCATGACCTCCCAACTCCTGTACTCGATACTCTGACTGATAAAGGAAAGTATACCAGACACCACCTTCATTATCCTATCTACCTGCGACTCCACTTTCAAGGAGCTATGAACCTGCACTCCAAGGTCTCTTTGTTTAGCAAAACTCCCTCTGACCTTACCATTAAGTGCATAAGTCCTGCTAAGATTTGCTTTCCCAAAATGCAGCACCTCGCATTTATCTGAATTAAGCTCCATTTGCCACTTCTCAGCCCACTGGCCCATCTGGTTAAGATCCCGTTGTAATCTGAGGTAACCTCCTTCGTTGACCACGACACCTCCAATTTTGGTATCATCTGTAAACTTATTAACTATACCCATTATGCTCACATCCAAATCATTTATATGAATGACAAAAAGTAGAGGGCCCAGCACCGATCTTTGTGGCACTCCACTGGTCACAGGCCTCCAGTCTGAAAAACAACCCTCCACCACCACCCTCTGTCTTCTACCTTTTGAGTCAGTTCTGTATCCAAATGGCTGTATTCCGTGTGACCTAACCTTGCTAACCAGTCTCCCATGGGGGACCTTGTCGAATGCCTTACTGAAGTCCATATAGATCACATCTACTGCTCTGCCCTCCTCAATTCTCTTTGTTACTACTTCAGAAAAACTCCAATCAAGTTTGTGAGACATGATTTCCCACGCACAAAGCCATGTTGACTATCCCTAATCAGTCCTTGCCTTTCCAAATACATGTACATCCTGTCCCTCAGGATTCCCTCCAACAACTTATCCACCCCTGATGTCAGGCTCACTGGTCTATAGTTCCCTGGCTTGTCCTTACCACCCTTCTTAAACCGTGGCACCACGTTAGCCAACCTCCAATCTTCCGGTACCTCACCTGTGACTATTGATCCAAATATCTCTGCAAGAGGCCCAGCAATCACTTCCCTAGCTTCCCGCAGAGTTCTAGGATACACCTGATCAGGTCCTGTTCTTGATATTTTCTCGGAATTCCTGTGGTGATTGCATGGAGTGTTTGGATCCGCCGATTAAATGTTTGAGTTTTTGTCATATGTACTCAAGCTGTCATCCAAACACAGATACATATGTTTTTAATCGATCAGTTCAGGGATACTAATACACATATTGAGAGTAGATAAGACTTGAAGCTGGACCTTCTGCCTCAAAATTATGGACCCTACCACTGTTCCATAAGAATCCTCAAAACTTTAATAGAGAGGAAGCAGTGGCGACATCTATGAGAAGTCTTGAATCACCAACCTTCTTGGTTAGTAGCTGAATATGCTGACCAAATATGCCTGTGTGTAAAGCGGAGGTTGACCCCATTCAGAACTAAAACCAAAACACCCAAGGAGGAACATCTCACTCTATAATCGGTTAAAAAGAATGCCAGAAGGGGTGTAACCAGTTTTTCAGCAACCTGTAGTGGTTAAAAGAAATGCTTGACACACACTTTAGTCAACACTTAACAATTTATTTATCTAACTCTCATAATGTGAACAAATTAGCTAAACTATTGAACAAACTGAACAAATCCCTTCTAACGACTAAGTATTAACTAGTAACCATTCTTGAATAATGCAAGATTGTAATGATATGCTGTTCCAACAAATAGGAGTCCCACTCAACAAAAAACGTCTCTTAAAAATTACGGCCAGATTGCACGTCTTCTGGAGTGTCCTGTGCCGTCTCTGTTGTTCTGTTATTATTTGCTTTCTTAGTTGTTCTTCTGTCAGGAACATCTTCCCATCACTGGTACTGTTATTATCTAGATGGTCCTTTCTCTAATAGATGGTTGTGAGATTCTCTCTGGAGCTGAGGGCTTTTAGCTCTGGCAAATAACAATTAGTTATGGTGTCTTTGTCCAACTGCCCCCCTTATTTTATACCTTGAAGTTGTATTAATTTCTTACAATAAGTTTGGTCTCGTTGTCAAATTCATCAGATTTAAATTTAATAGGTTTTTGGAAAGTAAGGGCCCGGTTTAAATTGGCTATATTCATATCCTGTCGTCTTGTTAAAAACTGCAGCTTGATCTACATTTTGATACAAATGTTACAGTTCGAGTGCTGTCTATGCACCTGCAAACTTTAAAATTGCTGTTCACAAACATTCATTTTTAAATCTAAGCACAGAAAAAGCACCATCTTTTAAAGGAACGGCTCAATGCTTTCCCTATTTTAAAATTTTGCGCACATCACCAAATTCTAACTTCCTGCCTTCCAAATCTACAATTACTCTACCCACTTTTGCAACAATATTTTATCTATCTTTTCAAAGATAACTACACAACTCTAGAGCAGATGATACTTGAATCCGGGTCTCCTGGCTCAGAAATGGGGACACTACTGCTGTGCCACAAGAGTTCTTCCTCTCTTTCTGTGTGCTTAAGGTGAATTTATACTATTAGCATATTGAACAGATGCATCTAAAATGCTGTTCCATTGAATTGGTGGAAGGGTTGATCATAAGTGATCTTGTAATTGGATGTCACAGATGTCTATTTATTTGTAATTGAGGCTGCATACTGTGTCTCATCAGTTCTGCCTCATTTCTGCCTTTAAGATTATAGTCAGGAGTTGCACAACACCAGGTTATAGTCCAGCAGGTTTACTTAAAATCACAAGTTTTTGGAGCACTTTACCTGACAAAGGAGCAGCACTCCAAAAGCTTGTGATTTCAAATAAACTTGTTGGATGCTAACCTAGTGACTTCACTTTGTCCACACCAGTCCGACACCAGCACCTCCACATCATCTAAGATTATAGATAACTGTTGCATTTGCAATTTGATTTTAAAGAAAAGTTTGCCATGTAAATATGTATAAAAATAAAACACACACAATGCTGGAAATCAAAATAAAATCGGACAGTGCTGGAACCAGTCACTCTGGTCAATTGGCATTAGGTGGAAAGAGAGTTGATGGTGCCATGATCTTCCATCAGAACATGTGCATTCTGCTTATATTAAGAATGATTCAAAGTTTGTGCGAAGAAGCGCTTCGCAGGAGGCTCCCAAGCACTAATGATGTCGCCTAGCCAGGGGACGAAACGTTTGCAACAAAAACTTCCAGCTCGGCGAACAGAACCACATCAAGAAATGATTCTGTGGGATTTAGAAGAAATGGAGAGCCTGACGTATGTTGACAGAAAGTGAGGACCGCAGATGCTAGAGATTAGAGTCCAGAGTGTAGTGCTGGAAAAGCACAGCAGGTCAGGCAGAATCTGAGGTGTACGAGAATCGACATTTTGGGCAAAAGCCCTCCATTAAGAAGCCATAGCAGTCATGTACCTGATGGTGTGAGCCTGTGACTTAATGAGGTTCTGGACTGGAGCACAACAACTATTTTCTTAAAAGTTGAATTGAGTATAACAGCAGGAGCCAGCACATTGTTAATGCAGCATGAGGCTGTCACATTGAGGTTCTATTGACAAGTGATTAGAGGGGCTATTTTTCATGAGTGGAATACCTTGACTTTAGATTCAAAAGTGAATTTCTTAATAGTGAATTAACTGTTGTACTTAACAGAAATGTTTCTCTTTGTGCCATTCCCAAAAAGACTAGTCTGTAAACTGGTGTATAGGGTCAGGCCCCACACACGCATGCATGCTGACACGTGTGCTTCCTCTGTGTGGAGCAGTAAGCCTACCTTAAAGCACAAAGCTAGCAGTCATTAAATTTGTGTGGGGGGTTTGGAATTCATTGCCATCTGTTGCTTGGCATTGGAGAAGAATTTCTTTCTTGCCTGTGTATCGCCATAGCAATACAGTTGAGATAAAAAGCAAGCAGTTGCCATAGTGATGATCTGACAGCCTATCTCCTCTCAGTAGAGGAGATGGCCATTGGAGCTGGTTAATTCACATTCCTTGAGGCCTAGTCGGCATGCTTTGTTGGATTTCGAGTTATGAACGTAGAAAGTACAATATTATAGTGTAGTATAGGCCCTTCGGCCCTCTGTTCTGCCGACCTGTGAAACCAGTTTGAAACCCATCTAACCAACACTATTCCATTTTCGTCCATATGTCTATCCAATGCTCATTTAAATGCTCTTAAAGTTGGTGAGTCTACTACTGTTGCAGGCAGGCCGTTCCACGCCCTTACTACTTTCTGACTAAGAGTTAGTGGTGCTTTGCTTGTCTTACATGCTGTATTTCCAATGCAAGTGTGTAATTAAAGGAATACACTTTAAAGAAAATTATGGTGGCATTCGAGGCTTTTTGATGGCTTTGCCTTTTTGCTTGTTTGTTTTTCACTCTTTTCAAGGGAGGCATTGTTGCAAACTCCATCCAGATGGGCAAGTATGATTGACTTGTATGTTTTTTGCATGGTGACTGCAATAGATGACTTAACGAGTGACATAATGTTACATTTGATGACCTGGTCAAAAGTCTTTCAATTCATTTTATAGCTGCAATACCTGGTGGCCCATACTCTTGAACTACTCGATTATCCTGTGTTCTCCTTGACCTCACAGCCAGTGGTATCCATTTCAGCCATTGTGCCCTGCTCTCTGCTGTCAACTGTTTGTTCTTAAAAGCCACCTAAAGAACAATCTATCTTACTGAATGTTCACTTTGACTATCTCTTCAACCAATTATTTCCTTTTCCATTCCTGTCCTTGTTCATTTTACCAAAATGCAATACCTGACAATTATCTAAATTCGTAGCAGAATGTGTTTGCACTGTTTGCTAACAAAGTGGAAATTGTTACCCATTGCTCTACACTTTTACATGTTGCTGTTCCTTGTATGTGGTGGTTTATAGAAATTTAAGTTTTCACTGACTTTCTCTGTGATTGTTCTAATCTTAGGAATTGAGTATTGTATATCTTGTTTATTTCTCTCTACTTTCTATCATGTGAAAAAATTGATGTCAGAGTCATACAGCACAGAAACAGACCCTTCAATCCAACTCGTTCATTCCAACCAAATTTCTCAAGCTAAACTATTCCCATTTCCCTGCATTTGGCCCAAATCCATCTAAACCTTTCCTATTCATGGACCTGTCCAAATGTGTTTTGTATGTTGTAACTGTACCTGCATCTATTGCTTTCTTTGGCAATTCATTCCACTAATGTGTGAAAAAGTTGCCTCTCAGGTACCTTTTTAAATCTTTCTCCTCTCCCCTTAATTATATGTCCCCTAGATTTTAACTCCCCCCACACTGGGGAAAAGATCTTTGCTATTCACCTAACATAAGCCGCCTCATGATTTTATTAATCTCTATAAGGTTACCTCTCCACTTCCTCCACTCCAGTCGGGGGAAAAAAGTCCGAGCCTCTCCTTATAACTCAAATCCTCCATTCCCGACAACATCTTGGTATACCTTTTCTGGACCCCTTCCAATTTAATAATAATCTTCCGAAAGCAGAGCAACCAGAACTATACACAGTATTCCAAAAGTGACCTCACCCATGTCATATACAACCTCAACATGACATCCCAACTCTATACTCAGATGTTTGAGCCATGAAGGCAAATGTGTTAATTCCTTAACCACCCTGACTACCTGTGATGCAACTTTCAAAGAGCTATGTACCTGAAGCCCTAATTCTCTCTGTTCAACAACGCTATCCAAGGCCCTACCATTAATTATATAAATCCTGTCCTTTTTCCGTTTTACTAAAATGCAATACCTGACAACTATCTAAATTCGTAGCAGAATGTATTTGCACTGTTTGCTAACAAAGTTGAAATTATTGAGCCTGGGCACTACGGGAAAAGTATATCTGTTATGTAAATTTAGTTTCTATGGTTGAATTTTTTAATATGAACAGTGAGATGTTCCACAGAACTATAACCTTTGATAGATCTTTGATAGAACTGGGGAGGACTGTAATTCCTATGTGATTTTCACAGCTGTTTTCTAATCACAACAGTCATTGAACACCTTTAGAAAATTGCAAGAATATTTTTATTTGAAGGAATCTTTAAAAATGGAAAAGAAAAGGTTACATTGCACTAAATCAGTAAATTGCAGTTTATAAGAACAGGAAGCAGATGTGTGGTTGTGATTTTTCCCATCTTGATCAGTTTATCTGCGGGGTGGTGGTAGAATCGCAAGCTACAAACTTCCTGAGGAGTAGTCAGAGGCTGGGAGTTGTCCTTGTGCTATGACGAGAATCTGTTGTCTAAGCCTGAAGGGAAGAGAGCACCAAAAACAGAATAAGAAGCTAGCATACCCTCCTTTTACTTTGGGACAGGGTGAAAAGATTTCAGATCTTCTGAATTATTCTTTGAAATAAAGGTATTACACGTGACAATTCTTTTCCTGTTTACTTATATTTTCCAACCTGATTTCTAATGTGGCCTGAAATACAACTTTATTCATACCCTGTCATTCTGTGAGCTATGTTGATTTAAGATTGGTATTTAAAAAAGAATAACCAATCTTCCAGATGAGACACTTGCTTTGCAATCTCTTTTGAACCATGAGACATTAGTTTTAATAGCAACCTTGCACACTGGGGAAAAGCATTTTCCCCTCTACTCTTTCTAACCTCATGAAAGGAAAAGCATCTCATTAGTTGCTATTTAAATGAAGCTTCCGTCCCGTTGTTGTATGATCTTCCTTTCCTAATTGCATGCCTTCTGTGGAATGGCATAAGCTAAAGAAACTATTTACTAAAACAATGAAGTAAAGCATAATTAGAACCACTGCAGGGATTCCGTGGATGAGGTATAAATCAAAATGGGTGATGTTACATAATGTGAGTCTACTAAGTGGTGGATTCTGTTTATCCTGAAATGCATCATCCATTCAGAACTGCCATAAAGCATAATTTGATTGCATGTAAATGTTTACTCATTAAATCAGATATTAGTTTTGAATTTTACAGGACCTGTATTTTCACTGCACTCTGGAACCCCAAAATAGTGAACATGGGTATCTCTATTCATAGTGGGTGGAAAAAATCCAGTGTACCAATTCATTTACCTAGTGGAATAACGATATAATTAAAAATCTGCCCTGTACAAAATTTAAGTCACTAATCTTTAGCCTATAAAGAGCCTGGAATATGCCTCCAAGTCATAAACCACTTAATGTCTGCTCATAATCTGAGTTACCTAATTACTCTTTAAAAGCATTAACTCCTGTTCAGCTGCAGTAAGTGGTTAATCTTCGGATTACATTCTTTTTGATAAAGTACCTAGTCAGTTTTGCATCTCAGTCTTGACTTGAACTCAACATGTACTTCTTCATCCATTTCACGTTAACTGAAGTTTTAATATGTTTAGTGTTTTATTAGATTCTGTAGCATGCAGCCAAATATTATGGCAGAAAATCAGATTTCTCTTTATAAGAGTTTTGCTGCAAACGCTGCAGTGAGGTGACTCTTGAATAAAGCAAAAGAGCTAAGAAATATCTAATGACATGGGGATATAATTTTTGAGCAGTCATGTCAGTGTTATGTTTTGCAGTGGGAAGAAATCTATTTGAGGTACAGTATTAGTCAAACCTTATTGTTAACATGGAAATGTGACTTCATGTGATGGCATTTTCAGATGAATAAAATTTTAAAATAATAATGGTAGAAGGGTTATATACTTTTGCTTATGTTTTAAAATCCAGATCTGACTTCGTGTATTTTGCAACTGTGTAGGTTCAAACTCCAGATTACTATCCCCTACTGACCCAACTTTGTAATGTTGATTTTAGCCAGGTTATATATAGAATACTTGATCATATCTAAACTTGTCATCTTGTAAGTAACTACTGAAATTTTTGTGTGTGGCAAATAAAATTGTACTTGCAGTTACAGTAATCATTGGTGGCATGACCTTTTATATGAGGCATCCATTATCTTTTAGTACTGTGCAGTTACCAACTACAGTAGTGAGTTTTAGAAAGGGAGTGCTGCAGTTAGACCAGTCAGTAGCTGTATGTATTCATTGGTCCTTCTGTAGTCATGCTTGCTTCATGGAATTATACAACTCTGATAGGTGCCTAATTTTTCAGGGCAGCAGCTAAGAGTAGAATGAGTTACCATTTCTTGAAATCATAGAATGGCACTGCATGGAAGGAAGCCATTCAGCCTAGCATTTCTGTGCTGGCTGTCTGGTAAAAACTCTCTAATTTCCTACTCTTTTGCATACTACTTTGAATAATTTCTTAAGTAGTTACTCAATTTCTTTTTGAAAGTTAGAATTGAAACCGCTTCCACCCCCACTTTAAGGTGTCAACTTGCTGAGTTCACCCATTGCCAATGGGAGCTATTTCATGTACTTTACCAAAACCTTGCATGATTTAGAAAAGTTCTGTCAAATTTTCTTAACCTTTTCTGCTGTAAATATGACAGTTCCAGTCTCTCTGTAAAACTGAAACTTGTTATTCTTGCTATCATTCTTGTAAATGTTTCCTACATTTTTCTCTAATTCCTTTGCATGCTTTCTAAAGTGCAGTGGCCAGATTTGAACATCATTCTCCAGTTGAGGCCTAATTTGTCCTTTAAGCTTTAGCATAACATCCTTGCTTTTGCCTCTGTTAATCAAGCCCAGAATTGTCTTTTTTTGAAATATCATTTTCAGCTTGTCCTACCACCTTCAAGGTTTGGCATACATAATCCTGGAGGTGTGCTTGTTTTACATCTTCCCATTAAAATGTAACCCTCATATATTTCTGTATTAAATTTCATCTGCTGTGCATTTGTTGCTTTTCCAGCCTAATGTGGTAGTGCAGTGTTAATATCATTGTATTAGTAATCTAGAGACCCAAACTAATGTTCTGGGTGCAGGTGAAAATCCCCATAAGACTTGGGGTGTAGGTTTGCTCGCTGAGCTGTAGGTTTGATATCCAGACGTTTCATTACCTGGCTAGGTAACATCATCAGTAGCGACCTCCAAGTGAAGCGAAGCTGTTGTCTCCTTTCTATTTATATGTTCGTCCTGGATGGGGTTCCTGGGGTTTGTGGTGATGTCATTTCCTGTTTGTTTTCTGAGGGGTTGATAGATAGTATCTAAATCTGTGTGTTTGTTTATGGCGTTGTGGTTGGAGTGCCAGGCCTCTAGGAATTCTCTGGCATTTCTTTGCTTAGCCTATCCCAGGGTAGATGTGTTGTCCAAGTCGAAATGGTGGGTATTTTTCATCCAGTGTAGGGCTACGAGGGAGAGAGGGTCATGTTTTTTTGTGGCTGGCTGGTGTTTGTGTATCCTGGTGGCTAACTTTCTTCCTGTTTGTCCTACGTAGTGTTTGTGGCAGTCCTTGCATGGAATTTTGTAGATGACGTTGGTTTTGTCCATGGGTTGTACTGGGTCTTTTAAGTTTGTTAGTTTTTGTTTGAGAGTGTTGGTGGGTTTGTGTGCTACATTTAGTGGAATACAAATTCACACAGAAAATTTCAATAAAATCTGGTTTTGAATGCTCATCTGTCATGGTGGCCACGGAACCTCTCATTTATTATTGTAAAACCCAACATTTTGTTTAGGTAATCTATCTACCATTCATATTTGGTCTGGCCAGACAAATGTGTAACTCCTGGATTGTGAAGACGAGGGGGAGGGGGTGGGGGGTGGTGTCTCTGTTCCGCGATCAGTCAATAAACACTAGCAATCCAGTCTGGTTCTGTAAGATTTCAGACTTTATTCAATTTCGGCTGGGCACAGATTGTCCAGTAACACGGAGGTTAAACACTTGTGCGCGGTTTCTCAGAGGAACACATGGCTAAAGACAAAGACATTTTAATACTTTTTTTGAGGTCATAATCACCGAGCACATTGAAACAATTACCAATCAATTTTATTTGATAGCAACTTTATTGACAGCAACTTAACACAGTGATATTTCCTGGGAACCAACCTTGTTTTCCAACATCCAAGTACTCCTATCTCGCGACCTAGTCTCTACACCTGCACTTGCAAGGTCAGTTAGGATGGCTAGTAATGTCTTATCTAGTCTAGTGATTTCTATACTGTAAAGGAAGCATTGTCTGCTAATCTTTGTTGAGACAGACGATCATTAGTTTAACTTTTAGCAGGGTTAAAAACCATTTTATGCAGCTTTAAGCAGAATTGTCAATTTACAGTCGAGAAGCCATTTTGTCGTGTTATTGGCATTAAGAAGCCATTTTAATGCTGCCTATGTTAGTAAAAGCATGTATTAAATGGTTATTCCTGTTACTTCAACTAGTTATTTCAGCCTGCATTCAGATTTCAGATCCTGAATATGAACAGTCCTTGACTTGGGTGTTTTCAACAGCCTGAATGGGTGTGACCAGCTCTCTCAGATCCAGATTTCTGGATTTTGCTTTCTTAGTTACAACGTAAGATATTGGGGCCTCAAAAGAGTTGAAAGCTTCAGTGAACGTCTCTTGGCTGCTACTCTGTCAATCATCTTGTGTTTTTTTTCACCACCTAGGTTGCTAAACTGCACGTGCAAATCTCTGTTTGAATTTTCCTTTTTTGCCAAGGAGTGTGTTTATGGGATGTTACTATATTGGAACAGTTAATTAGTAATAGCTACAGTTTCTATTCTGTTAAATTTCCAACAGAGTTGTTGTTTTAAATTCCTTTGCTCAACAGAGTAGTTTGGCCAGTCATGTTGTATCTAAGACACTTGTCATTAAAATCAGAAAAAGTTAGAGGGTCTAGTCTACCTTCATTAAATATTTTGTGAGGGGATCTGTTTTGGTCCATAAACAGCCTTAATCAAGGAGCTCATTCTGACCTCTCAGTTGACCTTGTTACAATGACTACAGCCACATTAATGTAGATATTTGAAGGATTTTTTTAAAAAGCTTCAGCTATAACTGACAAAAACTTGGACAATTCTGAAGACGTGGACTTAATTGTGGTAGATGGGAATGTGGATGTCTTTAACAGCACCAATCTGGGAACTCATTGTGGTGCAGCTGGTTGACCTTGTTACAAAGTCTACTTCTGCAGAATTTTTTTCTTTTCTTCTCTGTTGGCAAAGATATTGAGGCAGCTAAATCCATCATGTCCATCTTAGTTTCCGAGTTCTCAAAAACACTGAGGGTGAACCTACGGTTTCCGGCAGCATTTCTAACTGCTCAGCAGGGTATGGCATGTTTTGCTCCTGCACATTCTTGTTCATGACCATTGCATCTACCTGATCTTTGTGTTACTGGTCCTGACCATGCCTCTTACCCATGTGGGGTCATTTCTGTGATTCTGACACCAAACCTTGTCCCTGTATCAAACTGTCTTTTTCACTTGGCAGGTGACCCCACTAGACTATATATAATGTGTGTGTATTTTATGTATATATGTTTATATGTAGATCTCTCACCCACACATACAACCACGCACGCACAGCCACACACACACACACACACACACTCTCTCTCTCATGCAGAACCTCTCATACACATGTGCTCTCTCTCTGACACACGCGCACACAGCTATGCGCACCCTACACTGAGGCATATACTCTTTCACACCTGCATGCGCAGCCCGCCCTTGCGCGCCCACTCTCTCAAGTCTGTGGGGTAAATTTACATCTGTAGATTTGTATTTGCAGATACATTCTATTTTGTTCAAAAAAGTAAAGCATGGTCATGTCTGGTTTTGTGAAGGGAAACCTGCCTACCAGCTTTACGTATAAATCCTTTATCCAAAGGATTGAGTATTTATCCAACCACTAAAAGCGGTTTAATGTTTAAAATACTCACAAAAGGCAAACCTACCCATTGGGTTTCAAAATTTGGAATAGCTGTTGCTGCCCATTCCACAAACTAGTCTGGTTTGATGATTCAAGAGTGTGGTGCTGGAGAAGCATACCAGGTCAGGCAGCATCCAAGGAGCAGGAGAATTGAAATTTCGGGCATAAGCTTTTCATCAGGAATGAGCTTCATTCCTGCTGAAGGGCACATGCCTGAAACATCGATTCTGCTGCTTCTCAGATGCTGCCTGACCTTACATTAGATTAGATTACATTAGATTACATTACAGTGTGGAAAGAGGCCCTTCGGCCCAACAAGTCCACACCGACCCGCCGAAGCGAAACCCACCCATACGCCTACATTTACCCTTTACCTAACACTACGGGCAATTTAGTATGGCCAATTCACCTGACCCTGCACATCTTTGGACTGTGGGAGGAAACCGGAGCACCCGGAGGAAACCCACGCAGACACGGGGAGAATGTGCAAACTCCACACAGTCAGTCGCCTGAGGCGGGAATTGAACCCGGGTCTCTAGCGCTGTGAGGCAGCAGTGCTAACCACTGTGCCACCGTGCCAGCAAAACACTCTCTACTTGGATCTCCAGCATTTGCAGCTCTCACTTTCTCTAGGTTTTATGATTCCTTCACTTTCCAACCTCCTGATCTCTGCCTCTAATTTTTGCCCGTAAGACAAATGGCACTGAGTGGGCCTTGTAGAATCATGGAACTACTTCCTGGTCAATATGCAAGGTGGCCGTGACTCCTCAGATGGTCCCGAGATATTCTTGGAAGACTTCTGGAAGTTTAATTAGAACTTCACTGAGGTGGCAATTTTTCTAATTGAAAAATGTTGAGCCAATTTAGATGAACTCTTGCAACCATCAAGCTTGTACCTGGGCATTTTACCTGGGATTTATGTATGTGGACACAGATCTCTCAGGTCACCTACACTAACAAGAATCAATCTGCCTGATGAGGGTGTTCACTTCTATTGGAATAGCCTGCACCTCATATGCTCTACTTGCCACATTTTCTCATGAAAAAGCCAGTTGTTGCATCTGTTTGAAGTCCAGTTGTGTTTTAGCTAGTAGATGATTTTGCATAGTTGCTTTGCTAATTCCATATATCAGATGGTCTCTAAGCATCTCATTAAGGGTTAAATCAAAGTCGCACGCTTCTGCTGGTTGTTGTCACCTAGTCGAAAATCCAGAAACTGATTCCCATGGTTCCCAAATTCCCAAGTTAAAAATGATAGTGTTTCAGAATTGGTTCCAGAGCATGTTCCTTAACAATGCCAATCAATTCTTGACAGGTTTTTGTATCTGGTGCCTTAGGGAATATTAGGCTCTGAGTAACAGGAAAAAAAACTGAAGCTCCACAGGCTGTCAGGAGAATTACTCATTGTTTTTTGTTTACCCGACAAAATGTTCTTTCCATGTACAGGGCACAGTCCTCAATGGCAGGGTTGAACAAGTCGAGCTTCCCAAACAAAGTGATGTAAGAAATGCTTACCCTAACTCAACACTGTTGTTGTGAGAGAATTTCTTCACGATCGTACTTTACTCTTTTCACCTCTGAAGTAATTCCATATGGGATGTTATCCCATCACCAAGTCACCCTTTATTTACACATGAACAATCTTTTGACTTTAGTATTGCCTCTTCAGAGTCAACTCTGACACTCCCCTTTTTAGGTGTCAGCAAGGGCTCTCTGATAGTGGCTATTAATCTGGTCCAATCTGAGAACTCATTTATTCTGAAGTTCAAATGGCTGCCCTCATTATAAATCACTGCACCCACATGAGAAGTTTTAGCATATAGCTATTTGAAGGATGTTTTTTGAAAGCTCCAGTTATAACTGGTCGAGACTTGAGAAGACCTCTTCAGAATTATCTATTTTATGGTAGATGGGAATGTGAAGGGCAAACAGATCACACATGATCTTATTGAATGACTCAGCAGGCTTGAGGGACCAAATGGCATACTTGTGCTCCCATTTTGTGATTCTCCTGCTCCTTGAATGCTGTCTGACCTGCTGTGCTTTTTCAGCACCAAACTCTCGACTCTGATCTCCAGCATCTGCATTCCTCACTTTCTCCTCCCATTTTGCATGTCTGTCATAATGAAGCATGTAGGTTTTGTTTCTGATATAAATGTAAGAATATTACAGGACTATATTCATCTTTTGAATACTGGCGCATGCACAAATACCCATGCACACTTTCAGAAATGCCTTTTTGCTTGCTGTACGATTTGTTAATCCTTTTATAAACTGAGCAAGAAAACATCTGAGATCAAAACATAAAGTGTAACTGTTTAGATTCTAATGTTTGGTTGTGAGATATATTTTAAAATTCCATTTGGTCAAATCCTGATGTTTTTGGCATACAGTTGTCCTGTGCACTGAAACAGAAAAGTAACCATTAATGAGAGAAATCGCTCAGATCAGTGGGTTCTTACCTGGAGTATTCAAAGACAAATGCTGAAACTTCAGTTCTGGTTTTTTTTGGTCTACTCTTAACGGGTTGCAATTCTCCTCACTGCATCTTTGAAATAAAATGTATTTTAGCACGAGTGAAAGATTTTGACAAATAAATGATTGCTTTTTCTTCTATTGCACTGGAAAATTGCTATAAACATTTCAATTGCGAGAGACTTGACTCTCAATGTAAAATGAAATAGTTTAACTTTGCATTTCTTTGCAAACACGGGAAATTAGAGAAAGCTGCACGCAGTTTATTTAATTGCAGCGGAACAGTCATTCCTTCCATTAGAAATACAAGTGCATGCTAACTATGCAAAAATTTCTCTTGTAGTCATGTTAATTATACAGTCTGTGTATTGAGAGCTTTTGCACCAGCTTTCTGACCAGTCTTTTACATCCTACATTCTCTACCATACATGAAGTAGCTTGGAGAGCAATTCTTTATATTTGCAAGTGAGAGGAGATTTCTAATAGGAGTTTAGGAAATGTATACAATTAAGTTTCTTAAACCTCCTTGTAAAGCTCCTAAGAAGGTCTTTGACTGATAGTTATGCTAAATTAGAACACTGATTTGGTAATTGACAAATGTGAAAGAAAAATTTGCGTTTTTATAACACGTTTTCTTGATTGGACATTTCAAATCACTTTATGACTAATGAAGTGCTTTTAAATCAGTGGGTTTGATATCTGAAATCTGACAGTCTCTAGAATCATTGCTTCCTCAATGGAAGAGGAGGGCAACAACTTTATTTTTGTTTTCTCCTTTCAACTCATCCGTCCTAACTCATGTCATGCAAATTATTGATGCAGGAAATTGAGAGACTTTCATTCCCACTCCCATTTTCACTCTTCCAATCTGATATGCTCTGTGATTGTCTAGCTGTGTGCTCTCTAATGTGAACTAAAAGAAGGATTATTTAAGATGGTACATTGAACTGCAATTTTTTTAAAGATAAATATTACATCAGAAACTGATTATAAATAATGGAGCCAACTATCCAACTCAACTGTGGCCTTTCTGTTTACGCCAACAGCAGCATGCCTGTAGCTTTTCATTTCTCCTTCATTAACAAAACCTGATGGTTGTTCTTTTTCAGTGCGGTGGTGCCTAATGGGAATAGGATACATGAAGGCATGGCAACAGGCATATACACATAAATCATTCGTGAAATATAGGGAGCTAATAAATTTGTTGGCAAATGCAGTACTTCATAAACAATGTCTGTCTGGTGAGTAGTCACTGCAATCAATGAAGACAACAAACTAATGTGATATTCTGACTGCCTATCAGCAGAAGTTCATTGGAAGTGATAATTTTGTTCTGCTTTATTGCCAAAATTTTGAATAGTATTTCTAACTTGGCTAAAGGTGATTTATTTCCTGGTTTGGCACTTAAACTTCACAGCAGGCGGTAATGGTTTCCTATTAATTTAATGGGCTGTTTTTACTCCTTTTCCAGGCTGTGGGTGTCACTGGCTAGGCTGACTCTTATTGTTTTCCCTAGTTGATCTTATTTAATACAACTGATTGACTAGCTAAACTATTTCAGAGGTGTTGGGCTAGAATCACATTTTGACTGGATTGGATAAGCACGCTGTCTTTCTAAAAGTCATCAATGAATCAGTTGGAGTTTTTATGATTTGGCCACGTCATGCTCATGGCTGATGTCTGCTTGTACATTTCAAGATTTCTTTTTCCGTCTGTTATTGCCTTCATACTTCAAATTATCATTTTGAAAAACACACAGACTGAAGGGTTTCCTTTTATACCACTCAACTCTGTCATGTTATGTTTTCATAGTCTTCATGCTATTATGGTGCCATTTGAACGTTCATTGTTTGAGTAATAATCCAAGTATTTTGATTACTCATGGAGTAACATAACCTCCATCTGACCATATATAATTGGTGTAAATTCTGTGGTGAGTTGCCATATCTTCAGCCCGCTAACACCCCACTATCTGCTTTAGCATATAGGAATACTACACTCACCTGGATGGATGCAGCCCCAAATGTATTGCTGAGGCTCAACAATGTGTAGGACAAAGTTGTCCATTTGATTAGCACCAAAGCATAACTATAAGTTGACATTGTAGGTACATAATGGCTCCTTTGGAAATTCCCCTCAAACTGATGACAGTAAATTCACGTAAACGATACCCTTCACTTTCCTGCCAAGTCATGCACCTTTTCTGACTTGGATGTATATCACTGCGTTATGATCCTGAAATTCCACATCTGCCAGTATTGAGAAAACATCTTCCTCACTTGGACAGCATGGTTCGAGTGGAAGGCTTAGTGCCATGTCCTCAAGGGTGATGAAGAATTAATAATAAATTTCAGCTTTTGCACATCATGAGGTTAAATTGTAAAAATATACTCCATGATTCTTTCAACGTCTGGACTACATTCCAAGTGGGTGGGTTCATTTTGAGAACAAATTTAACACCCGTGGTCTCATTGTAGTAAAGGTTGGTTCTCAAGCGTCTGGTAAATTTTAATGCAGTAACTGAGTTGTTTGTAACTTATTCCTGTACTTGAAAACTGTGGACTGACCAAATCTCTCAGGTGTTCTCCTCTTGCCTTTGTACATTTGATTCTAGGATTTGAACAATGCTGTTAAAATTACATCAAAATATTAAGTCTCTTTTCCTTCTGAATGTAGTATTGGACTTTTGCATTGAATATCTGCAATCCTTGTGACAGTGCTGCATCATTATATTGGATTGGGAATTCTAGATTCTGGCCACCTTTAAAGGAATAAGCATGTATTTGGTTCTGTTTCCTATTTTGGTTTCATATTCATTTCCAACATGCACAATTCAGTATAGAATTCTAATGAGACAAGTCTTTGTGGAAACTACACATTTGAAAATGCAGAACAATTGGTTCATGATACCTTGCTGTTAATCATTTAATTTCATTGAACTGTGATGCAGAGTACTGATTCTCATGCTATTTTAATTTTGAAAAAGAAAGATTCCTGAAGTTGTTGGTTGGTTCATTGACCTGGTTGATTTTCCCTCCTGGGTGACATCTTCAGTGCTGTGTAGCCTCTGGATGAAGTGCTGTTGTTGTGATTTGCTCAGAATTTATATGGTTCTACTTCCAGTTTTGTGCTGTAGTGGTCTGTAGATGGGCTCTATTTCAACGTGTTTTTTAATCGAACAACTGGATGAATACCAAGGCCTCCAGGAATTCCTGAACATCTTTGTTCAGTGTGTTTCAGTATCATCATGTTGTTCCAGTTGAATTGATGTCCTACATTTTCAGTGTGTATTGATTTGAGGGAGGACTAGTTGTGTCGTTTGACAGCTGATGCTAGTGTATTCTGGTGGCACGTTTCCTGCCTGTTTGTCCTATGTAATGTTTCTCACAGTTGCTGCATGGTTCTTTTGAATATTTCATTTGTCCTACATGTGGATATGGGGTCTCTTGTCCTGGATAGTAGCTGGCGAAGTGTGACTGTTGGTTTGTGTGTAGTCATTATTCCTAGGGGATGTAGAAGTCTTATTGTTAGTTCTGAGATGTTGGAGTATTTGAGTTATAGGGAGAGGTTGAAAAGGCTGGGGCTGTTTTCCCTGGAGCATCAGAGGCTGAGGAGTGTCCTTGGAGAGGCTTATAAATAGATAGGATAAATAGACAAGGGTCTTTTCCCTGGGACTGGGGGGGGTTCAGTTCCAGAACTAGAGGGCATATGTTGAGGGTGAGAGGGGAAAAATATAAAAGAGATGTAAGGGTTAACTTTTTCATACAGAAGGTGGCGCGTATATGGAATAATCTGCCAGAGGAAATGGTGGAGGCTGGTACAATTACAGCATTTAAACGGCATCTGGGTATGTGAATAGAAAGGGTTTAGAGGGATGTAGGCCAAGTGCTGGCAAATGGAACTACATTCGGTGAGGATACCTGGTCGGCATGGACAAGTTGGACCGAAGGATCTGTTTCTGTGCTGTACATCTCTATGACTTTATTACTCGAAAGGCAACTGTGCAAATCGTGACTTTGAGTAACTCAACAATTTCTTTTTTGAATCATCTTACTTTGTCCAGACCAAAGGGGTAGCCATGGGCCCAGCTATGCTTCTTCAGTTTCCTGGAGAAGGGCTTATGCCCGAAACGTCGATTCTCCTGTTCCTTGGATGCTGCCTGACCTGCTGCGCTTTTCCAGCAACACATTTTCACCCCAGCTATGCTTCCCTCTTTGTTGGGTACGTGGAATTGTCTGTCTTCGCAGCTACTCTGGCACCTCGCCCTACCTCTCTCTCACCCCACCCCCTGCTGTATCGGCGAGTTTGCTAACACATTCCACCCCGACCTTAAGTTCACCTGGACCATCTCTGACACCTCCCTCTCCTTCCCGGCCCCCTCCATTCTCATTTCCAGTGACCTACTCAACACCGTTATCTACTACAAACCCACCGACTCCCACAGCGACTTGGATTACACCCCCTGTCTCCCATAAAATCGCTATCCAATATTCCTAATTCCTCAGCCTCTGTTGCTTCTGTTCCCAGGAAGACCAATTCCATGACAAAACATCCCAGATGGCTTCCTCCTCCTTATTCTATCTCCCACTCCCACCAATGCCAACTCGCAGAACATTTCAGAGAACATCTCTGGGGCACATGCACCAAACAACCCCACTGCCCTGTAGCTGAACACTTTAACTCCCCCCTCCATTCCACCAAGGACATGCAAGTCCTGGGCTGTCTCCACCACCAAACCCTTACCACCCAATACCTGGAGGGCGAATATCTCATCTTTTGCCTTGGGACCCCCCAGCCTCATGGGATCAATGTGGATTTCACCAGTTTCCTCATTTAGCTCCCCCTACCCCTCCCCCACCTTATCCCAGATCCAACTTTCCAACTCTACACCTGTCCCACCTGTCCATCTTCCTTCTCACCTATCCACTCTGCCCTCCTTTCTCACCTATCACCTTCACCCACCTATCGCTTTCTCAGCCACCCCCACCTCCCTCCCATTTATTTCTTAGCCCCTTTCGGCCACAAGCCTCATTCTTGATGAAGAGCTTATGCTCAATGTCAACTCTCCTCTCCTCGGATGTTGCCTGAACAGCTGTGCTTTTATAGCACCATGCTCCTTGATTCTAATCTCCAGCATCTGCAATCCTCACTTTCTCCTGATTTTTAATTTTGCCCACCCAAGTCCAACATGGGCTCTTCCACATAATAAGAAAAATTAGGGAAGGGCTTCCAAACTTGTGGCCACAGCAGTCGAAGACATGGCCACTGGTGAAGTGATTTAAAATGTCATTGTGCAAGGTACCAGAATTAGAGAGCATTAGAAATCTTGGAAGGTTGCTAGGCTGGTGAAGATGAGATTGAGGGGTGATAGTATAGATGGTTTAAAGCAGGATTAGAATTTCAAATTCAAGGCTTTGTCTGACCTGGCCAGTGCAAGTCAATTAGCTGAAAGGTGATAGGTGATTGAAACTTCGTGTGACTTGGGAATTAGTAGTAAAGATTGTGATAAGAAATTGTCAGATTATCTGAAGTCTTTTCAAATATATACCAACAAACATTCTGCAGAAAGGGCTGTGGGATCATGTTCAAATAACGACCAAAATCAGTGAGTGGCGAAAATAGCCTTTTACAGGGGAACCTCGATTATCAGAACGAGATGGGCGGGCACTATTTCGTTAGGATAATTGATTATTCGGTTAATTGATTCAGGGCCTTTCCTCTGAGGCTCACTTTTCTATTAAGTCTGCTCTCTGCAGCACAGCGTGCGCAAGCCCTCGTCTGCCCCCCCCCCCCCATTATTATGGTGTGACATTTTTTTATCTATAGTACACAAAGGTTTGAAGAACTTCTGTCCTGGGACACAGGAGATGGGTTAAAGTATATGCTCAGTGCTGGCTGTTAGATCTGGCGGATTAAGGATGTCTGTCTGATTTGCTTGCATAATCGAGATGTTCGTTCTTTTGTCTTTTAAATTAGTAAATGTTAGTGAACTTCTAGGCCTATATGCTCGAAATAAGAAAGGATATTAAACTTATTACTGCAGTTGGGTTGTGAGATTTATTTACTATTTGTCTGTATGAGTTTCTTTCTTTCATTCATTCGTGCAATTTTGTGGAAGCATGGGTTTTGTCAGTTTCTTAAAGGGATAATGGCCCAGTTAAAAGTTATTTAACAGCTACTTAATCTATTCAGGTCCAGGAGACCATGGGCTGATTAATATTATAATATTTTGTGGAGACTTGATGGGGATGGCATTGTTCTGTATGCTAAACTTTTTCAGAGGTAAACAAGGGCTGATGACATATGAAAATGCATTAAAATATAGCAAGCTGGTGAGTGAGTTAATAAGGATAACCAATAATACAATATCTCAAAACAAAAGATCTCTCAGGGCAGTGCAGAATTCAGATAGTTACTGATTTTATATACAATCTCAGAAGATGACTATTAGTCTGGTTCATCTTTGTCTATCGTAGGACTATCTAATTTGTTTCACCACTTTGCTCTTAGCCCCATAGCCCTAAATTTTTTTTTTCAAGTACATGCAATTGCTTTTGGATGTTGAATCTGCTTCCACCACCCTTTCAAATGAATCAAAATTATCTCTCCCAAGGATCTTTGCTTGTCATCTTGGTTCATTGTTCTTTACTCAAGTGGAAACAGTTTTTCTCACTTCTATCAAAATCTAAAAAGGTTTGAAAGGAGTTAAATCTCTCCTCCTTATACTCTGCTCTAACAAGAAGAAATCCTGCCTTCTTTGTGGGTTCACTTATGTGTAGAAAGTATTCATTCTTGGCATCATTCTTGGTATCAAACTAGTAAATCTCTTTTGCCCGTCTTACAAATCATCATATAGTGTGATTTCTAGCATTGGACTGTATTCCACCTGAGAGATAAACAATGATTTATTAAGATTAACCTTTATTCAGCTGCCAATGTGTATTGAAACAGTTGAATGCTCACTTTCAGTTGAGCAAATGCATTGCTGAAGAATTACGTTGCATGTTCTGATTTGGAGTCAGTGATTTTAAATTTTAAGGAAATCTTCCACCTAATTTGGGCAGCATGCTGGCTCAGTGGTTAGCACTGCTGCCTCTCAGCACCAGAGACCCGCGTTTGACTCCCACCTTGGGCAGCTGTCTGTGTGGAGTTCGCACGTTCTTCCCGTGTCTGGGTGGGTTTCCTCCGGGTGCTCCAGTTTCCGCCCAAAATCCAAAGACGTGCAGGTCAGGCGCATTGACCATGCTAAATTGCCCATAGTGTCAGGGGTAAATATAGGGTGGAGGAATGGGTATGGGTGGGTTACTCTTCGGAGTGTCAGTGTGGACTTGTTGGACCGAAGGGCCGGTTTCCGTACTATAGGAAAATCTAATCTAATTTCTGAATGGTCAGTTGTACATTTAAATAAAAAATCTCTAAAACCACTGATATTCGAACTTGCCAACTTCATTTAGTTTAACCATTGGATGACATAAGACTAACACCCAGCCACATTGTAATATTAGTTATAAACTGGGTTTGATACTTTTTGCACAGTCTTATCTATATGGTTTAATGCAGCTCATTCAATGTTCTGTTACTGATTTTGGGAGTTGAGAATTTGGGATATGTAGTTTAATATGTTTGAAAAATTGATTGCGATGATTACTTCACCCAGAAAGCATCTATCAGGTTAATTTTCTCATGTGGGTGGCACGGTGGCTCAGTGGTTAGAACTGCTGCCTCCTCTGACCAGGGTCCCAGGTTTGATTCCAGCCTTGGGGGATTGTCTGTGTGGAGTTTGCACGTTCTTCCCGTGTCTGCGTGGGTTTCCTCCGGGTGCTCCGGTTTCCTCCCACAGTCCAAAGATGTGCAGGTCAGGTGAATTTGCTAAATTGCCTATAGTGTTAGGTGTATTAGTCAGAGGGAATTGGGTCAGGGTGGGTTACTCTTCGGAGGGTTGGTGTGGACTTGTTGGGCCAAAGGGCCTGTTTCCACACTGTAGGGAATCTAATCTTAATTTGTTGAGAAATTCCCTCTTTCCAAGTCATGAGGACCTTCAGATGTTTTATTTTTCATGTTTAGTGCTGCTCACTTGGTGTTGGTTATGATGTTTGACAGACTTATTTGTGCTTGGGCACTTGGACAGCCCATGTGCCAGAATTGTACTTCAGTTTCCAAATTGATTATTTCATATAGCAAAGTTTTTGATTAGACTGTAAGATTTAGAACAAGGAGAAAGTGAGGACTGCAGATGCCGGAGAACAGAATCGAAGAGAGTGGTGTTGGAAAGGTACAGCTGGTCAGGCAGCATCTGAGGAGCAGGAGAATTGACCTTTCAGGCATAAGTACTTAAGGAATCCTGATGAAGGACTTATACCTGAAATGTCGATTCTCCTCCTCTGATGCTGCTTGTCTGGCTGATCTTTTTCAGCACCACATTCTTCAATATAAGATATAGAAACAGAATTAGGCTGTTAGGTCCATCAAGTCTTCATTGAGTGGACCTCCCCTGATCTGCTACCTATGCAACAATATCTTACCTCAAGAGGACCAAAACTGTGCCCAGTACTCCAGGTGCCATCTCACTAAAACCTTGTAAAGTTGCAGCAACACTTCCCAATTTCATACTGTATTTGATTAGCAATAAATGCCAAAATTCCATTTGCCTTCCTTATTAGCTGCTGTAATCTGCATGCAGTTTTCTGTAATGTATACATGAGGACACCCAGTACCCTCTGCATCAAAGCACTTTGAAAGTTCTCCCCATTCAGGTAATATTTTGCCATTTTATCCTTCTGACCAAAATGGATAACCTGAAACTTATCCACGTTAAATTTCATGTGTTTAATTTTGGCCCATTCACCTAATCTATCAATATCCACTTGTAATTTTTCTTTATTGCAACTTACTTTCCCACCTATTTTAGTACTCTCAGCAGATTTGGCAGTCATACCAAATTTAGTCTCACCAGGGACTTGTAGAGCTGTAGCAAAACCTCTCTGCTCTTAAACTCAATCCCCCTGTTAATGAAAGCCAAAACACCATAGGCTTTCTTAACAACCCTATCCACTTGGGTGACAACTTTGAGGGATCTGTGTACTTGCATATCCAGATCCCTCTGTTCCTCCACACTGCCAAGAATCCTGCCTTTAATCCTATATTCAGCATTTGAGTTAGACTAAAACGTCTGTGGTCAGCAAATGTTTGGGAAAAATTTTGAGGGATAGGATTTATGACTATTTGGCAAAGCATAGTGTGATTAAAGGCAGTTAGCATGGCTCTGTGAGGGACAGGTCATGCCTCACAAATCTTATTGAGTTCTTTGAGGAGGTGACAAGACAGATTGACAACAGTCGAGCAGTGGATGTGGTGTATATGGACTTCAGCAAGGCATTTGATAAGGTTCCCCATGGTAGGCTCATTCATAAAGTCAGGAAGTATGGGATACTGGGAGATTTGGCTATCTGGATTCAGAATTGGCTGGCTGACAGAAGGCAGAGAATGGTTGCAGATGGAAAGTATTCTGCCTGGAGGTCTGCCTGCAGGACTCTGTTCTTGGGCCTCTGCTCTTTGTAACTCTTACAAATGACTTGGCTGAGGAGGTTGAGGGTGGGTTAGTAAATTTGCCGATAATACTCAAAGGTTGGAGGTGTCGTCAATAGTACAGAGGGCTACTGCAAGCTGCAGCGCGACATAGACAGGATGCAGAGCTGGGCTGAGAATTTGCAGATGGAGTTCAACCTGGATAAATGCAAAGTGATGCATTTTGGAAGGTCGAACTCAAATGCTGAATATAGGATTAAAGACCGATTCTTCGAAATGTGGAGGAAAAGAGGGATCTGGGTGTGCAAGTACAGAGGTCCCTCAAAGTTGCCACCTAAGTGGATAGGGTTGTTTAGAAAACATATGATGTTTTGGCTTTCATTAACAAGGGGATTGAATTTAAGGGCTGTGAGGTTTTGCTGTAGCTCTACAAGTCCCTGGTGAGACCACACTTGGAATATTGTGTCCAGTTCTGGTCGTCTTACTAGAGGAAAGATATAGTGGCTTTGGAGAGGGTGCAAAGAAGGTTTACCAGTCTGCTGTCTGGACTGGAGGGCTTATCTTATGAAGAAAAGTTGAATAAGCTCAGACTTTTCTCTCTGGAGAGGAGGAGGAAGAGAGGAGACCTGATCGAGGTATACAAGATAATGAGAGGGATAGATAGAGTCAGTAGCCAGAGACCTTTCCCCAGGGTAGGATTGACTGATACAAGGAGTTACAGTTTGAAGATATTAGGAGGAAGGTATAAAGGAGATGTCAGAGGTGGGTTCTTTACGCAGAGAGTTTGTGAATGCATGGAATGCATTGCCAGCGGTGGTGGTGGAAGTAGAGTCATTGGGGACATTTAAGCGACTGCTGGCCATGCACAAGGATAGCAGTGAGTTGAGGGGTGCGTAGGTTAAGTTAGTATATTTTACATTAGGATTAACCTCGGTGCAACACCGTGAGCCAAATGGCCTGTTCCGTGCTGTACTTTTCTATGTTCTCTGTTCTACCTCTATCCTAGCATCCAAATCATTAATGTAGAATGGGATCTCATAGAAACTTATAAAAGTCTAACAGGACTAGACAGGAGAAACACAAGAAGGACATTCCTAATTACCATTGAATCCAGAACGAGAAGTCATTGTCTAAAAAGATGGGGTAGGTCATTTAGGACTGAAAGGACAAGCAATTTCTTCATCCAGGAGTGGTGAGCCAAAACGTGTGAATGTTTTCAGGAAGGAATTTTGTATCGATATTTAGGCTAAAAGGGTCAAAAGGTATGGGAAGAAAGCAGGAAGAGGGTATGGAGTTGAATGATCAGCCATGATCATTTTAAATGATGGAGCAGGCCCATTAGTTTATTCCTGCTCCTATTTTCTACATTTTATCTAAACTGCTTGCGGCCACCTCAAATAACACTAAATTGTCAGGCATGATTTCAACTTCATGAAGGTATGTTGACTCCATTTGATCATGTCATTCGAAGTGCATTGCCATGACGTCCTTTTTCTGTTGCCTGTCCCCTTTTCGAATATGGATATTACATTGGCAGTTTCTCAAGCCACTGGGACATTTACAGAATCTAATGATTTTTAGGAGAAACCAGCGCATCCATTTTCTTTGTAGCTGCTTCCTTTAAAATTTTAAGATGCAACCCATTTGATTCAGGAAAATTATTAGCCGTTAGCCTCATCATTTTTCCTAATACATATTCTTCAGTGGCAGTTATTGGGTTTGTTCCCCTACACATGCATACCCTTAACCATTTAACAGTTTTGGAATGCTCCTAATGTCCACGACAGTGAAGGTTGCTGCAAAGTATATGTTCACCTCCTCTGCCATTTCCTGGTCCCCCATTATCATTTTTCCTACCTGTTTCTCTTATTAACAAAGCTATTCTGCTACACTTACCTTTTTTGCCTGTTCTTTCACATGTCATATTTCCTTAAATGGTAAATTTGCTCTCCCTGTCTCTCTTGCTCCACCTTCCCACCCCAACTCCTGGTTATGCACGTGCGTCATGAATCATTGACTCTGGTAATTACACATGCACACATCACTTCACACAGCTTTTGGAGAGAAGAGTATCTTGTTAACGGCAAGAGATTTGATATGATGGAGAGTTGCCCTGTACCATATGGGATGCTCTACATATGGATTGAAATGAGGGGCTGTAAGATCATTTTACTTAGAAAATTCTGACCAATTTGGGGATACTTAGAATGCACTCTGCTTTTATGTATGCATTTTTTTCAAGCTTACTGAAAGACAAAAAACACAGAGTATAGCGTTACTGAGATACAAATGGTAGAAATATTGTAAATTTTGTCCTGCCAATCCTGCTAAATGTCAGTTATCTTTCCACCTGCTCAAGATAGTGGTGAAATAGTAATGGTACTGTTGTTAGTACCTACTATACTAACTGTTACATTAATTTTTTAAAAATTCGTTTATGTAGTGTAATGCTCACATTATCCCCATCTCCTCAGACCTGGATCAGACAGTACAAGTACTATCCTCTTCTGAAACTGAAAATTTACCATAAATGCAGCTGGTAGAAGCTGGCTGGCAAGAGTTAATATGTCATAACTACATTTGTGTAATGGAAATAAGTTGAGTGATGACTTGACATCAAATGGCTTGGGCTAATTTGCCTTTCTCATGCTGGGTTTAGAAATTCTTGAGCTGGAATATTTTAAGAGTGCATTTTAAAAGTTCAAATAAACAGAAAAAAGAAAATGTTGGTCTTGATTCTGAGGAACTTTACAGATTTGTTTTAGAAAGGTCAAATGGTGAAACTTATCTTTAATTGTTTATTCGGTGTGTTGCATAATAATGGATTAACGTTGCATTGAGTCCTTTCCTCGTTCGGATTTTGGTTTTCAAAGAATTACATTTCAATTACCCCTCCAAATCTTTGACCAATGCTGTATTGTTCATTGCATTGCATTAAAGAGTCAGTGCTCTTGAGTACCCAGAAATTTAAATGACTGCAACAATTGTTTGCACAGCTCTGCATTGATTTCCATAATGTGGCAGTATCTGTGTTGGAATGGGGTAGACAAGGTCAGAAGTCAGGAGAAAGTGAGGTCTGCGGATGTTGGAGATCAGAGTTGAGTGTGTGTTGCTGGAAAAGCACAGCAGGTCAGGCAGCATCTGAGGAGCAGGAAAATAGACATTTCGGGCATAAGGCCTTCATCAGGAATGAGGGTCAGAAGTCATATGACACTAGGTTACAATCCAACAAATTTTAAAATTGCAAGCTTTCTGAGCACTGCACCTTCAGTCGAGCAAAGAGAAGCAGATGGGCCAATGGGCTGAGAAGTAGCAGATGGAGTTTAATTCAGATAAATGTGAGGTGGTGCATTTTGGGAAATCAAATCTGAGCAGGACTTATACACTTAATTGTAAGGTCCTCAGAAGTGTTGCTGAACAAAGAGACCTTAAAGTGCAGGTTCGTAGTTCCTTAAGTGGAGTTGCAGGTAGATAGGATAGTGAAGAAGGCATTTGGTATGCTTTCCTTTATTGGTTAGAGTATTGAGTACAGGAATTGGGAGGTCATGATGCAGCTGTGCAAGATATCGGTTAGGCCACTTTTGGAATATTGCGTGCAATTCTGGTCTCCTTTCTATCGGAAAGATGTTGTGAAACTTGAAAGGGTTCAGAAAAGATTTACAAGAATGTAGCCAAGGTTGGAGGATTTGAGCTATAGGGAGAGGCTGAATAAGTAGGAGCATTGGAGGCTGAGAGCTGACGTTTATAGAGGTTTATAAAATCATGAGCACAAATAGGATAAATATACAAAGTCTCTTCCTTGGGGTGAGGGAGTCCAGAACTAGAGGGCATAGGTTTAGGGTGACAGGGGAAAGATATCAGAGACCTGAGGGACAACTCTTTCACACACAGGGTGGTACGTGTATGGAATGAGCTGCCAGAGGAAATGGTGGAGGCTGGTACAATTACAACATTTAAAAGGCATCTGGATGGGCATATGAATAGGAAGGGTTTGGAGGGATATGGGCCGGGTGCTGGCAGGTGGGACTAGATTGGGTTGGGATATCTGGTCGGCATGGTCGGGTTGGACCGAAGGGTCTGTTTCCATGCTGTACATCTCTATGACATACTGTAAAGGCACAGAGATTAAAAGATTGTACAAATGGTGTGAATGGAGTGTCAACAGGCTGAATAATAAGTCTCTCCAGGTGATAAAAAGTGTCAGAGGGTGAATAAAGTGTCAATAACTGAATAACAAATGAAAGGATGACCAATGATCTGATTAATTGAGGCAGAGAGATTAAAAATATTAAAAATAACGTGGTATAGGAAACAAACTAAATGGCTGGAGTAACATGATAGGTGCTGAAAATGTGTTGCTGGAAAAGCGCAGCAGGTCAGGCAGCATCCAAGGAACAGGAGAATCGACGTTTCGGGCATGAGCCCTTCTTCAGGAATGAGGAAAGTGTGCCAAGCAGGCTAAGATAAAAGGTAGGGAGGAGGGACTTGGGGAAGGGGCATTGGAAATGCGATAGGTGGAAGGAGGTTAAGGTGAGGGTGATAAGCCGGAGTTGGAGGTGGGGGCGGAGAGCTCAGGAAGAAGATTGCAGGTTAGGAAGGTGGTGCTGAGTTCGAGGGTTGGGACTGAGACAAGGTGGGGGAGGGGAAATGAGGAAACTGGAGAAACCTGATTTCATCCCTTGTGGTTGGAGGGTTCCTAGGCAGAAGATGAGGCGCTCTTCCTCAATCCATCGTGTTGCTATGGTCTGGCGATGGAGGAGTCCAAGGACCTGCATGTCCTTGGTGGAGTGGGAGGGGGAATTGAAATGTTGAGCCATGGGGTGGTTGGGTTGGTAGGTCCGGGTGTCCCAGAGGTGTTCTCTGAAACGTTCAGCTCCCCCCTACCTTTTATCTCAGCCCGCTTGGCACACCAGCCTCATTCCTGAAGAAGGGCTTATGTCCGAAACGTTGATTCTCCTGCTCCTCGGATGCTGCCTGGCCTGCTGTGTTTTTCCAGCACCACATTTTTCAACTCTGGTCTCCAGCATCTGCAGTCCTCACTTTTTCCAACTTGATCCCTGTGCCAACTCTTTTTCAAATTTTTGGAGGTGG
This sequence comes from Chiloscyllium plagiosum, assembly GCF_037043375.1. Lineage (NCBI taxonomy): Eukaryota > Metazoa > Chordata > Chondrichthyes > Orectolobiformes > Hemiscylliidae > Chiloscyllium > Chiloscyllium plagiosum. Next base: position 14,448,626 of record NW_028270146.1, read on the forward strand.
GTATGAAGAAGAGATGTTTAACTGTTGTATATTTTTGATTTGGCACCTGTAAAACACATATATTTCAGTAGAATGAAAGTGCGCTGTAGCATGTCCTGAAGGCAAGTGACTTAAGTGCCATGTAGCCCATGCTTATGCTGTATCTGCCTCTTCATTTCAGAAACTGTAAAGATGATGTATGTTGTGCACACAGTGAAATACTTTTAACCTCTATGAAATATTTATTATATTGGTAAAATTACCATCATTTATAGTCAAAACTCTTCTCTTCATTCAAATCTCTAATGATGGCTGTCCCTAGTAGAAACAACTAATCCAAAGCAATTTAGAGCTGTTGAAGTACCTTTTAAGTGTAGTCATTATGTCCTGCTGCGAAATGCAGCAGTTAAGTTTATGGTTGCTGTGATGTGCAGTATTTGAGACCATGGTGGATGGATGCAAATTCAGTTGTAACTTTCAAAAGGGACTTGGATAAGCACTTGGAGGAAGAATGGCTACTGGGAGTGTGTTAGGGAGTGAAACTAGCTTAATTACTCTCTCAAAGAACTGGCACAGACTTTGGCTCAGTGGTCTTTTGTGCTACAACCACAACTGGAGTGTTGGACTTGAAACTGTTTTGGCATCAGCAATAACTTTGGCCTTTTCAGTGAAGTCCCTTTTCTATTAACAGATTAAAAAGCAAGGCACGCAGTAGAAGCTTACCAGGAGTTGTTACTAGCACCACTGATTTTCTTGATAAATGTTAATCATTTAGGTCAAGAAATGCTGGCTATAATTTCAAAGCTGCAGATGATAAAGAAGATGGAGGTATAGTAAACCATTAGGAATATAAGCAATGGTCACCAAAGCATGTAGTTTGGTCAGACGTATAGCAAATGAAATTGACTGACTGCAGAGAAATATGAATTGTTACCTTTTGGTGGGAGTGAGAGAATAAGCAAGGTAAAATGAGGAAAATGATTGTAAGAAGGCTGCACAAGCAAAGAAACCTGTTGGGAAATGTACACATTTGCCTGTGGTTAGTTGAGAAATAGGGGCAGCATGGTGAAACAGTGGTTAACACTGCTGCCTCACAGTGCCAGGGCCTCGGCTTCGATTCCGGCCTCGGGTGACTGGAATTTGCACATTCTCTCTGTGTCTGATGGGTTTCTGCTGCGTGCTCCAGTTCCATTCTGCAGTCCAGAAACGTTCAGGTTAGGTAGATTGGCCATGCTATATTGTTCATAGTGTCCAGAGATGTGGAGGTTAGGTGGATTAGCTGTGGTCCGTGCAGAGTTACAGGGATAGGGTGGGGAAGTGATTCTAGGTAAGATGCTGTTCGGAGGGCCTCTGTTTGCGCACTAGGAATTCTATGATTTTAGATATGTCTGAAAAAGATGCTAAGATTACAAAAATGAGAAAATTGAAGAATCAGCTTCACTGATTTGGCCATCAGTGAGATATTCTGAGCAAATGTATCTCGGGAAGGATGCAAATGCTTTTGGGAGGTATCAGAAAAGATTTATGAAAATAGTTCTAGAAATGTGCAGTCAGTTACCCTCCTGTGTTCTGGGCTTTCTCATGATGGCTCATGAAATCCTAGCTGTCCAGCAGTGCTGGAAATATATTGCAGCACCTTTGAATTCTGTCCAACTCTCTGCTATCCTGTGGGATAATAAAAGAAATTTGCATTTATATGATGCATTTCACAATCTTAGGACTTCATAAAGTACTTTACAGCTGTTAAAATCCTTTTGAAGCATGGTCAGTTTTGTAATCGTGTGAATGCAACTGCCATTATACAAACAGTAAATTCCCAAAAACATTCGTTTGGTAATAACAAGCTAATCTCGCTTTGTATGTTGATTGAGCATTGATTATGGGAAAGGAAACTGGAAAACCACTTCCCTGTTGTTGAAAATGACATTGTGGGATCTTTTACATCCATCGAACCAAGCAGATTTGGCTTGTCAGAAAATTCTAAATCCTGCATTGCAAAGTCAGCCTTGATTTTTGTGCTCAAGCCCAAGAAAGGGACTTGAACCTGGAACCTTATGGCTTATAGTTGAAATTGGTGACAACTTCACCAAGATTGACAATAACATTCATTTAGATTCTCAAGGTGTCGCTGATTCTTTGAACACTGATTTATGGATTAAATAATATTAGGGTGACACACCCTGGTTAGCACTGATGCCTCACAGGTTCAGGGACCTGGATTCAATTCCAGCCTTGGGAGACTGCAAACTTCACGCAGGCACACACACTCTCTTTGTCTGGTGTAAGTTTCCTCAGGGTGATTCTGTTTTGTCCTGCAGTCCACAGGTGAGCAGGTCAGGTGGATTGGCCGTGCTAAGTTGAGTCATTGAGATGTACAGCATGGAAACAGACCCTTTGGTCCAACCTGTCCAGGCCAACCAGATATCCCAACCCAATCTAGTCCCACCTGCCAGCACCCTGCCCATGTCCCTCCAAACCCTTTCTATTCGTATTCCCATCTAAATGCCTCTTAAATGTTGCAATTGTACCAGCCTCCACCACTTCCTCTGGCAGCTCATTCCATACGCATACCACCCTCTGTGTGGAAAAAGTTGCCCCGTAGGTCTCTCTTAAATCTTTCCCCTCACCCTAAACCTATGCCCTCTAGTTCTGGACTCCCTCACCCCAGGGAAGAGAATTTGCCTATTTACCCTATCAATGCCCCTCATAATTTTGTAAACCTCTATTAGGTCATCCCTCAGCCTCCGACACTCCAGGGAAAACAGCCCCAGCCTGTTCAGCCCCTCCCTAGAGCTCAAATCCTCCAATCCTCCAACCCTGGCAACATCCTTGTAAATCTTCTCTGAACCCTTTCAAGTTTCACACCATCTTTCCGATAGGAAGGAGACCAGAATTGCACGCAATATTCCAACAGTGGCCTAACCAATGTCCTGTACAGCCGCAACATTACCTCCCAACTCCTGTACTCAATACTCTGACCAGTAAAGGAAAGTATAGCAAACACCACCTTCACTATCCTATCTACCTGCGACTCCACTTTCAAGGAGCTATGAACCTGCACTCCAAGGTCTCTTTGTTCAGCAACACTCCCTAGGACCTTACCATTACTGGGCGGCATGGTGGCACAGTGGTTAGCACTTCTGTCTCACAGCGCCAGAGACCTGAGTTCAATTCCCACCTTGGGCGACTGTCAGTGTGGGTTTCTCCCCATGTCTGCGTGGGTTTCCTCCGGGTGCTCTGGTTTCCTCCCACAATCCAAAAGATGTGCAGGTTGGCTATGCTAAATTGCCCATAGTGTTAGGTGTAGGGGAGCGGGTCTGGGTGGGTTGCTCTTCAGAGGGTTGGTGTGGACTTGTTGGGCCGAAGGGCCTGTTCCCACACTGTAAATAATCTCATCTAATCTAATCTAATCTAATCTAATCTAATCATTAAGTCCTGTTAAGATTTGCTTTCCCAAAATGTAGCACCTTGCATTTATCTGAATTAAACTCCATCTGCCACTTCTCAGCCCATTGGCCCATCTGGTCAAGATTCTGTCCACTACACCTCCAATTTTGGTGTCATCTGCAAACTTACTAACTGTAACTCTTTTATGCTCACATACAAATCATTTATGTAAATGACAAAAAGTAGAGGACCCATCACTGATCCTTGTGGCACTCCACTGGTCACAGGCCTCTAGTCTGAAAAACAACCCTCTACCACCACCCTCTGTCTTCTACCTTTGAGCCAGTTCTGTATCCAAATGGCTGTATTCCATGAGATCTAACCTTGCTAATCAGTCTCCCATGGAGAACCTTGTCAAACACCTTACTAAGTCATCATATCTACTGCTCTGGCCTCATCAATCCTCTGATACTTCCTCAAAAAAACTCAATCAAGTTTGTGAGACATGATGGGTCTTGGGATGAGCAGGCTAGGTGGGTTGGCCATGGGAAATGCTGTCTTCCAGGGGTAAGGGTGGAGGGTGGGTGTGGGACGGATGCTGTTCGGAGGGTCAGTGTGGAATCAATGGGCCCGATGACCTGCTTTCACACTGTAGGGATTCTAATATTTTGTTTCTTAAAAATAAGCTATGCACTAATAGATATCCATTGGTTTACTAATTTCCACTTCCGAAGAAAGTGTCAACCAACTGGGTGATATATTGGAGTTTGTCTGAACTGGCTGAACAAGTATTGTTTTGAATACACTAACATACCAAATAGACACGCTGCCTTCGTTTTCTTGTGAGAATACACAACATGTTGTCATCCATCCATTCTCGATATATATCACTAATGTTGAGGTTAGGACCAAATATAATATTTCCAAATTTTTAGAGGATATCAAGCTAAGTAGGAGTGTATATTGAACTGGAAATAGATTTGCTCGCTGAGCTGGAAGTTCATTTCCAGACATTTTGTCACCCTACTCGCAACATCTTCAGTGGGTCTCCAGGCAAAACGTTTGAAAATGAATCTTCCAGCTCAGCGACGAAACCTGCATCCAGAACCTCAACCTGAACTGCAAATCTTCTTAAAACTCACTAATGTATATTGAGGAAGATGTCAAGAGACATCAATAAGATTCGGGCAGGCTTATTGAATGGCCAAGTGCATCGTAGATGGAATGTAAGTGGAAAAATTAGTTTATCCACTTAGGAGAAACAGATGTGCAAAGTAATTCTTAAATGGTTAGTAATTGGAAAGTGTAAATGTAGAAAGGAATCCAGGTGTCCTTGTCAATAAATCACTGAAGACTAATGTACAAGTGCAACAAGCTATTAGGAAAGCAAATTGAGTGCTAGGTTTTAGTGCAAGAGGATTTGGCTACGAAAGTGGTGAAGTTTTGCTTCAGTTGTGTAAGAGCTTGATCAGACGCACCTGTATGACTGCAATTTTGGTCTCTTTACCTCAGGAAAGATATTATTGTCATTGAGGGAGTGCAACAAAGGATCACTAGATTTGTGTGTAGGAAACAGAACTGTCCCTTGAGGAGAGGTTGAATAAACGGAATCTGTATTGTTACGACTTGGTGTAAACCCCTCTGCTAATTTAAACCCGATACTCTGAGAAGCTCACCTCGTGCTGTAATCTGTTAAATTTCGAGAGCCAGAGAACTATCCCAGAGGTCACTATTTAAGGGATTTATTCTTTAAGTTCAACAGAGAATGTTAAAACAACTGTTTACAACTCCTTTCTCTTAAATCTATCTTTTACCTCCTACTCCACAATGCTGGTTCGATAAATACCCTCTTAAATGTATGGCAAAATAAATTTCAAACCCAGGTATAGTCTTCAGATGTCGAACTTTCTCTGTAGATTCCTCTAGATTGACTTTGGTGTTCTGCGGCACAAATTTCTTATAGACCGTTACCTTTCAGTGAGCTACTTGGCTAGCAGTCTGTTTTTTGGCACTCATTGCTGTCTCTAACTGTTCAAAATGTCAGGTTTGATAACCCTAAAACATTGGATCATTTCATTGGTTTGATGTTATTCCAAACAGTAAAATTTAAATTAGATTTGAATTTTGATATCTGGGGTATAATTTAAACTGGCCGAATTTCAATTTGGTTTTGGTGCATGGCAACACAGCATTTGTGTCAACCAAATGTTACATTTTTAAATCTTTTACACTATGTGCTTCTAAGTTCCTGCCAGCTCCCCCTCTCCTAAAGGCACAGTACACACCTAGACCTTCATAACAGTATTCTCTCAAATTTCAAAGAATGAGATGATCTTATTGAAACCTACAAAATACTTAAAGGTACAGATAGGGTAGATGCAGATATCCAGGGGAACAATTTTATAGTCAGGGATAGCCACTTAAGTCAGAGTTGAAACTATTTTATTCAAAGGTTTGTGAACCTTTAGAATTCTCTTCCCTAATTATATTTAGGGGAGAGATAGATAGATAGATAGAATTTGGATTACCAGTGGTGTGTAGGGTTAAGGGGATGGGTGATTTAAAATGTTCAATCAGGCATGACTATAGAGAATGGCAGAGCAAGCTCGATGGGTTGAGTGGCCTTCCATTCTGATTTTTTACCAGTTAAACTTTGCTGATATCAAAATGATCTTGGAGAGGTAAAGAGAGTTTTGGGTTTAGTGCTGATTTGCTGTCCTTTCAATATATTAGCATGTTTCCTTCTGTTACATGGAGAAACCATGATAAGCAAGCTGTTAAATATTTAAGCCAAAATATCTCTCAACTCCCATATACCTAGCATGTTTAATATGTTTAACAGTTGCTTTATTTTAGTCTGTCGTAATAATGGCCTTTTGTATGATTTGACCTGCAGGTGACCGATTAATCACTTTGGTTTTGTTGTAGCTTCTTTTGAATCTAGTATCAGACATATTGCTTTGCTATAGTTTTTTTTTGTTAAATAGGTATTTGATATTCGGTATTTGTAATGTTCCTATTTTGGCTAACCAGTGGACCCACTTCATGTTTTGTCATCTTTGGAAAAAGTATCTATCTGATGCGGAAATAATATTAAATCCTTTGTGACATTGGTTTGCCTGATCAAGTTGAATCCGGTTGTATTCTAATCATTATTACTGTGATGTTTTCCTGCATGGAGGTATGATTTTGAGATTACAACAAAAATAGTCTCAAATGTTTGACTACTGATTTGTTTTCTTATTAGAATAGAAATTGGTAGTCAAATAAAGACGGAAGGTCCAGATGGTTTGCCACCTATAATCTGGTAGCCACAAGATACAATGATGATTAAGCTATTGACTGATCGTAGCAGTTAATTATCAATGATCATTTAACAGCGCAAGTACTAAAGAGCTTTGGATTCTAAAAGCCTAAGGTCGCATGTTTCACTCCAGCATGCCACGCTCACTACCTTTTGCATTTTAAGTGTTACTTTCATCACAGTTATTTTCAGAAAGTACTTTATATAATTTACTTTTAAATGAATTAATACTAACTACTTTCCCCCGTTTCCCTGGGAAGACTGTGTTTCACAGAACAGAGTTGAGTATGTGTTGCTGGAAAAGCACAACCGGTCAGGCATCATCTGAGGAGCAGGACTATTTTCGATTTTCCTACTCCTCTGATGCTGCCTGACCTGCTGTGCTCTTCCAGCAGTACACTCTCAACTCTGATTTGCAGCATCTGCAGACCTCGCTGTCGCCCTGTTTCACAGAACAGTCAGTTTGCCTGCAAATATTATTTATGCTGATTCATCTTGGATTTGGCCCTGCCCATCGTGAGCAGTGGTCTCTAGATTTACAAGTTGGATTGATTTGTCACATCTGCATTATCTTAAAAAATCAAGTATCAACTTTTTCACGCAGGGGGTGGTGCATATATATGGAATAAGCTGCCAGAGGAAATGGTGGAGTTGTAGATCTCGATCCCTGGGAGGGGTGTCTCAGTTCCGCGATCGATCAAATAAGCAACAGGAATGTGGTCTGCTTCAGCAAGTTTCACAGTTTATTTTGATACCGGGCACAGATTTGTCCAGCAACATAGAGCTTAACAGCTTCTGTGTTCCTTTGAAAAACTGAGTGATTTCACTTGGAACAAAGGCAATTTTTTATGTTTCTTAAGAAATAGTACAGCCTTAATTACAGAATAAAGCCAATAAAATGTAATAAATTACATAATGGGCAACGAGTTAACCCAATGATATTTTCTGGAAAACAAAGTTGTTTACACATTTATCTCTTCCCACCTGCATTTCAAGGTTAACTAAAATAGTAATGTCCTATCTAACTTAGTTAATTCCATGATTTGGAGATGCCGGTGTTGGACTGGGGTGTACAAAGTTAAAAATCACACAACACCAGGTTATAGTCCAACAGGTTTAATTGGAAACACACTAGCTTTCGGAGCGATGCTCCTTCACAATCACCTGGTGAAGGAGCGTCGCTCCGAAAGCTAGTGTGCTTCCAATTAAACCTGTTGCACTATAACCTGGTGTTGTGTGATTTTTAACTTAGTTAATTCCATGCTGTGAAGGGTCATTGTTCTGCTTGATCTTTAATTCAGTTAGCTCAGGAATGCAGCCTGAAGCCATTTTGTTAAGTTACTTTGTATTAAGAAGCCATATTGTGGTTCATAAAAGCATGCATTAAATGGTTGCACCTGACAACAGCCTAAATCCAGATTTTAGATTGTCATCTCCCTGCTTTGGTCATTCCATGACCACACCATAGGCGGTGAGGGCATAACATAGATCAATCCAATTGAATGGATGCCAGAGACTGTCATACTTCCTCTTCCACCAGGGAGGAAGTACGGGTAGGCAATGATGCCTCCTCATCTTCACCTGAATGGAGAAGGAGCATTTATTGGGTTGAACCGATGTTGTCAATATTAGTTCGTATTTTAGCAATAATACACTTAACAATAGCAATGGCAGCAAAAAGACCAATTAAAACAATAGCAGCATACATAGCCATATTTATCAGCCAGTTTATCATGAGCCGAAATCCCAATCTCCCCATGCTGCACCTCGATGAGGGCAGTGACCCCCATGATACATTTGCTTTTAACTATGGTGCAAACTCCACCTTCCTTTGCAAGTATGTAGTCAAAGGCGTATTGGTTTTATTGGGAAAATAGGCACAATTCTGAAAGGATGTCCCTAACTCCTGCCAGGGCAGCAGCCATCTCATTACCTAAGAGGGTGAGACTGTAAGTGAGATAATTTTGATTCTGATGGCTGATGACTGCTGCTGAACCTCCCAAAGTAAAGGTACTAAGGAATGCGTACCCGAGAGAGTCAGCTTTTGTGGGACTCAATGTCTTAGTATTTCTCCAATGTGTGCAAAACTTAGGTGAGACATGGGGGGGGGGTGCAAGTGGGTAGCGTACTGTCGGAATAGAATGGTGCTCGTTTCAGTATGAGGTGTTTTCTCCTTTTAATATTGCAGTGAACATTTTGTATTTTGGAACTTTTCAGTAATGTGATTTTCAGCTATGACTCTTGTGACTCCTGGAAGCTGCTGATGAAATTGAGGATTTACAGGATGAAAGTGCCATCTTGATTACTTTTCCTTCGAAGTAGACTGAAGGCTAAGTTTTGTACAAATGAGTAAGAATATTTTGTTACAGGAAAACAAAATACGGAATGCTGAAAGTATTTAGCTCTGCCAGTATTTACGGAGAGAAATAGTTTTTGAGAACTGAAAAAGAGTCATACTCAACTCAAAACCATCTGTGTTTCTCTCTGCAGATGCTGTTAGACTTGCTGAATATTCCCAACAGTTTGTTCTGTATGAAAAATAATTATTTTTTAAAAATTCATGAACGATAAAGAACAATACAGCACAGGAACAAGTCCTTCGGCCCTCCAAGCCTGCGCTGACACATTTTGCCCTTCCATACTAAAACTATCTTCGCTTACAGGATCCATACCCCTCTATTTCCTTCCTATTAAAATATTTGTCCAGGTGCTGCTGCTGTTTGTTTCCACCACCATCTCTGGTAGTAGGTTCCAGGCACACTACATCTTTTTTGTGAAAAACTTGCCTCACAAACCTCTCTTTAAGCCTGCCCTTTCCTGCCCACAAACTCCACACCTTGAAGTTATGTCCCCTAGTAACTGACTCCTCCACCCTGGGAAAAAGCCTTATACTTTCCACTCTGTTCATCTTGTAAACTTCTATGAGGTCACCCCTCAACTTCCTGCATTCCAGTGAAATCAAACTCCGTTCAACCTTTCTTCATAGCTAAAATCCCCCATACCAGGTAACATCCTGGTAAACCTTTTCTGTATCCTCTCCAAAGCATCCGTGTGTGACCAGAATTGTACACAATATTCCAAGCGTGGCCTAACTAAAGTTCAATAAAGCTGCAACATAATATGCTTATTCGTACACTCAGTGCCCGTTTCAATGAAGGCAAGCATGCTGTGTTGGCCTTTTTTGCTACCTTATCTCCCATCTTCCATGATCTGTGGACCTGCACACCCAGATCCCTCTGCGTATCAATACCCCTACGGGTTCTGCCATTCACTGTATAATTTCCACCTGTTCTTGACCTTCCAAAATGCATCACCTCACGTTTGTCCAGATTAAACTTCACCTGCCATTTTTCTGCCTCCAACTGATCTTTATCCTGCTCTATCCTCTGACAATCCTCCTCACCATCTGCAAGTCCACAAATTTTTGTGTTGTCTGCAAACTTAGTTATGGCGATGTATAGCACGGAGTGATTAGACCAGCCACATTTTCCTCCAAATCACTTACGTAGACCGCAAATAGCAGAGGTCCAGCACTGGTCCTTGTGTAACACCACTCGACAGAACCGTCCTTTCCAAAATGCATTCTTCCACCACTACCTTCTGTCTCCTATGACTAAGTCAGTTCTGTAGCCATCTTGCTAGCTCACCCATTGACACCATGTGACTTCACTTTTTGTACCTATCTGCCATGAGAGCCTTTGTCAAAGGCTTTACTGAAGTGCATGAAGACAACATCAACCACATTTCCTTCATCAATCATCATCTTCATCACCACAAAAAATTCAATCAAATTAGTGAGGCATGACTTTCCCCACGCAAAACCATGCTATCTATCACTAATAAGTTAATTTACTTCTTGATCAAATATAGATCTTGTCCCTGAGAATTTTTTCCAATAATTTCCCTACCACTGACAGGGGCCTCGCAGGCCTGTAATTTCCTGGATTGTTCCTGCTACTCTTTTTAAACAATGGGTCCACATTGGTTGTTTTCCAGTCCTCTGGGACCTCACTTGTGGCCAAAAAGGATACCAAGATGTCTGTCAATGCTCCAGCAATTTGTTCTCTTGCTTCCCTGCATATTTTGGGATAGATCCCATCAGGACTTGGAGACTTATCTACTTTAATATTTTTAAAGACACATAGCACCTCTTACTTTTTAATAGCAACTTGGCTTAGAAATTCAACACTCCCTTCCCTGAGATCATTGTCCACCAATTCATTCTCTTCGATGAAAACTGACACACAGTGTTAGTTTAGGACCTCATCTACCTCTTCTGGCTCCACACAGATTCCTTCTGTTGTCCTTGAGTGGGCCAATCCTTTCCCTGACTACCGTCTTGCTTTTTGCATGTGCATAAAGAGCCTTGGTATTCTCCTTAATCCTGTTTGCTATTGACTCTTCATGACCCCTTTTTGCCCTTCTAATTTCTTGTATAAGTTCTTTTCTACTTTCTTTATATGTTTCAAGGGCTTAATCCATTCCCATCCTCCTAGATCTTGAGTATGCTTCCTTTTCCTTTTTGACCAAAGTCATAACATCTCTAGTCATCCAAGGCTAACATTCCTATCCATCTTGCAAGAACATAGCACTCTGAATTCTTTTCAACTGCCGTTTGAAATATTCCATATGTCAGATGTGGATTTACCCCCAAACAGGTGCCTCCGATCAGTCTTCTCCAGTTCCTGCCTAATATTGTTGTAGTTAGCCTTCTCCCAATTTAAGGCCTTCATCTGAGGACTGCTGCTATCCCTATCAATGAGTTATCTTAAAAATCTCAGTATTATGGTCACTACTCCCAGTGCTTGCCCACTGAAAGTTCACTCACCTGGCCGGGTTCATTTCCCAAAATCAGGTCTAGTATAGCCCCTTCCTAGGGTTGGACTAATTACATAATGTCAAGAAAACCTCCTGAATAGTCCTTGCAAATTCTGCCCCATCCAAGCTCCTGGCATGAAGTGATTCTGTCAATATGGGGGAAGTTAAAATCATCTGTCACAACAACCATGCCGTTTTTACATCTTTCCAAAATCTGTCGACATATTCTCTCCTCTATTTTCTGCTGGCTGTTGGGAGGCCTGTAGTATACCCCGAGTAGCCAAGCAGGAGGCTGGAAGAACACAGCAACCAGGCAGCATCAGGTGGTGGAGAAGTTGACGTTTCAGGTGGAACCTTCCTTCGGGACTAGGGGTGGGTGTTAGGGGAGCTGCAGATCACTGAATGCACATCTAAGAGAGGCAGAGAACTTCCTCAAAGTGGGTATCCTTTGAAGAGACTTCGCAGTGGTACAAACTTGGTTAGAGACAAAAAAACTGCAGATGCTGGAATCCAAGGTAGATAAACAGGAGGTCGGAAGAAGTCTGTTTTGGGTGTAACCCTCCTTCAAGACTGGGGGTAGGTGTAAGGGGAGCTGCGATCACTGAGTGCATGTCTGAGGGAGGCAGAGAACCCAGCATTGTGGTTTCACCTTTCCTGTTCCTGAGTTCTACCTAATATTGCCTCACTGCATGAGTCCTTTGTTATCCTCCCTCAGTATAGCTAAGAGATACTCCTTTACCAGGAATGCAACTCCCCATCCCTTTTCCACAACAATGATGACTGTTGTTAGATCCTGTATTTTCAAAGTGTCACTCATTTGAATAGAATTCAATACCACAAGATTTCATTATTGTTAACTTATTTGATGTGAAGGATTCAAAAATTTTCTTTCCTCATAGACCAGATCTGTTGTTTGTTTTGATGCACCCAGTATACAGTGACTTGCTATCCTTTTAACCAGCTTTAATTTCAAAGTAGGTTTAATCACAGTATTATTTGCAGTGTGGTGAACATATCAAAAGGGGCAGTGGGGACAATGGTTTAAAAGCATTATCAGCAATTTTCATTGGTGGTCCCTGGCAGACAAGGAGAACTCTTTCACACTGAGTGAGAATATAGGTGATTGTTCAGACTGATCTGGCTTCCGCAGGTTATGTTACACTTGGGGCAGAAGGTGGTTGTGGGAAGGGATGGGTGGGGCTTTGATGTGGCAGTGTGCTCCTTACGCTGTTTTTGTCTGGCTGCCGCTTTTTTCCAATCTCAAGGTGCTTAATGCCTTCCCGGATGGCTCCTCCTCCACTTTGGACGGTCTTGAGTCAATGGTTCCCAGGTGTCTGTGAGAATACTGCACTTCATCAGTGAAGTCTTGAGGGTACGCCTGAAGTGCTTCCTCTGGTCTCCTGGGGCTTGCCTGCTGTTTCAGAGCTGGAAGTAGAGCACCTGCTTAGGGAGTCTTGTGTTGGTCACATGGGTGACATGCCCGACCCAATGCAGCCAATCAAGAGTGGTCAGTGCCTCAATGCTGGGGATGTCAGCCTGGTCAAGAATGCTGGTGTTACTATGACTTTGTTGCCAGCGCATTTTGTAGGATCTTGCGTTGGCAGCATTAGTGGTACTGCTCCAGCGCCTTGAGATATCTGCTGTAGAATGTCCATGTTTCAAAGCCATATAAGATGGGAAGGAACCACAACAGCGTTTGTAAATCATTAGGTTCATGTCTGATCTGATCTGTTTGCTTTTGAACACCCTACACTAGCACACTGGAGGCAGTGCTGGAGCAGGAGCATCCAATAGCCACTGACATTGTCCCAGAAGACACTTATTGTGGTGATTTGGACAGTGATATGCTCGTGGTAGGAAGGAATGTGGTAATGCATGAAAGCAGACTTCGCAATCTCAAAGGAGGTGGTCAGTTGGTGGCCATACTGAACACTGACAGTTTTTTAAAAAACAGGGGACATAGCTGCAGAATATCACTGTAACCATTTCTGCTGGGACAGCAACTGTTTACAATAATATATTAGTGACTCGGAGGAAGGAAGTGAAAGTACTGCAGCCAAATTTGAACATAACACAAAAATAGGTGGAAAGGCAAATTGCAGGAGAGATACAAATAGTTTATCGAGACAGTCTCGAGGCAGTCTGGTGGCTCAGCGGTTGACACTGCTGTCTCATAGCACCAGGGACCTGGATTCAGTTTCACTCCTCTGGGTGCTCTGGTTTCCTCCCATAGTCCATATACATGCAGGTTAGGTGGATTGGCTATGCTAAGTTGCCCATAGTGGAGACAGTGAGGTCTGCATATGCTGGAGTGTGTTGCTGGAAAAGCATAGCCGAAGCCCTCCTTCAGGAAACATCAATTTTCCTGCTCCACTAATGCTGCCTGACCTACTGTGCTTTTCTAGCAATACACTCTCAACACTAAATTGCCCATAGTGTCCATGGATGTGCAGGCTTGGTGGATTGTGCAGGCTTGTGCAGGGGGTGAGTCTGGGTGGGATGTTGTTCGGAGAACCAGTGTGGAATTGGGCTGAATGGCAAGTTTGTGCACTAGGGATTCTGTATTGATAGGTTAAAGTGGGCAAAACGTTTGCAAATGGAGTAAAGGTGGGGAAAAAAATAGTTATTCATTTTGGAAGGGAGAGAAAAAAACAGAATATTATTTAAATTGAAAAAAGCTGTAGAAAGTTTGGGGTATTTGTGTACGAAACATAGAAAGCTAACACACAGATACAGCAGATAACCAGAAGGCTAATGGAGTGTTGGCCCTTATTTCAAGGAGGTTGGAGTATGAGTAGGGAAATCTTGCTGCAACTATGCAGGTGCTCGTGAGACCATATCTGGAGTACTGTGAGCAGTTTGATTCCTTTATTTTAGGAAATATATTATTTCATTAGGATAGCTCAGAGGAAATTCACTAGGATGTTCCATGGTATGGAGGAATTGTCTTATGAGCAAAAGCTCAACAGGTTGGGACTCTGCTCACTGAAGTTAAGAAGAATGAGTTGGCCTCTTTGAACTCATAGAATTCTCAAGGGGCTTGACTGGGTTAGTGCTGAGAATGTTTTTCCCCTCAGAACCAGAGGGCATTGCCTTAGAATAAAGGGGCGTCAGTTTAAGACTGAGGTGAGGAGGAATTTCTACTCTGGGTCAAATGTATGAACTGTGGGCGCAGAGGGTTTGTGTTTATTTAAGGCTGCGATTGATTCATGATAAGGGGAATAAAGGGTGTCGCAAAGCTAGTCCTTTTTTTTAAAAATGCTGTTCCTTGGCTCAAGGAGACCTTGTCCTTGATCCTTCTCAGAGGGGCAATAAACCGGGCGGGGCTCTGATCAGTCTGGTTTGGCACACAGATGAAAGGAATTTTGAGAGGCCTTTTGTTTATATGTAAACAGGTGAGATTTCAGGCCAAAGTGGTCCTGTTCTAGAAGTGACTTATACAATGAAAGGAGAGTGGTCAGCTCTCTAGTTGAGATGAGCAATTTTAATTCAGTCTTGAACTGGGAAGTGTGGAAACTCTCTCTTTTCTGACCTTCAACTTCAACCTGTAAGCATGTGTTCCATTTATACTGGTTTTTAAAGGGAGTTTGCTTATTGTTTATATTTGCAACAGCATAATTAAGTCTAGTTGGATAGGTTGAGTTCTGTAGGGGTTCTTTATGCTGTTCTTTGTTTCATTGTGCGTAATTTTGTAAATTTTTTTCTGTTTTCAAATCTAGTAGTCAACCTCACTATCTTGGTAATTTTCACTGTATGTTTACCGAAACAAATATGGTCTGGGGCTGCCTGCTTAAGAATGTTTTGAGTGGTTCTGGCCTAGTTCATAACAAGAGTTATGGGGATAAGGTAAGAAAATAGACATGAGCAATGTCAGATCAGCCATGATCTACTGAATGGTGGAGCAGGCTCAAGGGGCTGAACAGCTGACTGTTCCTTTTTTTTTATGGTGTTAGGGACTTAATACAAAGCAAATAACATATTTTGCAAATGGCCATAAACACACTAATCTACGGCATGATAAAATCACAGAGGAAAGCTGAACAAATTTACTTGCCTTTGTCTTGTTCAGTAAATGGAACACTGCCCAGGGAAGCATGTGGTATTAGCAAATTCAGGAGAGTGTTATTTTTGGTTTTAAAAAAATGCTGTTTAAAGGGGTGCAAGGGAAGGTAAGGTATAAAAACTCATTTCGACATGTTCTTGCATTACTATGTCTGCCTTTGTCAGCTACAAGAACATACAATGTAGTTTCATATGCAAACACACTTCCATAAATGAAAACCTGGTTTTCATAGTGACTTCTAGGAATGTGTTGGCATTTTCCTGCCTTCTCTATCATCGAACATATCTGACTCTTGTGAGCATCCTGAGGGCTCTCCTCTGCCAGTCATTGGAAATCCTATTGATGGAGGAACCCATTCCTGAGCAGTAGCTTCCTGATGACAGCCAGAATTCCCCCAGGAAGAGGTATCTATGCTGTGCTGTCTAAGTGAGGATGATAGCCAAGTGGTATTGTCACTAGACTATCACTCTAGAGACTTGGGTAAAGTTTGGGATCTGGATTTGAAACCCAGCAACACTAATGTAATAAAAGATATTTTTAAAATTAAAAGTCTAATGATGACCATGGAGCCATTAAAAGCAAACCTGGTTCACAGATATCATTTAGGGGGGTAAAACGGCCTTTTTAAATCTGGTCAACATGTGACTCCAAATCCACACAAATGTGCTCTCTGCAATGGCCGACAAGCACTCAGTTATATCCAAGGGTAATTAGAGATGGACAATAAATGCTGATCAGTCAGTGTTGTCCATATCCTGTGAGCGAATTTAAGAAAAAAATTCAATTGTAAACTACAAGGCTTTACGTTGAACATCTGGTTTAGAGCAGAGGAATTATGCAATGGAAAGTGTATGGATGTAAGAATAAAATACTCGAACAGTATGTAAAAGTGGCTGATCAGCTGAAGTACTAGCCATGGAGCCATTTTTAAATAAGACGGGGGAACTTCATTGTTGTATATGATTGAGAGGGGTCACAGTTATTTATAGTATATATTAATGATTTGAATGATGAAGGTGAATGTGTGAAAGCCAAATTTGGATGACACAAAAATATGTGTGAAGGCACGTGATGAGGATCGGAGTCTGCGGCACGGTGGCACAGAGGTTTGCACTGCTGCCTCACAGCGCCAGAGACCCGGGTTCAATTCCCGCCTCAGGCGACTGACTGTGTGGAGTTTGCACGTTCTCCCTGTGTCTGCGTGGGTTTCCTCCGGGTGCTCCAATTTCTTCCCACAGTCCAAAGATGTGCAGGTTAGGTGAATTGGCCATGATAAAATTGCCCGTAGTGTTAGGTAAGGGGTAAATGTAGGGGTATGGGTGGGTTGCGCTTCGGCGGGTCGGTGTGGACTTGCTGGGCCGAAGGGCCTGTTTCCACACTGTAATGTAATGTAATCTAATCTAATCAAATTGTAATCTGCAGAGGAATACTGTATAGAGTGGACAGATTAAGAGAATGAGCCAAATCTTGGCAGATGGAACATAAAATGAAAAAAGGTGATGTTATGCACTTTGACAAGAATAATAGATGAGCTGAATATTATTTAAATTGGGGAAATAGTACAGAAAGCTACAGAACTGAGGAATTTGGGTGTTCTTAACAATGAATCATAAAAAGTTAATGTCTAACTTCATTGGATAATAGGAAAGGCAAATGGAATGTTGGCCTTTATTTCAATGAAAATGGAATATAAAAGTAAGGAGGTTTTGCTAGAAATATACAATGCACTAGTCAGACCGCAGCTGGAATGCACCAGCTATCTTTTTTGTTAATTGCCCTTCGGCCTTTTTTAATCTTTCTCCATCAATCTTAAAAATATTTAAATTTTGAACTCTCCACCTTATGCAAATACCTTTGCTATTCATCTTTTCTGTACCCCTCATGATTTTATAAACCTCCATAACCTCTCAACTTCCTACCCTCCACTAAGAGAAGTCTCAGCCTGTACAGTCTATTTTTATAACTCAAACTCGCCATTCCCAGCAGCATTCTGGTAATTCTTTTCAGAACCCCCTCCAGTTTAGTAATATCCTCTGTATAACAGGGCAACCAGAACTAGACGCAGTACTCCAAAAGAGGCCTCACCAATATCCTGTACAATCTCAGCATGATGTCTGCTCCAACCACAATATAGGAGTTCAATGAATGTAAGTGTGCAAAATGTCGTCTTAACCACAGTGTCCACCTGTGAACCAAATTTTGAAGAATTATTGTGACAGTGCTGTGGCATTAAGAGGTATGTTTTGTTGTGTTTTCCTTGAGAGAGAGATTGGAGGACAGGTGTTGTGCATTCTGAGAAGATAAATAACTTGAGACCTTGGGATTATTTTAAAAAAAGGAACAATAGAAGCAGCATGAGTGGGTGTGGGTCAAGCTCTCACAAATCAAAGATTTTTAGTTAGCTTTCAGCAGTTGCTGTTGGAGTCGTGAAGAACTGAAAGCTGTTTCTCCCTTTCTCAATTACAGCCAAATGTTGTGGGTTCTCTTCCTAGTCAGTTTTCCTGAATTTACCTTTTTGCCAAGGGTGGGATTATTGGGATGTTACTATATTGGAACAGTTAATCAGTAATAGTTACTGTATCAGTTATTCTGTTAAGCTTTCCAATAGTTAAATTTCCAAATTCCTCTTTCTTTTGTTGTGTTTTATCTGTTGTGTTTGAATAAATCAAATTTTTACCATTCGACCCATCAAGTCCACACCAACCCTCTGAAAAGCATCCTATCCAGACTCCATCTCTCTCCGCCCACCCCTGTAACCCTGCATTTCCCATTGCTAAGCAACGTATCCTGCACATCCCTCGACACTATGGGCAATTTAGCATGGCCAGTCCACCTAACCTGCACATCTTTGGACTATGGGAAGAAACAGGAGCACCCAGAGGAAATGCATACATTAACAGGGAGAATGTACGTGTAGAGTTTGCGCAGTCGTCTGAGGGTAGAATTGAACCCAGGTCTCGTGCTGATAGACAGTAGTGCTAACCATTGAGCCACTCTGCTGCCGACAATTGGTATTGCTCAATTTAAGTTTAGGACTTGATGAATTGAGTTTCAACTTGTCATTGTGATTTACTGAGGATTATATTGCCAGTGCAGTATCATAACTAGTAGGCTACTGAAATGTAAGTTGGTCATTGAGTTATACAGACCTGCAGACCTAATTACTACCTAGATTGACACCAGAGAGCATTAATTTTTTTATCGAATAAAGATGCATCTTAACAGGCATTACTTGTTAATGTTTCAGTAGCCATGTGGTGGAAAAAAATATAATAAAGTCTTTCCACTGTGTCACCCTGTATAACACACACAAAAACACAACACCATGGATGATTCGGGGCAAATGTAAACGTTACTCTTGAGTCTCTTGGATGCAGTGGTGGTATGGAGGAGGTAGAATCTTAAGCACTTTCGAGGTCCTCTTAGTAGTAGAATCCCTACCTCTGGACTGGGAGGCCTGTATTCAAGTACCATCTGCTCCAGAGGTGTGTAATAACATCCCCGAACTGATTGGTTAGAAAAATAGGCATGTGCAGTGGGTGAGGGCTCTTGAGCTGCTCCAGAGATGTGTCATAACAATTCCGAACAGCTTCTTTGTAAAAATAGGTTAATGAACAAAAACACTGCTAATTGCAACCATGAAGTATGTTGCCCTGTGCTTTTTATAGGGATTGTCAAATGTACGCGTCACACTTGTGCTCGTCTTGCGTTTGGATCTATTTTATTAAACAAACTATTGGCAACAGCCCCACAATATCATCCGATTAGATCCTCCTTGTCTGAATGTGGTATTTGAAGACTGCAGCTTCCACACACTGGCAAAAATCTGCTCACAGAACAGGAAATCTCAAGTTTCTTTCACCATGGATTTGTCAGATTATAAATATGCTTCCCCTTGAGCTTTGTTCTGTTTTAACCATACAAACCTGTTTATGAATAGGAAACAAACTGCAGTTTTTGCATTCCAGTCTCTATGGGGTGATTGGTTCATTTCTTTTGATTCTTGCTCCCGTCAGGTTGGATTGAACATAACTTTTTCTTCTTTCATTCATGAGATGTTGCCCTTGATGGCTCGGCCTGCATTTATTGCTACATCTCATTGCCCTAAAGAAAGTGGTGATGAGTTGTCTTGTACCACTGCAGTGTTGGTAGTTTAGGATGCCCATAGTGCGGCTTGATGGGAGTTTGAGGATTTTGACCCAGTGACACTGAAAGAGTGGCAATTATAGTTCCAAAGTCAGGATGGTGAGTGGCTTGGAGGGGAGCTTGCAGGTGGTTGTCCACTCATGTACCTTCTGTCCTTGTCCTAGGTTGTGAAGGTTGCAGTGTTGGAAAGTGCTATTAGAGGACCCTTGGTGAATTGTTACAATGAACTTTGTAAACCTTGCACACATTGCTGTGGTGGTGGTGAAGAGAGAGAATGTTGAAGGTATTGGATGTGATACCATACAAGCTAGCTGTTTTGTCCTGGAGCATAGAATTATAGAATCCCTATAGGGCAGAAACAGACCATTCAGCCTGTCACGTTTCTTTGGACTTTGGGAGGAAACTGGATCACCTGGAGGAAATGCAGACATAGGGAGAATATACAAACTGCACACAGATCACCATCTGAGGCTGGAATTGAACCTGGGTCCCTGGCTCCGTGAGGCAACAGTCCTAACCTGGAGTCAAGCTTGAGTGTTATTGGTACTGCACTCTTTCAGGCAAATGGAGAATATTCCATTACACTCCTGACTTGAGTCTTGTAGTTGATGGGCAGGCTTTAAGAGTTAGGAGATGAGTTATTTGCTGCAAGATTTCTACTTTCTGACTTGTTCTTGTAGCCACAGTATTTAGATGTATTTAGTTCAGTTTCTGGTCATTGGTAAACCCCAGGATGTTTGTGGAGGAGTTCAGCAATGGTAATGCCATTGAATGTCAAGGGATGTTGTTTATATATTTGTTTGGAAATTGTCTTTGTTAGAACTTGTGTGTGGTGCAAATATTACTTGGCAATATTGGAATCCTGCTTGCAATTCTGGTCTCCCTGCTACAGAAAAGATCTTGTAAGGCTTGATAGGGTTCAGAAAAGAATAATAAGGATGTTCACAGGATTGGAGAGGCTGAATAGGCTGGGCTATTTCGCTGGAATGTTGGTGGGTGAGGGGTGACTTTAGAGGATTTTAAAATCATGAGCATGGAAGGGTGAGAGAAAAGATCTTTTCCTGGGGAGTCCAAAACTAGAGGGCATAGGTTTAAGTTGAGAGGGGAAAGATTTAAAAGGGACCTAAGGGGCACTTTATACACGCACCACTGCATGAAAGGAATGAGCTGCCAGAGGAAGCGGTGGAGGCTGGTATGATTATAACATATAGAAGGCATTTGGATTGGTATACGAATAGGAAGGATTTGGGTCAGATGCTGGCAAACGGGACTATATTTATTTCGGGTATCTGGTCAGCATGAATGAGATGGACTGAAAGGTCTGTTTCCATGCTGTATATCTCTGTATGACTGACAATTATCGGCAAGTCTGGATGTTGTCCATGTCTTACTGCATGTGGACATCAACTGCTTCAGTAATTGAGTGGTTGTGATAGGTGTTGAAAATTGTGCCATCATCAGCTGATTGAGGGAATATTAAGCTTGTTGGATGTTTCAGTTGTGAGCTGTATATTTTGGTAGTTAGGATAAATGTTTCCATCAATGTTTTTTATGGAAGTATAAAGGTTAGTGAACCAAGTTACTTATAACACAAGTTATTCACTCACATTGCAGTGCAACACCACTGTTGATTTTATGGTGTGATGACTGATTTGTGGATACTGACAGGTTGCATTGGACAAACAGGTAGATATGTTTTCTGAAAAACAGATTTGACGAATTTGTTAAAGTAAATACATACACTTTAAGTTTGACTTTGCAATATTGATAGACTAATAATATGATGTGAATCTTGAAAATCCCCAAATGTTTATGCATTTTGTTTTATTCTCAGTTCAGTTGCTACCAGTAATTAATCTGGGTTTTTAAGTTATTCTGTGTGGTTGCTATGGGGCAAAGTTTCTACTGGCTGTACAGTCATTATATGAGTATAATTCGGAGTTGCGCAATGGGGATTCTACAATCTCCATTGTAGCATTCTCTGAAGGAATTGTCCCGAAATTGAATTTTCTGTATGGCAGTTTCACTGCACCGAAATCTGATGAAAGACTCCATAACAATCAGACTTCAGATAGTTCCAACAAAATTAAGTAATGTAGTTACTCAGAAAAAGTTAGACTATTACATATGTTCGCTCCACACAAATGCTGGGCAATGATACATCTCCAATAAGAGACAATCTAGCTACTGCCCAATGACATTTAGTGGCATCACCATTTCTGAAATACCAGTTTTTGCATCCAGAGCTTTACTATTGACCAGAAACTTAACGGAACCTGAACAATAAATATATAATGCCAACAAAAGCAGATTAGAAGCGAGGAATACTATAGCAAGTAACTCTCCTCCTGACTCCCCACAGCCTGTCCACCATTTAGAAGACATCGATTAAGATTAGATTAGATTAGATTACTTAGTGTGGAAACAGGTCCTTCGGCCCAACAAGTCCACACTGACCTGCCGAAGCGCAGCCCACCCAGACCCATTCCCGTACATTTACCCCTTCGCCTAACACTATGGCCAATTTAGTGTGGCCATTTCACCTAACCTGCACACTTTTTTTGGACTGTGGGAGGAAACCGGAGCACCCGGAGGAAACCCATGCAGGCATGGGGAGAATTTGCAAACTCCACACAGTCAATTGCCTGAGGGGGGAATTGAACCCAGGTCTCTGGCTCTGTGAGGTAGCAGTGCTAGCCACTTTGCCGCCCACGGTGATGGAATGTTTCTCGTTTGCCTGATGCATGCTTCTCCAAGAAGCTTGACACCATTCAGGACAAAGCTGCCCACTTGATTGACACCATTATCTGCTCCCTCCATCATTGACGCTCAGTAGCAGGCGTGTGTGCTACTTACAAGATGCAATGCAGAAATTCACCACAGAAACTTAGACAGTACCTTCCAAATCCACGACCATTTATGTCTAGAAGGAAAAGGTCAGCAGATACATGGGAACGCCACCATATGCAAGTTCCCTTCCAAGCCACTCCTCATCCTTTTTTGGAAATATATTAACTTGCTGACAACCCTTCTGTGATTCCCTTCTGAAGCTGCCATCTCTGTCCAGATCATCTTCCGCCATCAGACCTGACCCTCTGGGAACCCCACCCAATTGGACTCAATCCAATTTCCCTCCTCCTCCTGTAGTTCAATTTTCACCTGTTTAAAGTGGATGGATGGATACAGCCAAGCAAATAATGACTTTCAGAATTCCAGACCATGGACCTATGCAACCTTCGGTATAATAATGAAAAAAATTTGGTTTGTACAAGAAAGTTGAATGAGGAACTTCCTAAGCTTATCAATTTGGCTCAGGTCATTTGAGATGTAAGCAATAGAGAGACTATTTAAACACTCCACCGATGGTGACTGAAATTTCCTGATCGGATACTTGCACGTGCCAGCAAAAGGGCCCTGCCACCTCATCCAGTCATTGTGCTTACTAAGCATTTTGCATAATGTTGATGTCATGTGGTGCCTCCTTTCTGGCATCACTTTTGAAGAAGGACTGAGGCCAGTGACCAATATGTGACAAAGACTGAGCAAGTTGGCTGATTTTAGAGTCATGGAGTCATTGAGATGTACAGCATGGAAACAGACTCTTCGGTGCAACTCGTCCATGCTGACCAGATATCTTGTTTTGCTATTTTATCTGCAAGTGTATCAGTAGAAATGATTCATTAAATTTAAATTTTGCTGTATTTGAGTAAATTAGCATGTATTAAATAGTATCGTAAGAAATTGTTAATGGCAAGGTGAATCTCTAACGTAAAGCAAAAGTTAAGTTTGCAGTCGTTTGTATTTTGTTTATTGAAGTAATTCTGAAGCTGATGCAACAATGTCACAATGTTCATACATAGGTTTGCATAACCATCTGCTCTATAAATTTGAAGTTTTTTTACAAGGGAACAACGACTTCAAAAATCTGTTTTACAAACAGCTCCTTTGGTGCAAATTCCTCCTTCCTCTTGTCTGACCTAATGTGTGTGTATTGTTGATTTATTTAGACTTAAATAACGAGAGTTGCAAGTCACGAATGCTACCTGCACAACTATATTATATTGACTGCAAAATCTTTTAAATACACTATTTGTGACATGTCCAATTCCAATAAATCTGGTTTTGAGATCTGGAGTGCACTTAGGATTTATATTTATGATTTTGAAGTGTATTTGCTAACATTGCTATGCCATGGTAGTGTGTGATGTGGGCATGGTCAGTTTTGAGTTTAAATTAATTGACTTAATGAAAGAGAATATCTGTAGACACAAGGTTTTGTTTTTGCAGATATCCTTGGACTGATGTTTCGAATAGATGTTCTTTGGCTTCGAGCTGTAACCGAAAGGCTTAAACATAACAGTGACTGCTTTAAAGCAGTTCATTGCATACCTAGCTCTGCATGACATTGAGGAGATGTGATGAGGCAAGTTTGCCTTTCTGTTCCTTTTTCTCCATTTTTGCTTTATTTTCTTGTTTCTTTCCTTTTGTTTTTCCTTTTCTCCCCATTTCTCACTTATTTTCCATTTGCACACTTGTCTACCCATTTGCCTTCCATCCCTCCTTTTGTCTAACAATCTTTCTGGCTCATCTTTAAATTCAGAATTGCATGCATTCCATAGTTTCTTTTCTTTGCGTGTAATATTGTAATAATTTTTATTTCCTTAGACTTTACATTTGATTGAAATTATTGGGTTTTTGGACCTTGTTTCTTAGTCATGCTGATAAAGCACTTTTTCTCTTGCTTGGGTTTTCAAAAACCGTAAATATTTAAAGACCTTTTTATAAACAGTTTAACGATAAGACATAATTACTGAGATTTTGTATATTTTTTGTAACTGCAAGAATTCAGGTAGAAGAATGTAGAGTATGTTGTTTGTGAATTTATTAAGGTGTAAGAAGGACTAAATGGTTCACTTCATCCAAGAAAAGAAGTTATAGATTTAAGCTTCATATCACTGCATCACTTGTAGTGGAAGTTAAACATCAGTAATCCATTGATTGGGCCAACAAATTAGGTAACACAAGAGTGAGCAGTGTTTGGATATTATGTGTACACACTGTCTCAATAAATACTAAAGATTGCATGGTATCAAAACAAAGGCCAGATTATTTACAAGCACCCAGATGCACCTATTGTTATTTCAGTCAGATTATAGTGGTAACACAGCTAATTTCAAGCTAAATAAAGAGGAACATTACCTGAGTGTGCTGACTTCAGCCAAAAGCAGTGTAAAAGGCTATTGAACAAGTTCCAAAAGAGAGACAGACTTGCGTCCGCATTGGGCCCTTCATGGGTACAGGAATTTTCAAGTGCTTTATAGTTATTGAAGTGTAGCCATTGTTTTAATGCAGGAAACATTAAACAGACTCCCACGTGCAGCAATTTCATATTGAACAGGCAGCTGGTTTTTGTAATCTGACTGAGTTATCATCATTGGGCAAACTGAGGACTGATCCCCTGTGCTACTTAGTCTATGGTGGTGGGATCATTTATATCAACTTGAGAGGGAAGATGGAGCCTCTGTCCAGGATGTACAGGCCTCCTGGATTTTTCAGGACAGCTCTGTATTGTATGGCTGTGACCTAGATTGGATCCTGGATGATGTTTGTCCTGTAATTTGTTCTTTATGCATATTCAATACAACTTTGATCATGCACACTACTTGCTTCCCTCTCCTCAATACTCATTTAATGAAAAGTGTTACTTAATTTCTTGCCCAAGAATATGTCATCCTACCTTGATTTAACATCTCATTTGAAAGTTGGAACCGCATGTTTTATGCTTCACTCCCTCATGATGGCCGTAGTCAATCCCCCTTGATTTTTATCTTCAAGTCCTGCTGTGGACCTTAAACTCCATTTTCTGACTTCAAGGTGAGATTAGTACCAACTGAGTTGCTTCCATGTGTGTAAAAGATTTACCAATGAAAGATGTTTGATTTCTAACTATTCTTGAAACTATAAATCCTTTTGTCTTGATCCAGTATGTCATAAACCTTAAATGCTTCTACAATGAACACCTGAAAGACCTAAATCTCAACTAATTAAATATGGACATTACCTTTGTTCCAGGGAACACTCTCATCACTTTGTGTGTTAGCTTATCAATAACAGTTGTCTCTCTGTTCCACCGTGGACAAACCAAATATGATTAACGTGATCAGAATGTTCATTATCTTTCCTCCATTATCTTGGTTTCCCTTAGCCAAACTAGGCTGTTGAATCTTGATTCCAAACAATGATACAAAATGCATCACTAACAAACTATCCTTCATTTGAAAGAAGCATTTTGGAAGTCACCTGATAAGTCATTTTGTTATCTACTTTTAAACCCAGCAGAAGTCGCTTGCGAAGAGACAGAATGTCACCAAAAGCCATCAAACAATCTACAAGTCATCTGAGCAGCAAAGGTCATAATACCTTGTGGGAGCTATTACCAGAGAGAATGAACCCCATTCCATGTTTTCCAATGTCAAATTCACCTGAGAACTCACCTTCTGGAAATTTGTGTTAAAGAAAGTTTGCAGCTTATTGATAATCCTTTTTCTTTACAAGACTTTAACTTCTCGTTTAAAGTGTTACTTTCATCTAGTCTCAAATTTCAAAAAATAAATTGAGGAGACTGCCTCAAAAACAACCATAAAGGGGTTTATAAGTTGCAGCTATATTTTACTCATCTGAACCTAACAATTGTGTAAAATCAGTGAGATATTGCATTAAAATCTGCGTCTGGTGTGCCTGATGAAGAGTTTACGCCCGAAAAATCAACTTTCCTGCTCCTCAGATGCTGCCTGACCTGCTGTGCTTTTCCAGCATGACATTCTTGACTCTGATCGCCAGCATCTGCGGTCCTCACTTTCTCCCAAAAGTAAATAACCCTCATTTTTAAAGCTTTCATAAAGCTTGTTATTTAATGGGAAAGCACTCTGGGCAAGAACCGTCACACCCACAAATACTGATCAGTGGTAATAAAAAGGAATCCAATAATGCAAGTATCCTCATCTAGATGCTTTATTTCTGATTAAAGAAAAGTACTGAGGTAATCATTTTTGTATTAAAGGTAGTTGATACTTTTAGTAACTAATTATGAAGATAATCAGTGAAGTCTGAATACTGTGTAGTCACTGTGGACAGATAAGTTAGTAGCTTTACACAAAACAATAAAAGTGTTAACATTTTTGCTACCTTAGTTTCTTTACCAGTCACCTTGTCTGTTTCTATCTTGAAGTTTCTCAGTCAGCAACTTATTCTTAAAAAAATCACAAAGGAAATGTAAAGATTATTGTCATCAAATACTTGCACATTTTTATTCTATTCAAGTAGTGGTCCCTGTGATGGTATTCTATGCAGTTGAAATTATTTTTATGTTGTTATGTCAGAACTGTGGTTTTAGAAGAAGTTGAATAAATTGGAACAGTAACAAATGTTCCACAGTGTAATCCATGTTATTTGTGGTACAAACTGCTCGTAGAGAGGGAGTTTGGAATTGTAATTGTGGGTGACCAATATTCCTTCAAATATTGTCCAATTAGTATTCTCAGTTCAATAAAAGTGTGTTGTTATGTAATATGTAAGAAAATTTACAAGCCTGCCATATGCAATAAATACAAATGACAAATAAGAATGCTGTTACTGTTAGGTTGTTTGATCTGAACTAGTCAAAAGTTGTTTACTATTATTTATACTAGAATTTATTATTTAATAAATCTAGTGAGAATCAACCCAAGGGGGAAAAGAAAACAGTACTGCAAAGCAAATTGTGCGTTCTTGATTCTGTCATAAACATTTTCCAGCATAGTCAAAATGAAACCTGTGACCAGATTTAGAGAAAGTTATCACTTCTTTTGTTTTAAATCTACAAGACAGAAGCAGGTAATTTTGCCCACATGCTCAGTGGACGTTTTACTTGTCACGAAAGCTCTATCCCATCTGACATCATCTCATCCTTTTTAAGTATGTCCCTCTAATCCTCGTGCTTACCTTAAAGGCATCTATGCAATTCATCTCAGCTACTCCCCGTGATGGTCAGCACCACAACCTATGATTAGAATTGTGGTATGATTGCAGCACAGTTTTTATGCTGCTTTTCTGCAAGAAGAAATTACCTAATCCACTCTTCTATCCTTCTCTCATGACTGTGCAAATATTTTCTCAACAGATGCTTATACAACTTGCCTTTTGAAACCTCAGTGTTGTGTCCAACACACACAGACGCACACACACACAGATGCGCGCAGACACACGCAGACACGCACTCTCATGCTCAGACACACACACACACACACACACTCTCTCTCTCTCATGCTCAGACACACAGACACTGGTGCACTTACAGATACTGACAGGTGCACACAATGCATTCCAGATCCAAGCCACATTTTCAACCATTTGCAGTGTCTGTCTGATTAGTACAATGTGATGAATAGAGTTCTGTAAGTGTCTGTGCTGTGGCTTTGATGTTTTACAATTTGAATCAATGACTTGGTTGAGGGGAGTGAAGGCATGATAGCAAACTTTACAGACAATGCAGATAGTGAGGAAAGTGTGGTCTGAACAAGATGTAAAGGAATTGCAGACAAGTAGAGGTCGAGAAAATGGACTAAAATCTGGCAGATGATGCATGATGTGGGAAAATATGAATTTGTTCACTTTTAGTGATAATGTGAAAGAAAACTGACTTAAATGGAAAACAATTAACAGAATTCCAAGGTGCAGAGGGGTCTAGGTGTTCTATGTGCAAAGTCACAAAGTTATTATGCAAATGAAACAAAAACAAAAATTGGTTGAGAAATTCAGCATTCTGAAGCAGGATAGCTGGACCTGAAACATTAACTTTGCGTTAATCCACATTCTCTCCTCCAATGCTGTCAGATCTGCCGAGTTTTTCCAGCAATCTATGTTTTTGTTTTGGGTTTCCTGCATCCACATGTGTTTTAGTTTTTTTTAGTTATGTAGATAAAACAGAAATAAAGAAGGTTAGTGGGGTGCTCTGCTTTATAAGGGGAAATGAATGCAAAAGTAATGGTGTTACACTTCAGTTTTCAGGGTATTATTTCAGATCTGTTTTAGGAATTTTATTTAAGGGAGGTTGTAAACACATTGAAGGCAGTTTAAAGTGGTTTGCAAGATTGAATCCAGGAGGAAGGTTTAACAGGCTGGCTTGTTTTCACGAAAGTTCACAAGAGTGAGGGATGACTTAACTGAAGTGTATAAAATTCTGAGTGGTCTTGCCAAGGTAGATGTTGAAAGGATGTTTTGTGGGTCAGTCCAGAATGTTAGGCTTCTGCTTTATAATTAGAGGTTGCTCTTTCAGGATAGAGATGAGTTTTTTTTATCCTGAGGATTGACTTTGGAAATTTCAGTCTGAAAATGTTATAAGGCAGGCGGATAGGTACTTGTCAGGTAAAGGAATTGTGGGTTAGTGGGGCTCGATGGGAATGTGGAATTAGAAATACAAACAAATCAGCCACAAACTTGTTGAATGGCAGAGCAGGCTCAAGGGCTATTTTACTCTTGTTTTTATGTTTATGTGTTCTTTTGCTCACCACCTTCAATGTTTTCTGGTTCTTAACTATTCCTATTGATGGAAGCGTTTTGATCTTGTCCTGGTCCTCGTGATTTTGAACACCACTTTCTAAGCTTGGCTAAAGACACTGATTTTAAAGAACATCTTAAAGAAGAAAGTGAGTGAGCAAGGCAGAGAGTTGAAAGAGGAAATTCCAGGATGTTTAACGAGAATCAATAAGAAAATTCTAGCCATACCTTAGAGGTGAACAAAATTCCTTAAACAGGAGCCAGTAGACAGATGAGTGAAAATGCTGGAGAAATGTGGCGAGTGGAATAGAGTTAATGTGTGTCTGATATAACTTCAGAATTCTTCGTCAACATAAATGATCCACTAAAACTCAGTGCATGCTTGAGGCACGGCAACTTGTCATCTGATCAGGCATTTTTCACACATTTCTGGATTCTGTTAAGTTTAGCAATTACTGACCATAAATCCCAGTTTGCTTTTATTTTGTGGTATGCCAATCTGAACCTTGGTTTTTCATGTTTTTGCTTTTGCTGTGCATTAATCTGCTTTTTTTACAGGCACAGTTGGGCCGAATGGCCTATTTCTGTGCTATAAATTCAAAGCAATAATTTCCAGAAACAGTTGATATATGGACTTAATGCAAAGTTTTTTTTGCTTTGATTTTTTAAAAAAAGGAACAGTAATTAGTAATGTGTATTATGATTAAAGCAATAGATAAAGGGAATTTGCGGAAGATATTTTTAGAATTTGAGAATTGGATGCTAAGACTGAAAGTTCGTCTTTTTACTTGCCACTGTTAGACTTTGCAGTCAAGTTGCAGTCCATATATTTTTCTGTAGTGATTGAGTTTGGAGCTGGAGGAGTTTGCCAGCTGTGTCATATCATGGTAGTAAATCACTGAGGAAGTGATCTTTAAAAAATTATTGATTCTTTCTCTCTCCACCCACCAGCACCAACTTAAAAAAAATACAAATGCTATAGGAAGGTCAGAAAGTGGGGTGAAAGAGGAGGAGTGTGGTGCTTTGGATAAGGGGTAGTATTACTGTTGTACTTGAGGATATTCTGGGAATACATCCAGCAAAATTATTTGGGTGGAACTGAGAAATAAGAAAGGAATGATCACCTTATTGGGATTGTATTATAGACCCCCTAATAATTGAGAAACAAATTTGTAAGGAGATTTTTGTTATTTGTAAGAATAATAGGGTGATTATGGTAGGGGATTTTAACTTTCCAAGCATAGGCTGGGACTGCAACAGTATTAAGGGTTTAGATGGAAAGGAATTTCTTAAGTGTGTACAAGAAAATTTTCTGATTCAGTATGTGAATGTACCTACTGGAGAAGGTGCAAACCTTGACCTTCTCTTGGGAAGTAGGGCGGTGGGGGAGCACTTTGGGGCGAGCGACCATAATTCCATTAGATTTTAAAATAGTGATGGAAAAGGATAGACCAGGTCTAAAAGTTGAAGTTCTAAATTGGAGAAAGGCCAATTTTGACAGTATTAGGCAAGAACTTTCAAAAGCTGATTGTGTGCAGATGTTCGCAGGTAAAGGGATGGCTGGAAAATGGGAAGCCTTCAGAAATGAGAGTCCAGAGAAAGTATATTCCTGTCAGGGTGAAAGGAAAGGCTGGTAGGTACACGGAATGTTGGATGACTAAAGAAATTGAGGGTTTGGTTCAGAAAAAGAAGGAAGCATATGTAAGATATAGACAGGATAGATCGAGTGAATCCTTAGAGTATAATGGCAGTAGGAGTATATTTAAGAGGGAAAACAGAAGAGCAAAAAGGGGACATAATTTAGCTTTGGCAAATAGGGCTAAGGAGAAACCAAAGAGATTTTGTAACTACCTTAAGTTCCAAAGGGTAACTAGGGAGAGAATAGGGACCCTTAAATCAAGGCAACTTGTGTGGAGCCTCAAGAGACGGGTAGATACTAAACTAGTATTTTGCATCAGGAGAAGGACATGGAAGATATAGAATGTGGGGAAATAGATGGTGACATCTTGAAAAATGTCCATATTACAGAGGAGGAGGTGCTGTATGTCTTGAAACAGACAGACAGAAATGGATAAATCTCCAGGACCTGATCAGGTGTACCCTTGAATTCTGAGGGAAGTTAGGGACGTGATTGTTGGGTTCCTTGCTGAGATATTTGTATCATCGATAGTTGCAGGTAAGGTGCCGGAAGACTAGAGGTTGGCTAACATGGTACCTCTATTTTAAGAAAGGTGGTAAAGAAAAGCCAGGGAACTCCAGATCAGTGAGTCTGACGTCAGTGGTGGACAGGTTGTTTGGGTGGGGGTCCTGATGGACAGGATGTATATGTATTTGGAAAGGCGAGGACTGATTCAGGATAGTCAACATAGCTTTGTGCATGGGAAATCATGTCTCACAAACTTGATTGAGTTTTTTAAAGAAGTAACAAAGATGATTGATGAGGGCAGAGCGGTGGACGTGATCTATATGGACTTCAGTAAGGCGTTTGACAAAGTTCCTCATGGGAGACTGGTTAACCGGGTTAGATTTCATGGAATATAGGAAGAATTAGCCATTTGGATGCAGACTTGGCTTGAAGATAGAAGACAGAGGGTGGTGGTGGAGGTTATTTTTCAGATTGGAGGCCTGTGACCAGTGGAGTGCCACAAGGATCGGTGCTGTGTCCACTGCTTTCCATCATTTATAAAATTATTTGGATGTGAACATAGGAGGTGTAGTTAGTAGGTTTGCCGATGACCCCAAAATTGGAGTTGTAGTGGATAGCAAAGAAGGTTACCTCAGTACAATGGGAACTTGATCAGATGCACCAATGGGCTGATGGATTTTAATTCGGATAAATGTGAGGTGCTGCATTTTGGGAAAGCAAATCTTAGCAGGACCTATTCACTTAATGGTAAGGTCCTAGGGAGTGTTGCTGAACAAAGAGACCTTGGAATGCAGGGTCAAAGCTCCTTGAAAGTAGACTCGCAGGTAGATAGGATAGTGAAGGCGGTATTTGATATGCTTTTCTTTATTGGTCAGAGTATAGGAGTTGGAAGGTCATGTTGCGGTTGTACAGGACATTGGTTAGGCCACTTTTGGAATATTGCATGCAGTTCTGGTCTCTCTCCATTCAGAGAGATGTTGTGAAACTTGAAAGGGTACAGAAAAGGTTTACAAGGATGTTGGCAGGGTTGGAGGATTTGAGCTATAGGGAGAGGCTGAACAGGCTGGGGCTGTATTCCCTGAAGCTTCAGCGGCTGAGGGGTGACCTTATAGAGGTTTATAAAATCATGAGGGTCATGGATAGGAACAATAGACAAGGTCTTTTCCCTGGGGTGGGGGAGTCTAGAACTAGAGGGCAGGGGTTTAGGGTGAGAGGGGGAAGATATAAAAGAGACCTAAGAGGCAACTTTTTCACTCAGAGGGTGTTGTGTGTATGGGATGAGCTGCCAGAAGAAGTGGTGGAGCTGATGCAATTGCAGCACTTAAAAGATATTTGGATGGGTATATGAATAGAAACTGTTTGGAGGGATATGGGCCAAGTGTTGGCAAATGGGATTAGATTAGATATCTAATTGGCATGGACGTGTTGGACAGAAGGGCCTGGTTCCGTGATGTACATCTGTCTCTATATCTCTAACCCCTGGAGTGTACTTGAAAATTCAAATCGGCTATTGTACTTTTTGCTTTAATGTATGCTAAGCCTGACATTAGAAATGGATAGATGGTCAAGTTTGTGTTCAGTTAGCTACTCCTATTTGAGTTGTAGGATATATTTGGTGTCGCACAGTATTTTGCTCTGCTAAGTGAATGATTTATTGTCACTTGCATTTTACAGTAAATTATACTGTAAAATACAAGGTAAAATACAATGAAATGTTTCAAAAGTTGCCACAATCCAGTACCATTTTGAACAGGTAAAGAATAAAAGAAAAACTGAAAGATGGTCCTGAGCCAGTTCATCAATGATATCGGTGCTGGCACCCTTCCTCCACCGTCTATGCCAGCACCAATGTAGCAGTTGCCACTCTTTAGGCCCCATTTTTGCGCTACTAGGCCCATCTGGCCAATGGTGGGGCCCGTACTGAACCCACACATCCTGCAGCCAGGAGTCCCCAGCTCTGCTGCTATTTTGATGCCAGGAGTCTCAGCTCCGGGCACATCACGCTGCTTCCTTGCCATTGCCAGGAGTCCCCACTCTGGGTCTACTGCAACTAGGAGTCCCTGGCTCCGCTGCCAGACCAAGTCACTACTGCCACTTTGCCAAGAGTCCAATTTGGAGAAAGTGAGCACTGCAGATGCTGGAGATCAGAGCTGAAAAATGTGTTGCTGGAAAAGCGCAGCAGATCAGACAGCATCAAAGGAGCAGGAGAATCGATGTTTCGGGCATAAGCCCTTCTTCAGGAATCATTCCTGAAAACGTCGAGTCTCCTGCTCCTTTGTTGCTGCCTTACCTGCTGTGCTTTTCCAGCAACACACTTTTCAGCAAGAGTCCAACTTTGGCTGCCTTCCTCCAAGTTGTCACCTTGCGGTGCTGCCATCTTGATAAGTCCGCTGCTGCTGCCTCCGATCTCTGGAGGGGCTTTCCCTTCGCTGCCGCCAAACACTGGGAGGACAACCTGCTGCTTCCTCCACCTCCACTTCTAGACACCATGAGGATCCACCTCCTCCATGACCTCTGACTGCTGGGAGGGGCTGAAATTCCATATGAGACTCTCTACTGCCTCGCCAATTTCACTGACTAACCCACCTCAAAAGGCTCTAAAGAAAAGAATGTAAGAAGAGTAGCAGAAATAAGAAAGTAAGCGGGACCAGGTGAGCCCCGGGCTCGACCCTCACGCAGCCATGTTCCTCCTCCGCAAGCGGGACCAGGTGAGCCCTGGGCTCGACCCTCATGCAACCATGCTCCTCCGTCGCCATCTTGAATCAGTTAAGTAAATGGTGTACCAAAGTGATTTATATCTTCACTGTAATAACAAGGTTAAAATTATTGCTTTAATTATTGTTTCAATCTGTTGCTTATTAGCATGCAGGCAGGCATCCTGGGTGGTACAGTGTGTCATCATTTAAATGAGCTCAGTTATGCAAAAGGGAGAATTTAATCCTTACTAATGGTATTTGTTTTCTCGTACCCACTTTCACTACATTTGATTGCATTATGATGAGCCTTGCACTCCAGTGTTATCACCGCTTTGATTTATCATACTCCTGCGAGTATGCTGGATTAAAAGGTGTACTTAAATCAGTAAATGTTAACTTTGTACGCTTCTCATTGGACCATTTGTATACTGTTACAGCTGATATCATGATAGAGTTCAGTGCGCATCAAAATATTGTTTCCAGTCATTACTAGAGACAGACCGTCTTTAATTATACTATTTTTCTTAAGTGCATTTTTTAAACAAGCCTATGTTTGCTCAACCTAATGACAAGTGTAGTCTTTTGTTGGAATAATGAAGCCTTGTGAACTAATAATAGTGAGGTTATTCTTGCATTGTGTCCAAGTCTCATGCCAGTGGAGTTGTCTTTTCCTAGAAAGTTGATGGTGTCCTTGTGACAAAGACAAGTTTACGTCATTAATATTGCAAAATAAATAAGGAACAGAGGACTGCATGCAACAGAAGCCTAAATACTGCAATTCTTTCAAACATAGTTGATAACATAAAATAATGGAATAATCCTTAAAACCTAATCCTAGACTTTATATGAATGTTCTAATTTTTGAAATAGATTTTTGCTTATCTTTGCCCATGTTATGGTTTTGGGCATTGATTTTTTTTTTCACCTTCTCAGACAAAATTTAACAGTTAGGTGTTTTGAAGTCTTGTATTTTAAAGTGAAGTGAAATCATGCAAAGTTGGTTTTTGAAAAGAAAGCTTTAGGCATTAGGCATGTGCATTGAAGCTAGAGAAGCAGTTTGCGAAATGTCACAAA
Source organism: Chiloscyllium plagiosum (assembly GCF_037043375.1). NCBI lineage: Eukaryota > Metazoa > Chordata > Chondrichthyes > Orectolobiformes > Hemiscylliidae > Chiloscyllium > Chiloscyllium plagiosum. The sequence continues at coordinate 14,483,773 of NW_028270146.1, forward strand.
CAAAGCTACTTTGAATGCAAACCACAGAATTAAATGTTGTATCCAGTGCCCGTTAAGCCAGAATGGCCCCTAACCATTTCAGGATATGGCTTCATCAGTCCCACATGACACTGCAAAGAGGAAAATGGTGGGTTTTTTTATTGACAGGTCCATCATTAAATCATTGAGTAAAGAAGCAGCTAGAGGCGATAGCTTTTGCTGGATGACTCTGAAAAGTGCCTTCTGTTATGCAGCTGCCTCTTAAAAGCATTTTTAAAGTGAGAAAATTTGACATTGTTATAACTAGAATTTTTAGAAATGGTAAACTGTATTTGTAGTGACAGCATGGTTGCTGTAGTAGCTTTTTTTCAGTGCTGTAGACCAGTTAAATTGTCCTTGTTAGTAATAAACACCAAAAAAAAAAATGAGAAGCTGGAATCTGAAACAATAAAATGCAGCAGGTCAGGCACCATTTGTGAAGCACTGTGTATATTGAGGAGTGGACCCTGATGGAGGTTCACTTCTGATATATTAACTATTCGCAACTCTGTGCTGATGAGCGTTGACCAGTCTGTCTGGACCTTTATTCTCTCATACTTGATGATACTAACCTAGTTTTGTCTTTATATTTAAAAACTTTTTCTAGAAGCCTGCCCAATAACTACAATAATGGAATTTAAAGCATTATCACGTTTAAAAATTAATGAGCTACAATAAAATATTCAGTAAATTCCTGTTTTAAGTTGCCTAATTTAAAGTTGTTCCACTTCAATGTTAATCATTTAACAGGGTCAATATAAATGGGACATGCATCACATTTAGCATCGCAGGTTGTGTGTATGATTTGTCATCAGATCTGAATTAGGATGAAGTGATCCAGTCAGCATAATTTTGGATCAACCTTTGTTGATCCCTAAGCCTCTGCCTCATACATGCATTAAAACATAGAAAATAGGAACAGGAGGAGGCCATTTGGCCCATTGTACTTGGCTCTGCCATTCAGTATGGTTGATCCCCTCTCTCACACCGTACTCCCGTCCTCTCCTCATACCCCTTAACAACTTTAGCTTTAGACATCTCTCTCAAATATAATTAGTAACTTTTGTATCCATAGCTGCTGTGATAGAGATTTCCACAGGGCCAGTACCCTGAATGAAGAAATATTTCCTCAGGTTGTTTTTCAGACTGGAGGCCTGTGACCAGTGGAGTGCCACAAGGATCAGTGCTGGGTCCACCATCATTCGTTATTTATATAAATGATTTGGATATGAGCATAAGAGATATAGTTAGTAAGTTTACAGATGGCATCAAATTGGACAGTGAAGAAGGCTACCTCCGATTATAAAAGGATCTTCATTAGATGGGCCAGTGGGCTGAGAAGTTGGAGTTTAATTCAGATAACTGTGAAGTGCTGCATTTTGGTAAAGCAAATCTTAGCAGGACTTGTAAACCTTTTCTGAACCATTAAGTGTATAAGATGTTGCCAGGATTGGAGGATTTGAGTTGGGTGAGACTGAATAGGCTGGGGCTGTTTTCCCTGGAGTGTCGAAGGCTGAGGGTTCACCTTATAGAGGTTTATAAAATTGAAGGGCATAGATAGGATAAATAGACAAAGTCTTTTCCCTGAGGTCGGGGAGTCCAGAACTGGAGGGTGAGATTTAGGGTGAGAGGGGAAAGATAAAGACCTAAGGGGCAACTTTATCATGCAGATGGCGGTATGTGTATGTTCCAAACCCCAAATCAGGGGAAACATTATCCCTCTCTAGTCCTGTTACAATTTTACATATTTAAATGAGCCCCCCGCCCCCTTCCGTGATAAACCCCAGTAAATATAGGCCCAATCAATTCAATCTCTCCTCATTGGACAAATCAGCAACCCCAGGAATTAATGTGGTGAGCTTTCATTGCATTTCTTTTCTTGGACAAGGAGACCAAAACTGGAACACACTGCTCTAGGTGTGGTCTAACCAAGGCTTTTTATAGCTGCACTAGACCATTTAGCTCCTGTCCTCAAACTGTTGAACTAAAGTCCAACATACCATTTGTCACCTTAACTGCTTGCTGCATCTGCATGCTTGCTTTTAATGACTTTGTGTAAGGACACCGTGGTCCCTTTATTGTCACTTTAGTAATATTCTGTCGTTCTCCCAAAGTGGTCAGCTACACATTTACCCACACCATACTGCATCTGCGATGCATTTGTCATTCAACTTTTCTAAATCACTTTTACATTCTTCTCTCCACTTAATATCCCACTTAGTTTTACATTGCCAGCAAAATTGGAAATGTTACAATTGATTCCATTATACAAATCATTGATATGTGTTATGTCAAACTGGGAGTCAAGTTTTCATTGCTGATAGCTACTGGTTGGAACCCAAGAATCACACTCATCCACTCTGATAAACAGCTAATAAACAGCACATATGCTTTGCTTTTGAACACTAACCTCTTGCATGGGACTTTATCAAATACTTTCTGAAAATCCAAAGATGCACAGGTTCTCCCTCATCTATTCTACTAGTACATCAATAGAAAGTTCAGTTGTAAAACGTGATTTCCCTTTCATAGCTCCATACTGACTTTGTTTAATCCTGTTAATGTTTTCCACGTGAACAGTTATCTGTTCGCCGAGCTGGAAGTTTTTGTTGCAAACGTTTCGTCCCCTGTCTAGGTGACATCCTCAGTGCTTGGGAGCCTCCTGTGAAGCGCTTCCTCTGGCATTTATAGTGGCCTGTCCCTGCCGCTTCCGGTTGTCAGTTTCAGCTGTCCACTGTAGTGGCCGGTATATTGGGTCCAGGTCGATGTGTTTGTTGATGGAGTTTGTGGATGAGTGCCATGCTTCTAGGAATTCCCTGGCTGTTCTTTGTTTGGCTTGCCCTGTAATGGTAGTGTTGTCCCAGTCGAATTCATGTTGCTTGTCGTCTGCGTGTGTGGCTACTAAGGATAGCTGGTCATGTCGTTTTGTGGCTAGTTGGTGTTCATGGATGCGGATCGTTAGCTGTCTTCCTGTTTGTCCTACATAGTGTTTTGTGCAGTCCTTGCATGGGATTTTGTACACTACATTAGTTTTGCTCATGCTGGGTATCGGGTCCTTCGTTCTGGTGAGTTGTTGTCTGAGTGTGGCTGTTGGTTTGTGTGCTGTTATAAGTCCTAGTGGTCGCAGTAGTCTGGCTGTCAGTTCAGAGATGATCTTGATGTATGGTAGTGTGGCTAGTCCTTTGGGTTGCGGCATGTCCTCGTTCCAACATGCGAGGGTGTTGGTCCTAACCATGCTTTGATACAGCTTGTATAAATCCCATCTTCCCCAGAATTGGTCCCAGTGTCTATTTAAATCCATCCCTCCCACATCATCTCTCTAGTCATACATTCAATCAATCTGTTCTCCTATTTCTGATCTTGAGAGTTCATGGCACATAGAAATGTAGAAATCTGGAGCAGGTGTAGACCATTTGGTCTTTACGTTTGTTCTGCCATTCAGTTTGATCATGGCTAATTATCCCATTTAGTATCCAGTTCTTGTTTTCTCCCTTTAATCCTTTTGTTCCTAAAATCTACGTCTAACTCCTATTTGAAAACAATCATGTTTGGCCTCAATTACTTTGTGGCAGAAAATTCTACATTTACATTCTGGGTGAAGAAATTTCTCCTCATTGCAGTCCTCAATATTCTAAGGTATCCTTAGACAGTGAACCCTATTATTGGATTTCCCCTGCCATTGGGAAAATCCTACCTGTTTTTCTGCTGTCTAGTCCTGTTGAGGGAGATACTAAATGAGTATTTTGCATAAGCATTTACTGTGGAAAAGGATATGGAAGGTATAGACAGTAGGGAAATAGATGGTGACATCTTGCATCCATATTACAGAGGAGGAAGTGCTGGATGTCTTGAAATGGGTAAAGGTGGATAAATCCCCAGGACCTAATCAGGTGTACCATGGAAATCTCTGGGAAGCTAGAGAAGTGATTGCTTGGCTTCTTGCTGAGATATTTGTATCATCGATAGTCACAGGTGAGGTGCTGGAAGATTGCAGATTGGCTAACGTGGTGCCACTGTTTAAGAAGGGTGGTAAGGACAAGCCAGGGAACTATAGACCAGTGAGCCTGACGTCGGTGGTGGGCAAGTTGTTTGAGGGAATCCTGAGGGACAGGATGTACATGTATTTGGAAAAGCAAGGACTGATCAGGGATAGTCAACATGGCTTTGTGCGTGAGAAATCATGTCTCACAAACTTGATTGAGTTTTTTGAGGAAATAACAAAGAGGATTGATGAGGGCAGAGCAGTAGATGTGATCTATATGGACTTCAGTAAGGCGTTTGACAAGGTTCCCCATGGGAGACTGGTTAGCAAGGTTAGATCTCATGGAATACAGGGAGAACTAGCCATTTGGATACAGAACTGGCTCAAAGGTAGAAGACTGAGGGTGGTGATGGAGGGTTGTTTTTCAGACTGGAGGCCTGTGACCAATGGAGTGCCACAAGGATCGGTGGTGGGTCCTGTACTTTTTGTCATTTACATAAATTATTTGGATGCGAGCATAAGAGGTACAGTTAGTAAGTTTGCAGATAACACCAAAATTGGAGGTGTAGTGGACAACGAAGAGGGTTACCTTCCATTACAACAGGATCTTGACCAGATGGGCCAATGGGCTGAGAAGTGGCAGATGGAGTTTAATTCCAATAAAGGCAAGGTGGCGCATTTTGGGAAAGCAAATCTTAGCAGGATTTACACACTTAATGGTAAGGTCCAAGGGAGTGTTGCTGAACAAAGAGACCTTGGAGTGCAGGTTCATAGCTCCTTGAAAGCGGAGTTGCAGGTAGATAGGATATTGGTCAGAGTGTTGAGTAGAGGAGTCGGGAGGTCATGTTGCGGATGTATAGGACATTGGTACGACCACTGTTGGAATATTGCGTGCAATTCTGGTCCCTTTCCTATCGGAAAGATGTTATGAAATTTGACAGGGCTCAGAAAAGAGTTATAAGGATGTTGCCAGGGTTGGAGGATTTGAACTATAGGGAGAGGCTGAACAGGCTGGGGTTGTTTTCCCTGGAGCGTCGGAGGCTGAGGGGTGACCATATAGAGGTTTACAAAATTATGAGGGGTATGGATAGAATAAATAGACAAAGTCTTTTCCCTGGGGTCGGGAAGTTCAGAACTAGAGGGCATAAGTTTAGGGTGAGAGGGGAAAGATATAAAAGAGACCTATAGGGCAACGTTTTCACACAGTGTGGTACATGTATGGAATGAGCTGCCAGAGGAAATGGTGGAGGCTGGTACAATTGCAATATTTGAGACATTTGGATAGGTATATGAATAGGAAGGGTTTGGAGGGATATGGGCCGGCTGCTGGCAGGTGGGACGAGATTGGGTTGGGATATCTGGTCGGCATGGACTCTATTGTTAGAATTTTATGGGTTTGTATGAGATCCCCATTCATTCTTCTAAACTCCAGTGAAATGAGTTCTAACTGATCTAGTCCGTCTTCACATCTCCGTTCCGCCATCCCAGGAATCGGTCTAGTTACCTTTTTGTTGCACTCTTCTTAGAGCCAGGATATTGTTTCTCAAATAAAAAAATGAAAACTGCATGCAATACTTCAGAATTAGTCTCACAAGGTCCTGTATTATTGCAGTAAGATGTTCCTATACCTGTATTTGAATCCTTTCATGTAAAGACCATCAAATCATTTTCTGCCTTGCTGTACCTGCATGCTTCAGTGGCCGGTGTACAAGGAGACACGAGTCTTGTTACACCCTCATCTTTCCCAATCTATCGCCATCGAACAATCTGCCTAGTTACTATTTTTATCGTTATTGGGCGCTGGGAAACGTGAGATCTTAATTCTTCAGCTCCTTACATTCTATCTGTCGGATCTCCTCCCTTTTACAACTATATCAATGGGAGTGATGTGGATCATGATCTCCCTCTCCCCTCCTCGCTCCCCTGCCCCCCCCCTCCTCGCTCCCCCGCTCTTTCTCTCTTCCATTCTCCTCCCCCCCGCCCACTTTTGCAGCAATTCATTTTTTTTCTTTATCCTTGATACTTGATGAATAGCAGCATAAAGGTAGTTTGATTTATGGGGTAAATGTTTTAATATTTTTCCTTGATGGAAAAGGTGCTGCAGAACCTAAGTAAATCTTTTACATTGGTTGTATTGGGGAAAATCTGATTTGCCTAAAATTGATTCACTTAAAAGTTTCCCTTTTTTTAGGGATACCACAGATATCTTAAGTGAAAACTCGCTGTATTACTGCTTAAAACTAAAGTGCAAAGTACTTATTTTAAAGATTTAAACCAAGAGGAGCAAGACTTTCAAGACCTCGGGTGTCTCTATTGTATAGGTATGTTATCAGAAAACCTAGCAGCCAATTTGTCCACAGCAAGCTCTCTGAAATGCACTACAGCTAGTAACAATGATGTGCAAAGTATCTCTTTGTGGGTGTTGATTGAGGGATAACTATTGACCAGACAGCAAGGGAAAATTCCATTACTTAGAAAATAGTGCCCAATGGATATAATATTTAGATTTTCACAAGGCATTTTAAAATACCATATATTAAGCTACTTAGTAAAAGGTATTGGAGATAGTATACAGTCGATTCCGTTATAATGTGTGATTCTTCAACATGAATTGGCTTTAACGCGATTGAAGAATTTGGACTTGTTTGTAGAATGCGAACTTTCTTGATCTGGATTGGCTATAACGTGATTCCAGCCATGCGCGGAACGGTGACTCAGTGGTTAGCACTACTGTCTCTCAGCACCAGGGACTGGTTCGATTCCAGCCTTGAGCGACTGTCTGGAGTTTGCACATTCTCCCCGTGTCTGCGTGGGTTTCCTCTGGGTGCTCCGGTGTCTGCCCACTGTCCAAAGATGTGCAGCTCCGGTGAATTGGCCATGCTAAATTGTCTATAGTGTTGGCTGCGTTAGTCAGAGGGAAATAGGTCTGGGTGGGTGATTCTTTGGAGGGTGGACTTGGGCTGAAGGACCTGTTTCCACATCGTAGGGAATCTAATCTCATCTGTTTAAATGGCACTGCTATTGTGCGATTTTCTTACAATGCAAGTTCACACAAGAATGAAACTATCGCGTTATATCAGCCGATTGACTTTCTATTAGAAGGGAGTTGTTGGGATAATGGATAAATTTTCAGAATGACAACTTGCAACTCGTGGTGTGCTACAGGGATCAGTGTTGGGGCCACAATTAACTACAATGACTTAGGTTTATAGACAGGTTAAGCAGGTCGGCAAAAACTTGGCAGATAGCATTGCTTTTCCCCAAATTATATACTGTGCACTTTGGCAGGATAAATGGAGGAGCTGAATATTATTGAAATGGAGAAAGACTGCAAAAAGGTACAGAATAAAGGGGTTCGGGAGTCCTTGAGGCATAAATCTAAAAACGCTAGCATTCAAATTCAGGGGTTAAAGGGAAAGCAAATGCAATTTTGGCCTATATAGTAGGTTCTTCTACAACTCTATGTCCTGCATTAAAGAAAAGTCTAGCTTTAGAAACGTTTAAAGTATTGGCCAACACGTTTCAAACGTTTGCACTTTAGAAACAGCGACCCCAATTTGTTAATTACATGACAAATTGCAAGAAACACACGTTTTAACAAAATGATCTGTATTTCAAAGGAATGGAGTATAAAAATTGGGAGCTGAAAATGTGTTGCTGGAAAAGCGCAGCAGGTCAGGCAGCATCCAGGGAACAGGAGAATCGGCGTTTCGGGCATAAGCCCTTCTTCAGGAATGAGGAAAGTGTGTCCAGCAGGCTAAGATAAAAGGTAGGGAGGAGGGACTTGGGGGAGGGGCGTCGGAAATGCGATAGGTGGAAAGAGGTCAAGGTGAGGGTGATAGGTCAGACTGGGGTGGGGGCAGAGAGGTCAGGAAGAAGATTGCAGGTTAGGAAGGCGGTGCTGAGTTCGATGGAAATCCATCGAACTCAGCACCGCCTTCCTAACCTGCAATCTTCTTCCTGACCTCTCTGCCCCCACCCCAGTCTGACCTATCACCCTCACCTTGACCTCTTTCCACCTATCGCATTTCCGACGCCCCTCCCCCAAGTCCCTCCTCCCTACCTTTTATCTTAGCCTGCTGGACACACTTTCCTCATTCCTGAAGAAGGGCTTATGCCCGAAACGCCGATTCTCCTGTTCCCTGGATGCTGCCTGACCTGCTGCGCTTTTCCAGCAACACATTTTCAGCTCTGATCTCCAGCATCTGCAGACCTCATTTTCTCCTATAAAAATTGGGAGGCCTTGCTAAACCTTTCCAAGGCACTAGTCAGACTATAGCTGGAATGTCATTCAATTCCATTACAACAAAAAATTAGAATGGATGGCTTTGAGGTACGTAGGGAAGAGGTGTTGGAAACTCTGGAAAGGGTGAAAGTAGATAAGTCCCCTGGGCCTGATGGCATTTTTCCTAGGATTCTCTGGGAAGCAAGGGAGGAGATTGCAGAGCCATTGGCCTTGATTTTTATGTCCTCGTTGTCTACAGGAATAGTGCCAGAAGACTGGAGGATAGCAAATGTGGTTCCTTTATTCAAGAAGGGGAGTAGGGATAACCCTAGTAACTATAGGCCGGTGAGTCTCACTTCTGTTTTGGCCAAAGTCTTAGAGAGCATTGTAAGGGATAGGATTTATGAACATCTGGATAGGAATAATGTGATCAAGGATAGTCAGCATGGTTTTGTGAAGGGCAGGTCGTGCCTCACAAACCTTATTGAATTCTTTGACAAGGTGACTAAGGAGTTGGACGAGGATAAAGCGGTAGATGTGATGTATATGGATTTTAGTAAGGCATTTGATAAGGTTCCCCATGGTAGGCTATTGCAAAAAATACGGAGGTATGGCATTGAGGGTGAGTTGGAGGTTTGGATTAAGAATTGGCTGGCTGGAAGAAGACAGAGGGTAGTAGTTGATGGTAAAGGTTCATCTTGGAGTGCAGTTACTAGCGGTGTTCCGCAAGGATCTGTTTTGGGACCATTGCTGTTTGTCATTTTTATAAATGACCTGGAGGAGGGGCTAGAAGGTTGGGTGAGCAGGTTTGCGGATGATACGAAAGTCGGTGGAGTTGTTGACAGTGAGGAATGATGTGTCAGGTTACAGCGGGATATAGATAAGCTGCAGAGCTGGGCAGAAAGGTGGCAAATGGAGTTCAATGTGGGTAAGTGTGAGGTGATTCACTTTGGAATGAGTAACAAAAAGATGGGGTACTGGGCTAATGGTCGGATACTTGGTAGTGTGGATGAGCAGAGGGATCTTGGTGTCCATGTACACAGATCTCTGAAAGTTGCCACCCAGGTAAACAGTGCGGTGAAAAAGGCATATGGCGTACTGGCTTTTATTGGTAGAGGAACTGAGTTCCGGAGTCCTGAGGTCATGTTGCAGTTGTATAGGACTCTGGTGCAGCCGCATCTGGAGTATTGTGTGCAGTTTTGGTCGCCACACTATAGGAAGGATGTGGAGGCACTGGAACGGGTGCAGAGGAGGTTTACCAGGATGTTGCCTGGTATGGTAGGAAGATCGTATGAGGAAAGGCTGAGGCACTTGGGGCTGTTTTCATTAGAGAAAAGAAGGTTTAGGGGTGACTTGATAGAGGTGTACAAGATGATTAGGGGTTTAGATAGGGTTGACCATGAGAACCTTTTTCCACGTATGGAGTCAGCTACTACGAGGGGGCATAGCTTTAAATTAAGGGGTGGTAGGTATAGGACAGATGTTAGGGGTAGATTCTGTACTCGGCGAGTCGTGAGTTCATGGAATGCCCTGCCAGTAGCAGTGGTGGACTTTCCCTCTTTATGGGCATTTAAACGGGCATTGGATAGGCATATAGGATAGGTTAGGTGGGCTTGGATCGGCGCAACATCGAGGGCCAAAGGGCCTGTACTGCGCTGTATTTTTCTATGTTCTAACTCTTGATTCCCCTGCTAAAAAGAATCTTGCTATCTCAGCCTCAAAATATACATTAGGTTTCCACCCCTCAGCTCTCTGGCTAGGAGTCCCAAAAACACTCAACTCACAAAAGAAATTGCTTCTCAGTCTTAAATTGGCACCCTTTAATTCTGAGATTATGCCTGCTGGTCCTTATCTCTCCCATGAGGGGAGGCATCCTCTCAGCATTTACACAGTCAAACCTCTTCAGAATGCTATGTTTCAATGGGATTACCTCTCATTCATCGAAGTTCCAATAAGTATAGTTCCAATCGGTTTAACCTTTTGATCACAAAAGTATTCCTAGTGAATGATCTCTGAATTGCCTCCAATGAAACAAAATCTTCCCTGAAATCAGGGTACCAAAACTGCTGACCATACTCCAACTGTGATCTCATCAGTACCTTGCAGTTGCAGTAAAATTTCCTTCCTCTTATATCCAACAACTTTGAAATAAGGGCCAATGTTCTGTTCGCCTTTCTGATTACCTGCTGCACCTGTGTGCTAGCTTTCTGATTTTCGTGCACAAGTGCTCCCAAATCGTTTTTGTATTGTAGTTCTCTGAAGTTTTTCTCTATTTACATGACAGTCTGTTCTTTAGTTATCGGGTTCAAAATGAACAGCATAAATTTTCCTACATCGTACTTTATTTGCCGGCTTTTTGCCCGCTTCACTTCTCAATATCTCTCTAAGCTGTTTTATCCCACTCACAACCTGTTTTTCCACTTATTTTGTGTCATCTGCAAATATGGCTATGATATATTTGCTTCCTTCCTCCAAGTCAAAATAATATATATTATTAACAGTTATCCCAGCACTGATCCCGGTGAATGACCTGAAGAGCAGAGTTGAATTTTCTTTCTTTCTTCTCTTGAAGGTGCTAAACATTTTCTTTCTTTCGTGAAATATGGCTGTCACTGGCTAAGGCAGCATTTATTGCTCATTCTTAATCACTCTCTTGAACTGAGTGGCTTGCTTGAACATTTCAAAGGATAGTTAACAGTCAACACATGGATGTGGATCTGGAGTCACATAGATCAGGCAGGGATGGCACATTTCTTTTCCTGAGGCATAATAGTGAACCAAATGGGTTTTTATAGCAGTCAGGTGTGGTAACATGCTGGAAATCAAGTTCTGCTATTCCTGGAGTTCTCTCAAAAATTCAAGATTTTAAAATGTACTTTGAGCTTCCCAATTTACCTGTCTTTTAGGTCCAGGTTGACAGAAGGCACATGCCAACTTCTTAACTTAATAAAAATGACCTTTTATTGCAAGTAACTTGACTTTAACTACAGATAAACAATTATAAACTGTCAGCATGTAACTTCTTGAATCCCCTTATAAACTTCTCCTTTACTTACACTCATGTCGCGTGCTTGTGCAGACAGGGAAAATCATGGGTGTTATGTCAGAGGGAATGTCACTGTTCTGTGCTTCCTGTTCAGAGGGTTGCTGAGATGATTCTTATGATTTTTGTGCTGAATATTGCTCTGCAGTCTTCCTTCTCCAGATTTTTCATTCTTTTGCTGGAGGCACAGGAAACTGCTGAAACAAAGAATAGTTTTCTGTATCTTAATGTAACATTTACTGCAGAGAAAATTTTCCTAAGCTGGTGTACGTTTGTAGGCTTCTCTCTATCTTATGCACAGCCACAAGCTGCTCAGTGAAGTGAATACCAGTCACGTTGGTAGGCAAAATGCCGCCTTCATCGATAATGTGGAGGCACTGATGTTGGACTGGGGTGGACAAGGTCAGAAGTCACATAACACCAGGTTATAGTCGAACAGGTTTATTTGAAATCATAAGTTTTGAGAGCACTGCTCCTTCAACAGATGAAGTCACTTCATCTAACAAAGGAGTAGCACTCTCAAAGCTTGAGATTTCAAATAAACCTGTTTGACTATAACCTTGTGTCGTGAAACTTCTGATTCTGCCATTGATACTTCAGTAAGGCATTTGATAAGGTTCCCCATGGTAGATTGATGAAGAAGGTGAAGTTGCATGGGGTCCAGGTAGCCAGATGGATAGAGAACTGGCTGGACAGCAGGCGACAAGAGTAGTGGAAGGGAATTTCTCAAAATGGAGAACTGTAATCAGTGGTCTTCTACATGGATCCGTGTTGGGACCATTGTTGTTTGTGATATACATGAATGATCTGGACAGAAGTATAGGTGGTCTGATTAGCAAGTTTGCAGATGACGCTAAGATTAGTGGAATAGCAGATAGTGAAGAGGACCTTCAGAGAATAGAGCAGAATACAGATAGATTGGAGAGTTGACTGGAGAAATGGCAAATGGAGTTCAATCCAGGCAAATGCGAGGTGATGCATTTTGCAAGATCCAATTCAAGATCAAACTATACGGTAAATGGAAGAGCCTGGGAAAAATTCATGTACAGAGAGATCCAGATGTTCAGGTCCATTGTACCCTGAAAGTGGCAACACCGGTCAGTAGAGTGGTCAGGAAGGCATACGGCCTACTTTCCTTCATCGGACAGGGTATTGAGTAGAAGAGTTGGCAGGTCATGTTAGTTATATAGAACTTTGGTTCGGCCACATTTGGAATACTGCATATAGTTCTGGTCACCACGTTATTAAAAGGACGTGGATGCTTTGGAGATGGTGCAGAGGAGGCTCACCAGGATGTCGCCTGGTAAGAAGGGTGCCAGATGTGAAGAGAGGTTGAGTTGATTAGGATTATTTTCATAAGAAAGGCAGAGGTTGAGGGGGGACCTGATTGAGATCTACAAAGTCATGAGGGGTATAGACAGGGTAGATAGCAAGAAGCATTTTCCCAGAAGTGGGGAACTCAATTATGAGGGGTCACCAGTTCAAGGTGAGAGGGGAAAAGTTTAAGGGAGATATGCGTAGAAAGGTTTTTACACAGGGGTCGTGGGTGCCTGGAATGTGTTGCCAGCAGAGGTGGTAGAGCTGTGCACAATAGTGCCATTTAAGATGTATCTGGACAGATATATGAATGGGCAGGGAGCAGAGAGATACAGATCCTTAGAAAATAGGTGACAGGTTTAGATAGAGGATCTGGATTGTGCCAGGCTGTTCCTGTGCTGTAATTTTCTTTGTTCTTTGATAGCTGGTTACTTGTCCATAGACCAATCAGCTAGGTGTTGCTAGCCAAAACTTTATTTGTACATCGCTCCTGGGATCCAAGTACACTTCAATTACTGCAGCAATGATGTTTGCCTTGAGTCAGGTTATTTGCTTCTAAAACATATAGCAATTCTTCAAAATCCTTGATTTTAAAACAGTTCTTTTCACATTTCCCTTCATAATGAAAAGTGCAGAAAAATAAAAAATGCAGCCTTTGTGGACATCAGCTTTGAATTCAAATTTTAATAACCAGCTGGTAGGAGATTAACCTGTGTTACCAGAGGATTTCCTGTACCTCTGGATTGCTGGTGCAGTGACGTTACCACTATGCTGTCATTTTCTCTAAACATTCATTACATATTCTGTTTGTGCCAGTGACTCAGTTCATTTACAAAGCTTAATAGTGAATGTAAGTTATTAAGGCAAAACATTAACAACTACACAGCAAAGCGTTATATCATTTGCGTATGTGCAACTTCCAGCAAGGGTGATTGAGTCCTAATTTAAGAAGAAAATATTGTCTGGTTTTTCTCCTATCAAGCCAATCACAATGCTGCTCCTACTGAAATTGATTAATGCAGTTCAAGCCAATGAACTGATCTTCTGATCTTCCTCACATTTGAAAGTCTTGATGCTTTGGCAGCTTTGCAAACTGATCTCCTGATAGTGCAACTGTGTGATTAAAGATACAGCTGTTGTCCTCCAAGATACTTGGTTTGTTTAGCTCTTTGAGCAAGATAAAGCATTCTGAGGAATAAATTTTAAGGCAAGAGGAACGTAGTTTGTTATAATTTCATAACTTTTTTTTATACATGAAGAAATTGGGCAGCCATGCCCAGCAATCTGGTACAGGGCTCTGAATTACAGAGAAACAGGTTTAAATCACAGCCTTGGCTGTCATTTGAACTTGCCTGCCTGGCTTCTGCATTGTCAGACTTATACTAGTGCTACCCTTCGAGGGTAGGAAGCATCACCTTGCCTTGTAGAAAAAACACCTTTTGCCAAATGATAGTTCTAGCTCTTGCCAATTTGCATGGGTTTGATCTTGTGGCTGTTTGTATCTGAGATTTAGTAAAGATCAGCTGCAAGGTCACTTTACAACAGAAGTATTCATCGGCTCTTGAATCTAGATTCATTTTGTTTTTCTAATTGTGTATGAGGAGGACATATTGCTCCGAGCTTTGATTAGTTATAGAATCTCAACGTTTCAGCACAGAAACAAACAAATAACAATGCTGTGTTGGTTGTTCAGCTATGTTGGGGCCCTATGCACAAGTATATTAAGTGCATGGGTTGCATCTTTAAGTTCAGCAGCAATAAGATCATTGGTCCCCTCTCTGTAATTGGAGCCTTTATGTCTGTCAGAAATACTTACACGAAACACTTTTTTTTTGTGCTCCTAATTTACTTAGCTCTTATCATTGTTTTGTGAAAATCAGTGGGTTCTTAAAAGAATGAAAATCATGTTTCATGCAATTTAATCGCTGCAAAAGGCTATTGTTAGACTGGTTTTGCAGTATGTCATTTTATTACCTTTGCTCCGATTTCTTCTGTTGCTGACAGTAAAGTTCTCTTGCAAGTTACAAACTCAAACATACAACACGTTTTTTCATGAAAGCAAAGTTGAAGTTTGGATCTAATATTCCCCTGACCCCCCCCCCCCCCCCCAAAAAAAAACCCACAAAACACTAAGAAACTTTAGAGCTATTTGGAAAGTGTGGCAACAAACTGTATAGTAAAAATGTTCACTCGTTAATGATGCCAGCTATGCTGCCTTTCAAAAGGTAAACCAGGAATGAGATTGCTGAGACATGCACAAGAAGGCTGTTTTCAGTGGAAATGTGAAAATAATTATTCCAACTTCATTTTATGTATTATTTTGTATTTGCAAGAGCAGAGGATGTCTGTGTTGCTGTTTTTCTGTCTGCTTCAAATGCAATGAAAAGCCTGACATTCACTGCTTTTCACAAGTAAATAAATATTGGCTGTTGAAGCAAATTGACTGGAATAGATATACCAATGTAAGTTTCTTCATCTATAAAGTACAACTACGTTGATTTGATTTCACTAGTCTGCACAAATAGAGTCATAGAGATGTATAGCACAGAAACAGACCCTTCTGTCCAACTCGTCCATGCTGACCAGATATCCCAACCCAATCTAGTCCCACCTGTCAGCACCTGACCCATATCCCTCCAAACCCTTCCTATTTATATACCCATCCAGATGCCTTTCAAATTTGTAATTGTACCAGCCTCCACCACTTCCTGTGGCAGCTTATTACATACAAGTACTACCCTCTGTGGAAAATGTTGCCCCTTAGGTGTCTCTCATATCTTTCCCCCTCACCCTAAACCTATGCCCTCTAGTTCTGGACTCCCCCATCCCAGGGAAAAGACTGTGTCTATTTACCCTATACAGCACTTCACCTTTATCTAAATTAAACTCCATCTGCTACTCCTCAGCCCATTGGCCCATCTGATCAAACCTGGAGTTAGTTGACATTAAATGCTCCCAGTTTCACAAAACATATTTATCTTTGTTATATGGCACTTGCCAAGATTTAACTTGAAGGAGAGAGAGGTTTCTCTTAGGTGTATTAAATTATGAAGGTTGCAGGATGTGACCAATATTTTCTTTCTTTCAACAGAGTATTGGGAAAGGCTCCTTATGGTGTATAGACCCAGAGTACAGACAAAACCTCATTCAGGCTTTGAAAAAGACACCCTACCATCCTTATTCTCATGTTTTTAACACGCCTCCCACTTCCCCACGAGGATATCAAAGGTAAGCATCTGTGTGCTGTTGCATTTATTCAGACGTCATTTATCTGCATTAATGACGATGAATTGGGCATGCATTGCTTGAGGAGTGGAACAGGAGGGCTGGAGACCGAAAATGTTTGTTTAAGCCTACGTCATTGTGTAAGTAAGAAATCAGAGGTTAAAGCTTCCCTGTAGTGATTTTGAGTTTCGGTCAGCAGCTATGTGGAGCTCTGAGGGGAATTGTACTGTCTTGTTGCAGAGTTAAATCACATTCCAGCACATGCCTAGACCATCAATTGTCAAAAGAGAGATTGGGAGGAACAGCTGAGCTGAGAAGGAAACTGCCATGCATCTGCTTCGCTAGGTGATTAGCATGATGGTAGCCATGGAAGCCGGAACGTTGCCATGGCAGCACATAGCTGAGACAGGTGCAGTTGCATCACGAGTTCTATTTTGTTGCCTGGCAAATGGACAGGCTGTTAGCATGTGGAATTACACAGTTGCCTTGACAACACTTTCTCCAAAGTGGCTCCAGTTGGCTTCCAGCCAATTTTTTTTGTTGCAAGTGTGTGTGTTTTATACCTGCTTTTTTACCCCCCCGTCTTAAATATCCACAGGAGCGTACTTCATCTGAGATGACAACTCGAGGTCAGCTAGCTCTAGGAGATTAAAGCAAAATGGGACTCAGTGAAGCGACAGAGTAATCTAGGGGAGGAAAAAAAAGCTTGTAAAGCCAGAGTGCCTGTGATGTATGTGTAGTCAAACCCTAACCATCGAATACAAAAGGTCCTTGTGGTATATTGCATTTGACATTGCAGGTTTTTATGCTTCTCTGAAGCAGTGGAAGCATTAACCTTAACAATTTTTTTCTGCAAGCAAATGTGCCTTTTGCCCCTTTCTCAAAATCTTAAGCCTTTGGAATTTTGGGAGCTTAAATGCAGTCGAAATAATTTTTTTAGCATTAACCTGTCTTCCATAATTAATGAGCCAAAGTGGGGAGGAGAGAGATATGCCATAAAGGACTCTGATCACTTCTTTTGGGTGTCAATTTGCAGCAAATTGGCCTATTTATAAATAAGCACACATTTGAGTATCCTATCTTTTGCATGTATTTGATTGAAAAAGTGTGAACAGTGAATCTGTGCCTCTGTAGCCTGCTTAAGAGTGATATTACTAAAGCAGCTGGCAACCCTTTTTAACTGTTCTGGCTAGTTTTATTTATTTCCATCCTGATTTTAGTCTCTCAAAATGGTGCAGACCACTTGAAGTCAGCTGAAGTTTGATATCTTTAATGACTTGTTTGCAGTATTGTAGACAGGAACAAGTAAACATTAGATGTTTAGGGAAATTTTTTCCAAGACTTATTCTGGGAAAGAAGACATGTTTGGAAGCAATGTCAGCCCCTATATTTAACTATTGTACTGCTGTAAATTGGTTCAGCCCTATAGAACCACTGTTCTCTGGTCACTGTATGCATTTGCATCAATGCTCATTACTTAAGATGGTTTATTTCGGTGATAGAACTCTAAATTGAGCAGCGACTGCTCAGCATTCATAGTTGTTGCGATTATAGAAGCGCACAGCACAGAGACCATTCAATCCATCATGCTTTTGCTGGCTCCTTTGAAGGTTTTCTGTAACCAGACGACGTAGTTTTCATGCTGCACATGTTCCTTTTATTCCATGGACTCGCACTTTGTGGTCAAGCCACCGTCACACTTTACTAAACACCTTTCGGAAGTCTGAGTACACATTCTAAACTTGTGGTGTCGTGGTCACTATCTCTGAGTCAGATGCCAAGTTCAAGTCCCACCATGCTTCAGAGGTGTATAATAACATATCTGGACAATTTAATTAGAAAATATCTACATTAATTTCATGACCCTACTGAGCTTCTTTGATTCCATGTATATCAGCATATTGATTCGAAGATCACCTTAGCTTTCGGGTGCCTGCACCCCAGTAATGGGGAAGGAAGATTAGAATCCTTCACACAATAAGTAACATCCTAACATTTTAACTCTTGAGACCATCTAAAGAGTTTTAACTCTCTGCAGTCAAGTGAGGTTGAAGTGCTTAAGATTATATTCACTGGAGATTCAGAAGAATAAAGGAGGATTTAATAGAAATCTATAAAATTCCAACCATACAAGATTAGGTAGATATTGGAAGGATGTTCCCCATGCCAGGGGAGCCCAGAACCAGAGATCAGTCTAATGAAACTGGATAGACTATTTAAGACTGAGATGAAGAGAAATTTCTTCTCTGCCACAGAAAGGCCAAAACATTTATATTTTCAAGAAGTTGGATATACTTTTAGGACTAAAGGTACCAAAAGGTATGGGAGTAGACAGGAACAGATTACTGAGTTAGATGATCAGCCATGATTATACTGAGTGGCAGAGCTGGTTCAAAGAGCCAAATGACCTTCTCCTCTTCATTTCTATGTTTCTTAAACTTCTTTGACTAAGTTTTGACTTCCCAATTATTTTGCAACTTGATGTGTTAATTTGTTATATGATTTTTGTTTACATTCTCTTTCCTTAAGAAGAAACAATATAATAAGCTTCCCCCTTTATAAGAATGTCAGTTTAGTATCCATATTGTGACATCCTTAAATACTGAGCAGGGAAATGAAGTGTCCCCAGCAGCGAGAACTTGTGGTCATGACTGCATTTGGGGTCATCTATCATCTTGCACTTATTGAACACATGACTACATTGTTCACTTAGATTGGTTGAGTGCTGCCAACTGTCTTCAAAGGACAGCAAAGCCCCTTGTGGTTGGTAAGTGACGAGGTGCTGACTTTTAAAGTTAAAACTTTTAAATTTTAGTTTTACAATTACCTGGCTTGCATGAACATTATTGTTGTTTCCAGAATGGCGGGTGTAATTTTTCCATTGGCTTTTTAAGTCTTTGAATAGGCTAAATGTGTTGTAGGAATAGAAGTTGGTTTAATTAGGCCCAAAATGAAAAGGTTAAGTTTATATGTAACCAACACGAGGCTTTACTTAACTGTTACTTTCGAATTGGGGCTTTCACATGTACATATTACAGATAATTGTTACACCTTCCTGAACTTTCTGTAGTCAAACATTCTACTGCATTGCATTTATTGAATAATGAAAATTCTGAAGGGATTTGATGACAAATGTCTAATTTCGTAAAGAGTACAAGTTAATTCAATCTCAACTTCTACCTGCAGCAACTCAGGCAAAGATTTTCTATTTCTGCTTTTGCCATGCCATGATATTCTCCCATTGCTTTATTGGTAAAAGATGGATTGGCAATTGTTGAAGATAAAATCAACTTCCAGAGTTGGATCTCCCTGCTGATTGCATGGCCACTTTGGTACTTCTGGATTATCTCCACAGTAATGAGGATGAGGTCTACCACAAAACCCCACCAACACACTTATAACAACAGCTAATGAACTTGAAGGACCTTATACAGACAATGAGCAAAACTAGTGTCATTTACAAAATACCTTGCAAGAACAGTGGACAAACACTATATTGGACAAACAGGCAGAAACCTAGCCACCAGAATACATGAACATCAACTAGCCACAAAAAGACATGACCCACTCTCACTAGTATCTTTACATACAGATGAGAAAGAACATCACTTCAACTGGGACAACACACCCATCCTAGGACAAGCCAAACACAGAGACATGAGATTTCCTTGAAGCATGGCATTCCAACCGGAACTCTATCAACAAGCACATTGACTGGGATCCCATTTACTACCCTCTGAGCAAAGAAAAACAGGAAATGATGTCACCACAGGAAATACCATCACCAACCCAAGGAAACCTAAACACAAATAAAAAGCAGGCCATACCAGCAGTGTTTCACTGGAGGCTCACTGATAATGTTACCTACTACGGTGACAAACATCTGAAAACAAACCTTCCAGCTCAGTGAGCAAACTTACATCCACAATGTACTTTCTCCAAGATCAAGGAATCATGGAGATAATCCTCCATTCTTGAGAATGGTGCAGACAGTACTCTGGCCTTTAAAACTTTTAATTTTTCACTATTAACGTGTTTGTCAAAGCTTGTTCTGGTTCTGATTTTTTTTTTTCTGTGGTCCTTGTTTGGGACGAGATGAGGATTTGTTGTTCTTGATCTCTGTCAGAATCTTTGCAGGACTAGTCCATTCACAGATGATTTCTTTACCAATTGTTTTAAGTGTCTCAAAAGACATGAAAATTCAATATTAATTAACATCTTTGTGTGATAGTCAGTCAGATTATTGTAAAATTGTGCTGCCATTAATGACTGAACTGTAGCTTTGCATATCAATGTGAAGTTGGCTATGATCTTTCAAAACTTAAACGTCGAAAATACAAGCGGAAGTAGAGTATTTTGACCTGTTCCTCTATTCACCTTGATTATAGATGATCTTCTACATCATTGCCATACTGCTTTGGTCTCGCCATACCTCTTGAGACATTTAGTTTCTCAATCTATTTATTTCTAAATATATTCAAGTGATTTTGCCATAACAGCCGCCTTTTGTAGAGCATTCCACAGATTCACTCCCCTCAGCGTGACGAAATCCCTCCTTATGGCAAGCCAAAGTATCCTAGGGTTAATTGGGTGGCTATTTATGTGGAGTTTGCACATTCTCTCCGTGTCAGCATGGGTTTCTTTCGAGTGCTCCGGTTTCCTCCCACAGTCCAAAGATGTGCAGGTAGGGTGGATTGACCATGTTAAATTGCCCATAGTGTTAGGTGCATTAGTCAGTGGGAAATGAGTCTGGGTGGGTTACTCTACAGAAGGTCAGTGTGGACTGGTGAGGCCAAGTGGCCTGTTTCCACACTGTAGGTAATCTAATCTAATCCTGAAGCCATAACCCCTTGTTCTGGATTCCTAGCAAAAAGAAACCACAACCACGGCATGCCCAGCCCTGCCAGACTTTCAACATTTCCATGAGATTCACTCCTCATCTTCTAAACTCCATTGAATCGACCAAACGTCGTCCTAGAACAAACCTACCCTCCCAGGGATCAATCTGGCAAACTTTCACTGCACTCGCATAATGAAAACTGTATATTTTCTTAGATGAGGTCAAAACTACATACTGTACTGCAGATGTGGTCTCGCCAAAGCCCTCGTTAAATGTTTTTGCTCCTGTACTTGTATTTATTCCTATTTCCTGTCATTTGTTAGTAAATTCAGTATGCGAATGAAACACGACTGTTATTTGTCCTATTAAGTTCTAGTCATGTCTCTTAACTGTTTGTTCAAAAGTCTTTAAGTATTTTGATATTTCATGAAGCCATTTTGCTTGAGAGTCACCAAGTAATCTCATCAGAAATTTAGCAAAATAATCTTGACCCAAATTGTCGAGAATGTTGAACTCACTACCACAAGAAATGTTGAAACGACTTGTGTATTTAAAGGCAGACTAGGCAAGTGTATGAGGGAGAAAGTTATTGAGGATGTTAAAGGGGAATTCAGGAAAATAAATTATGGATTTAAGTGAGGAAAGATGGAAGGAGGCTCAAATGGAGGACAGATGGTTGCATTGACTGGTTTGGTTGAAAGGTCTGTTTGATTTGGATATCTTAGGCAATGTAGGTGTGCAATCATGTCGTCTGAAACTATCACAATAAAGGTGGGTGTGTACAGATATAATTTTGAAAAATATACTCTTGCACACGTGGTCTCTCACCATAAGCATGTTCACACTTGGAAACCTCTTAGCAAATTGTACTTTACCATATATAAATTTGTTCACTGCATTCACCATCATTCGTTTCCATCATGTATGGTAACCATAATTCCTTTTTTAATTACTAAAATGAACATTATAACATTTAAATCAGTTTACGTTTTTAGAGTTGTCAATCAACAACAGTGTGGGAATAACTAAGCTCAGGCTTCAACCTGACAGCAGCCTGCAATTGCAGTAACTTGAAATTGAATGATGGTTCTCACACAACAGTTATCACTGGTTTAGATTTCAGTCATTATAGAGAACTATAAATTAATTTTGAACTATACATTTTAGAGTAGAATTGTATTGGTTAATTTGCACAGCTGTAATGCTTTTCATTTGAGAACCATAAGTAAATGGATCCATTTAATTGGGGATCATTACAGCAAGTATTAGAAAATACAGCGCAGGAGCAATGCAGTCAACAACCCTTGTCAAATGAATATGCATATGTTCGGCTCATTAGGGAAGAAGGGAAAAGAAAGTCGGTGTAACTCTTAAAAACCCTTGGGATCTATGTTTGAACTTTTACAAAGCTCACTTGTTACTGTGGAATTTTCTTGAAATCCCATAAACAAGGGAACTGTCCTTTTTTTTTGGTTTTTTTCATGATTTATTTTAGCAAGCGTTTGAATTATTAACTTGAACCTGCACTTATTTCATGTTAACTTTGCACTTGAAGGTGTGGGTGAATTCAATTATCATTACAAAAGCTCTGACTTTGAGGTAGTAGAAAGGAGAATCAAGGGCTTCATCTCGCTTATCTTTTGGCTTTTTTATTTGAGCATGTGGTTTATTTTCACTGATCTTAATGTCCCATGCTTTTCCTTAATTTGCTTTGCTGTCCTTCACTCCATTCAGTCACGCAGGTCTTCAGATTAATATGTATTGTGTGTGTACATGTAAGGAAGTGTAAAAAAATGACACTGGGACATAATGTTTGGAAAGATTGCAACTTATTCTTTAAATGCCATGCTGCACTATTGGGAAGGAAGAAGCTAAAAGGTGTTTGGACAAGATGTTAAAACACTGATGAATATCTGGACTTCTAGAAGGTCTTCAGTAAGGTGCTGCAGAGGAGGCTGCTGAGTAAGATAAGGGCCCGTAATATTAAAGGCAAGGTACGAGCATGGATAGAAGATTGGCTGTCTGGAAGAAGGCAGGGAGTGGGGATATAAGGGTGCTTCTCAGAATGGAAGCCAATGTTTAGTAGTTCCACAAGGGTCAGTGTTAGAACTATAACTTTTCACTTTATACATGAATGATTTGAATGAGGAACTGAGGTCATTGTGGCTAAGTTTGCAGATGGTACAAGGATAGGGAAAGGGGAAGGTAGCATTGAGGAAGCAGGGAGGAGAAAGTGAGGTCTGCAGATGCTGGAGATCAAAGTTGAAACTTTATTGCTGGAACAGCACAGCAGGTCAGGCAGCATCCAGGGAACAGGAGATTCGACGTTTCGGATTCCTGAAGAAGTTGAGGAAGCAGGGATCCTGGTGAAAGATTTAGGTTAGGAGAGTGGGCAAAGAAGTGGCAGATGAAATACAGTAGGGAAAGTTTGAGGTCATGCACATCAGCAGGAAGAGTAGCGGCATGGACTATTTTCTAAACAGGGAGAAAATTTAAAGTGTAAAATGTAAAGGGACTTAGGAGTCTTTTCATCTTTCCTGAGGTATTGATCCATGATTCTGTTAAGGTAAACTTGCAGGTTGAGTCAGTAGTCAGGAAGGCAAATGTAATGTTGTCGTTCATCTTGAGAAATGTGAGGGGAACGGATAGGGTAAATAGACAAGGTATTTTCTGTGGGTGGGGAAGTCCAGAACTAGAAGGCACAGGTTTAGAGTGAGGGGAGAAGATTTAGAAGGGACCTAAGGAGTAACTTCTTCACACAGCGTGGAATGTGTCTGGAATTAGCTGCCAGAGGAAGTGGTAGAGGCTGGTACAATTACAACATTTCAAAGAGTGTGGAGCTGGAAAAGCACAGCAGGTCAGGCAGCATACGAGGAGCAGCAGTGTTGACGTTTCGAGCATGAACTCCCCTTCAGGAATAGGGGCGGCCCAAGGGGGATGGGGCTTTGGGGAAAGTAGCTGGGAATGTGGTAGTTAGATGAAGGTGGGCAGTAATGGTGATAGGTTGGACAGGAAGATGGAATGGATAGGTGGGAAGGGAGATGCCGAGTTAGAGGATTTAAACTGGGATAAGTTGGAGGCAGTTGGGGATAGTTGTTCCTCTGCTGCCTGATTCCAGCACCACACTTTTCAGCTCTGATCTCCAGCATCTTCAGTGCTCACTTTCTCTCAATTACAACATTTAAAGGGCATCTGGATGGGAAGAGTGTACAGGGATGTGGACCAACTGCTGGCAGATAGGACTAGATTAATTTAGGATATCTGGTTAGTCTGGCAAATTGGACTGAAGGGATATCTCTCTGACAAAAATATAAAAGCAGGGATGTACCTCTGATGCTTTATAAGGCTCTGGTCATACTAGATTTAGAATATTGTGAGCAAGTTTGGGCCCAATACCTCAGGAAGGATGTATTCGTCCTGGAGTGGATCCAGAGGAGGTTCATGAGAATGATTCCAGGAATGAAAGGCTTAACATATGAGGAACTTTGGGACAATACTCAATGGACTTTGGAAGGATGAGGGGGGATCTCACTGAAACCTGCAGAATACTGAACGGCCTGGACAAATTGCACATTGGGATGGTCTTTCCATTGGCAGGAGAGACGAGGACCCGAGGGCACAGCCTAAGAGTAAAGGGAAGACCCTTTAGAACAGAGATAAAGGGAAACGTCTTTAGCCAGAGAGCAGTGAATCTGTGGAATTCATTATCATAGAAGGCTGAGGAGGTCAGGTCGTTGAATATAATTAAAACAGAGTTAAGTTCTTAATTGCCAAGAGGACCAAAGTTGCAGGGAAAAAGCGGGGAAAAAGGGTTTGAAAAACCTGTCAGCCATCGTTTAATGGTGGAGCAGACTCAATGGGCCAAATGGTGTAATTTCTGCTTCTGTTGAGCCAATATGTCTGGTAATTTATAGAATGTAAAAAATCCCAGTGCACTATTTGTGGAAAAGCAGACTCGTTTTTATCAAGTGTTTTTAAAACGCCTTATTGAATCCCTGGTGCTGTTTATTGTTATGTTCTGTCATAAGGCCGACCACATTACACCAATTAAAGCACAAATGTATTCTTTAATGAAAATGAAAGCATGAATCCCAAGAACAATAATTGATAAGTAATTTAATACTGGGTAATTACATAAGCATTGGTATGTTGGGTATTTAGAGTTAGCAGGTCTCCAGCATGGAGACAGGCCCTTTGGTCCATGTCAACCAAAACCCCATTTCCCTGCACTTGCCCATATCCTTCTCATCCTTTCCTAACCATGTATTTATTCAAATGCCTTTTAAATGTTGTTAATGTACCTGCCTCAATCACTTCCACTGGAAGCTCATTTCATTTGCGTACCACCCTCTGTGTAAAAAAAGTTGCTCCTCAGGTTCCCTTTTATTCTTTCCCCTTTCACCTTAAACTGATGCCCTCTCGTCCTCGATTCCCTAACCCTGGGAAAAAGACTGAGTGCATTCACCCTATCCGTGCCTCTCATGATCTAGATTCCCCCCCCCCCTCAGTCTCCTACACTCCAGAAAAAGGTCCTAGCTTGTCCACGTCTCCCTATAACTCAGGCCATTGAGTCCAGGCAACATCCTTGTAAACCTCTTATGCACTCTTTCCAGTTTAATAACATCCTTCCTATAACAAGGTGACAAAAACTGAACACACTAATCCCAAGTGCGGCCTCACCAACATCCTGTACAACTACAACATAACTTCCCAAGTTCTGTACTCAATGCCTTGACTGATGAAGGCCAGTGTGCCAAAAGCTGCCTTCACTGCCCTGTCTACCTGTGACTCCAGTTTTAGAGAATTGTGAATCTCTAATCAAAGATCCCTCTACTCCTTTAATGTTGTACCATTCACCATGAAACTCCTAGCTTGATTGGACTTTTCAAAATGCAAGACCTCACACTTACCTATATTAAACTCCATCTGCCATTTCTCTGCCCACTTCCCCAGCTGATCAAGGTCCTACTGCGATTTCTGATGACCTTCCTTGCTGTCCACTGTACAGCCTATTTTAGTGTCATCAGTGAAGTTACTAATCCTGCCTTGTATATTCTTATCCAAATCATTGATATAGATTAGAAGCAGTAATGGGCCCAATACTGATCGCTGAGGCACGCCATTAGTCACAGGCCTGCAGTCCGACAGGCATCTTTCCACTGTTACCCTCTGCTTCCTGCCATCAAGCCGATTTTGTATCCAATTTGCCTGCTCCCCCTGGATTTCATGCGATCTAACCTTCCAGAGCAGTCTACTGTTACTACATGGGGTAAACCCTCCTGCTTAATTTAAACCAGTAACACAAAAGATTTATCTTGTGCAATAATCTGTGAATGTTTGAGAGACCGAGAACTACTTAAGGCAAAAATTAGCAACTTTATTTCTTCAAGTATGACAGAGAATAATTAACTAACAACTATTTACAACTCCTTCCTCTAACCTAACTTTTACCTTCCCTTCTATAATACTAGTCCGATTAAGATTCACCAAAAATTCATTTTCAAAACCAGCCAGCTGTCGAATCTTCTATTTGGATCTTTGTGTCGTCTTTTCTTCTGAGGGACCGTGCTTCACAGGTCACAGATCGATAAAGGTACCTTGAAGAGAGCTATTCTCCGGACAGTGTGCAGATGTTGTTGGTTTGGTAGTTCTTCTCTCAACTGTTCAATTTTCCCCAGTCTTATACTCCTAAAGCATTGGATTGCGTCATTGGCTTTTAAGATTATCAATATACTAAATTCAAACTTGATTAGAGTTTTGTATTTTTTTGGGGGTATAATTTAAACTGGCCCAATTTGAATTTGTTTTGTCGTCTCCAGGCAACCAGCTAATAGAGTTGTTTGACCAAATGTTACATTATATCTTGTTCGGAACACTTGGTACTGTGTCAGGTAGTTCTGCTCGTGTTTAACTCTCTTAAAAGTATAGAACACCCACATCTTTATAACACACCATGTGGAACCTTATCAAAGGTTTTACTGAACTCTAAATAGACTGTCTACTGGCCTGGCCTCGTCAACCTTCCTGGTCACTTCATCAAAGAACGCTAACAAATTTGTGAGGCTTGATCTCCCACTCACAAAGCCATGCTGATTACTCCTAATCAAACTCTGTCTTTCCAAATGCATGTATATCTTATCCCTCAGAATCTTCTCAAGTAAGTTACCTACCACAGATGATAAGTTTACTTGCCTGTAGTTCCCCAGCTTTTCTTTCCAGCCTTTCTTGAATAATGGCACAACATTCGCTACCCTCCAGTCTTCCAGGATCTCACCCGTTGCTAATCACGATGCAAAAGTGTCAGCCAGGGCCCCTGCAATTTCTTCTGTAGCCTCCTGCAGTGGGTAGGGCCAGGAGATTTTTCCACCTTCATACATTCTAATACATCGAACACCACCTCTCCTGTGATATGATCTGTCGCCAAGATATCATCGCTAACTTCCCTAAGTTCCCAAGTTGTCTTGTCTTTCTCCGTGGTAAACGCAGAGGAGAAATATTTAATGAGAACCTCGCCCATCTTCTGTGCTTCTAAACATACATGTCCACTTTGGTCTTTGAGAGGCCCTATTCTCTTTCTCTAGTTATTCTTTTTCTGCTAATATACTTAAATAGCCTCTTTGGATTCACTCTAATCTTCTCAGCCATGGCTATCTCGTGCTCCCTTTTCACCCTCCTAATTTCCTCCTTCAGCAAACTCCTATATTCCCTGTATACCTCCAGGATTCCTTTAATCCCACCTGCCTGTACCTGAAATACGCCATCTCCTTTTTTCTGGTCAAAGCCTCAATATCTCTTGTCATCCAGGGTTCCCTATTCCTGCCAACCTTGCCCTTCACCCTCACAAGAAGATATAGACCTTGAACTCGAGCTATCTCACTTTTAAAGACTTCCCACTTGACAGAGGTCCCTTTGCCTACAAACTACTCAAATCAATCCCTGCAAGCTTCTGTCTAATTCCATCAAAATTCACCTTGCCCCAATTTAGAACTTGAACCTATGGACCATTTTTGTCCCTCTCCATAACTATTTTTAAAATTAACAAAAATGTGGTATCTGGTCCCAAAGTGCTCCCCTGCTCTCACCTCAGTCACCTGTTCTGTCCTATTTCTCAAGAGTAGGTTGAGTTTTGCCCCTTTCCAAGTAGGACCCTCTATATACTGCTTGAGAAAACTTTCCTGAATGCACTTAGCAAATTTCACCCCATCTAATCCCTTAACACTCTGGCAGTTCCAGTCTGTTAGGAAAATTAAAATTCCCTACTCTGACAACCCTATTACTCCTGCAAGTCTCCCCAATCTCCCTGCATATTTGTTCCTCTAATTCCCGTTGACTATTTGGGGGCCAATAGTACAACCCCAACGACGCCACCATCCCCTTCTTATTTCTTAGCTCCATCCACAAAACCTCACTGGATGATCCTTTCCACTTATTTCATCTCTGATTACTGCTGTGATACTCGCCTTAATCAAAAATGCAACTTCCCCTCCTCTCCTTCCATCACCTCTGTCCTGTCTAAAGCACCCGTACCCTTTGATCCTCCCTTAGCCATGCTTCTCTAACGGCTATAATATCCCAGTCCCATGTACCTATCCACATCGAGTTCGTCGGTCTTACTTGTCAGCCCTCTTGCATGGCAATAAGTGCAATTTAATCCAACAGGCATTCCTTGCTCCCTGTCATTTCCAGCCTGACCTGTCTCTTCAACTTAGTATTTCTGATTATTGTATCTCATTCGAGCGTCTCACTTATCTCCCTGCTGTTGAGGGTCCCACACCGTTGCCAATCTAGTTTAAACCCTCCCTTGCAGCAATAGCAAACCTGGCTGCCAAGATATTGGTCCCCCTCCAGTTCAGGTGCAACCCGTCCCTCTTGAACAGGTCAGCTCTGCCCTAGAAAAGATCCCAATGATCTAAAAATCGGAATCCCTGCCCCCGCAACCATTTTTAGCCACGCATTCATCTGCAATATTCTCTGTTTTCATCCTCACCAGCACGTGGCACCGGAGGTAATCTGGAGATCATCACCAACATGGTCCTGCTTTTTAACTTTTCCTTGCTCTCTCTAATCACTCTACAGGATCTCAACCCTATATCTATCTATGGCATTTGTGCCAATGTGTGCAATGACTTCTGGCTACTCACCCTCCCCCTTGAGAATGTTCTGCAGCCACTCTGAGATATCCTGGACCTTGGCACTGGGGAGGCAACACTGGATTCCAGTTTGCGGCCACAGAATCTTCTATCTGTCCCTCTAACTATTGAGTCTCCTATCTCTAAGGTTCCGTTTACCTTTATCTTTGCGGCTGTGCCCCAGAGTCGGTCATAGTACCACCAACTTGGCTACTGCTGCTTTCCCCTGAATGGTCATCTCCTCCCCAACTATCTGAAATGGAATACTTATTTTTGAGGGGAATGGTCACAGGGGACTTCTGCAGTCTCTGCCTATTCCCTTTGCCTCTCCTGGTGGTCACACAGTTACATTCTGCCTGCACCTTAGGTGTGACCACCTTGTTAGGTTCTTTTTCTTGAGATTCTTACTTAATGCAACTGCAATATGTCAACATCTCTGAACAGCCAAAAGTTATTGCGCATGTACAAGCTTTGGAGGATCAATTAACACACTTTGCAAAGCTTGTGAAGCGTGCCAAGCAAAGCTCTCGGAACAAGGGAACAGTTTTTCCTTTATATCAAATCTTACATCACGGTCAGTAATGCCCACAAGACAACCCCCAGCCACTCCCCCACAATGCAGTGACTTGACCATTTCCAGAAACAATGTAATGTAAATCATCCGTTAGTGGAAAGATCTGTTGTAAAAAATTTTTTAACTACAGGATGTGATCAGAATTTTAATTGCATTGTTCTTATTGATTCTGAATAGGAGATGATGATGTAATTTTTTTACTCCGAGCAATAGGAGATGGCAATATCTGCAAGATAGAGAAACATACCATCCTACCCTTGGGATATTCAATTTCTTGCACGTCAGCAGAGCAAATTAATGCTTTAACATCTCAATCTCATTAAAACTCTTATCTATAAAGTGTTCAGCATCTCTGATCCTGAGTGCATCCAGCTGCAGTTCCCTAACGTTCTCCCAGGAGCTAAGCTGACTTCCCACGGGTGTAGTTATCAGAGGTATTGGAGGTCTCTCTGAGCTTCCACGTTCTGCAGGAGGAACATGTGACTGCCCTAACTGCCATCTTAACTGTTGTAAAACTAAAAAGGAAAGTTAAAAGAACTTTACCTGAGCTTACCTGTTCCTCTTGCTGAAACACTGCTCTCCAAAGCATTTGTAGCCAAAGCCTTACTACTTTGCTATCAATGATTTTGCAATAGCACATCTCTCTACCCCTCCACTTTTTTTTGGTTTCATCTTTACTTTCAAAATAACTGAATTTTGTTTCTTTATATTTAGGTATGAGGTATAAAATTGTGCTACTGTACAACTCTTGCAGCAAGTGTAACTTCTTGAACAAATGAATATTCTATTGTGACTGAAACATTATTATGACTGCAGTTTTCATATGCAGTGACTGAATAAATAGTCATACATATAAACATATGAGTTAGGAGAACAAATGTCAATTCGGCTCTTCAAACATGCTCCACCATTTAATAGAGCATAGGTGATCCTTTTGTGTTCCAGTTCAACTTTCTCATCTACCCTATAAAATCTTAGCTTCTGGTTAGGCAAGAGAATTAATCAAATTGTCTCAATAATGTCTAATGACCCCTCCTTTCTGAGGCAGAAAACACAAAAATCTCTCAAATCTCTGAGAGAAAACCTGTCCCCTCAGCTCTGTCCCAAAAGGGCAATCCCTAATTTTAAATTAGTGTCCCCGAGGTCTGGACTCAAGGGTCAACATCTTTGTCATGTTCCCCTTGTCACTACCATTCAAGTTCTTTTAAACCTAGTCAAATCACCCTCAATTCATATAATGTGCAGTGAAAACTACCTGATTCTGTCTGGTATTTCTTAATAAGACAACCTACTCATTCTGTTTATCACTGTACCACCTCAAATACATTTTCACCTTTCTTTAAATAAGGAGACCAAATTATACATAGTATTTGTGATGCGGTCTCAATAATGCTGTACCATGGCCTCCTGAATTTTATGCTCAATTCCTCTTTAAATAAAGGTTAGTATTTCATTAGTTGCCTTAACCACTTGCTGTATCTGCATGCTAACATTTTGTGACTCATGCACTACAACACTTAGAATTTCAAGACAATGATGTATCTATTGTCTCCTTCCATTTAAATGATAGTCTTATTTTTGCCAAAATGAACAACTTCGCATTTTCCTATGTATATGCCATCTGTCATATTTTTGCTCATTTACTTAACCAATCTATATCAGTCTACGTCCTTATTATAACAGTCGCATAAATGGGTTAACCCCAGGAAGGGTGAGAGAGGTCGGCACCTAGGGCAGGAGTCTTTTGTGGATATACCCATTTCAAACGGGTATGCTGTTTTGGAAAATGTAGGGGGTGATGGATTCTCAGGGGAACATAGTTTCTGGTAGTGAGACTAATGCAACGAGGGGTACGTCGGCTTCCAAGAGATCAATTGTGTTAGGTACAGACAGATGTTTCTGTGGCCAGCAGAGAAAAAGTAGAATGGTGTGTTGTTTCCCTGGTACCAGGATCAAGGATGTCTCAGAGAGGGTGCAGAATGTTCTCAAGGAGGAGACGGACCAACAGGAGGTCATTGTCCACATTGGAACCAACGGCTTTGGAAGGGAAAAGGTCGAGACTCTGAAGGGAGATTACAGAGAGTTAAGCAGAAATTTAAAAAGGAGGTCCTCGAGGGTAGTAATATCTAGATTACTCCCAGTGCTACGAGCTAGTGAGGGCAGGAATAGGAGGATAGAGCAGATGAATGCATGGTTGAGGAGCTGGTGTATGGGAGACGGATTCACATTTTTGGATAATTGGAATCTCTTTTGGGGTAGAAGTAACCTGTACAAGAAGGACGGATTGCACCTAAATTGGAAGAGGACTAATATACTGGCAGGGAAATTTGCTAGAACTGCTTGGGGTGATTTAAACTAGTAGAGTGAGGGTGGGGTGGGGGGAGTGGAACCCAGTGAGATAGTGAGGAAAGAGATCGATCTGAGACTGGTACAGCTGAGAACAGAAGTGAGTCAAACAATCAGGGACAGGGTAGGACTAATAAATTAAACTGCATTTATTTCAATGCCAGGGCCTAACAGGGAACGCAGATGAACTCAGGGCATGGTTAGGAACATGGGACTGGGATATCATAGCAGTTACGGAAACATGGCTCAGGGATGGGCAGGACTGGCAGCTTATATTCCAGGATACAAATGCTACAGGAAGGATAGAAAGGGAGGCAAGAGAGGAGGGGGAGTGACATTTTTGATCAGGGATAGCATTACAGCTGTGCTGAGGGAGGATATTCCCGGAAATACATCCAGGGAAGTTATTTGCGTGGAACTGAGAAATAAGAAAGGGATGATCACCTTATTCCGATTGTATTCTCGACCCCCCCAATAGTCAGAGGGAAATTGAGAAACAAACTTATAAGGAGATCTCAGCTATCTGTAAGAATTATAGGGTAGTTATGGTAGGGGATTTTAACTTGCCAAACCTCGACTGGGATTGCCATAGTGTTAAAGGTTTAGATGGAGAGGAATTTCTTAAGTGCGTACAAGACACTTTTCTGATTCAGTATGTGGATGTACCTACTAGAGAAGGTGCAAAACTTGCCCTACTCTTGGGAAATAAGGCAGGGCAGGTGACTGAGGTGTCAGTGGGGGAGCACTTTGGGGCCAGCGACCATAATTCTACTCGTTTTAAAATAGTGATGGAAAAGGATAGACCAGATCTAAATTGGAGAAAGGCCAATTTTGAGGGTATTAGGCATGAACTTTCAAAAGCTGATTGGAGGCAGATGTTCGCAGGTAAAGGGATGGCTGGAAAATGGGAAGCCTTCAGAACTAAGATAACAAGAATCCAGAGAAAGTATATTCCTGTCAGGGTGAAAGGGAAGGCTGGTAGGTATAGGGAATGCTGGATGACTAAAGAAATTGAGGAGAAAGTGAGGTCTGCAGATGCTGGAGATCAGGGCTGGAAATGTGTTGCTGGAAAAGCGCAGCAGGTCAGGCAGCATCCAGGGAACAGGAGAATCGACGTTTCGGGCATAAGCCCTTCTTCAGGGCTTATGACCGAAACGTCGATTTTCCTGTTCCCTGGATGCTGCCTAAAGAAATTGAGGGTTTGGTTAAGAAAAAAAAGGAAGCATATGTCAGGTATAGACAGGATAGATCGAGTGAATCCTTAGAAGAGTATAAAGGAAGTAGGAGTATACTTAAGAGAGGAATCAGGAGGGCAAAACGGGGACATGAGATAGCGATGGCAAATAGAATTAAGGAGAATCCAAAGGGTTTTTACAAATATATTAAGGACAAAAGGGTTACTAGGGAGAGAATAGGGCCCCTCAAAGATCAGCAAGGCAGCCTATGTGTGGAGCCGCAGAAAATGGGGGAGATACTAAATGAATATTTTGCATCAGTATTTACTGTGGAAAAGGATATGGAAGATCTAGACTGTAGGGAAATAGATGGTGACATCTTGCAAAATCTCCAGATTACAGTGGAGGAAGTGCTGGATGTCTTGAAACGGTTAAACATGGATAAATCCTCAGGACCTGATCAGGTGTACCCTAGAACTTTGTGGAAAGCTAGAGAAGTGATTGCTGGGCCTCTTGCTGAGATATTTGTATCATCGATAGTCATTGGTGAGGTGCCGGAAGACTGGAGGTTGACAAACGTGGTGCCATTGTTGAAGAAGGGCGGTAAAGACAAGCCAGGGAACTATAGAACGGTGAGCCTGACCTCTGTGGTGGGCAAGTTGTAGGAGGGAATCCTGAGGGACAGGATGTACATGTATTTGGAAAGGCAAGGACTGATCCGGGATAGTCAACATGGCTTTGTGCGTGGGAAATCATATCTCACAAACTTGATTGAGATTTTTGAAGAAGTAACAAAGAAGATTGAGGGCAGAGCAGTAGATGTGATCTATATGGACTTCAGTAAGGCGTTTGACAAGGTTCCCCATGGGAGACTGATGAGCAAGGTTAGATCTCATGGAATACAGGGGGAGCTAACCATTTGGATACAGAACTGGCTCAAAGGTAGAAGACAGAGGGTGGTGGTGGAGGGTTGTTTTTCAGACTGGAGGCCTGTGACCAATGGAGTGCCACAAGGATCGGTGCTGGGTCATTTGTCATTTACATAAATGATTTGGATGCAAGTATAAGAGGTACAGTTAGTAAGTTTGCAGATGACACCAAAATTGGAGGTGTCGTGGACAGCGAAGGAGGTTACCCCAGATTACAACAGGATCTGGACCAGATGGGCCAATGGGCTGAGAAGTGGCAGATGGAGTTTAATTCCGATAGAGGCAAGGTGGCGCATTTTGGGAAAGCAAATCTTAGCAGCACTTATACACTTAATGGTAAGGTCCAAGGGAGTGTTGCGGAACAAAGAGACCTTGGAGTGCAGGTTCATAGCTCCTTGAAAGTGGAGTTGCAGGTAGATAGGATAGTGAAGAAGGCGTTTGGTATGCTTTCCTTTATTGGTCAGAGTACTGAGTACAGGAGTTGGGAGATCATGTTGCGGCTGTACAGGACATTGGTTAGGCCACTGTTGGAATATTGCGTACAGTTCTGGTCTGCTTCCTATCGGAAAGATGTTGTGAAACTTGAAAGGGCTCAGAAAAGATTTACAAGGATGTTGCCAGGGTTGGAGGATCGGAGCTATAGGGAGAGGCTGAACAGGCTGGGGCTGTTTTCTCTGGAGCGTCGGAGGCTGAGGGGTGACCTTTATAGAGGTTTATAAAATTGAGTGTCATGGATAGGATAAATAGACAAAGTCTTTTCCCTGGGGTTGGGGAGTTGAGAACTAAAGGGCATAGGTTTATGGTGAGAGGGGAAAGATATGAAAGAGACCTCAGGGGCAACCTTTTCACTCAGAGGCTGGTACGTGTATGAAATGAGCTGCCAGAGGATGTGGTGGAGGCTGATGCAATTGCAACATTTAAGAGGCATTTGGATGGGCATATGAATAGGAAGGGTTTGAAGGGATATCGGCCGGGTGCTGGCAGGTGGGACTAAATTGGGTGGATATCTGGTCGGCATAGACGGGTTGGACCGAAGGGTCTGTGTCCTATGCTGTACATCTTTATGACTCTACATCATCTTTGTGACATACTTTTCTCTCCCTTTGTCATCTGAAAATTTAGCTACCACGTCTTTGTTTCCCTCACCTAAATCATTCGTAGACATTGCAAGAAATTGAGAGAGCACTGAACCCTTTGGATTCCCACTCATCATATCCTACCTCTCCGAAAAACCTATTTATGCATACTGTCTTTTACGTTGACGCTTTGAATGTTTTGCAATAATTTATCTCATGATTGTATTTATTGTAATGCCACTGCATTAAAAATGCTTTTATGACCATTGCATACAGAAAAGATGCATTGTTATTGTCTTCTGGCTGAGGAGAAAAGATTCACACAGATGGTGACGGTCAAGAAAGCACATCAACGTCTCCTGTCCCTCAAGTGGCTAAGGAAATTTGGCATGTCCATAAGGGTTATCACCAACTTTTGTAGATGCACCACAGAAAGCATCCGACCTGGGTACATTACAGCGTGGTACGGCAGCAACACTGCCTTGGGCAATAAGAAACCACAGAGTTGTGAACACAGCCCAGACCATTATGCAAATGAACCTTCCATCCATGTAGCTGAAAATGTGTTGCTGGAAAAGTGCAGCAGGTCAGGCAGCATCCAAGGAACAGGAGAATCGACGTTTTGGGCATGAGCCCTTCTTCAGGAATGAGGAAAGTGTGTCCAGCAGGCTAAGATAAAAGGTAGGGAGGAGGGACTTGGGGGAGGGGCGTTGGAAATGCGATAGGTGGAAGGAGGTCAAGGTGAGGGTGATAGGCCGGAGAGGTCAGGAAGAAGATTGCAGGTTAGGAAGGCGGTGCTGAGTTCGAGGGATTTGACAGAGACAAGGTGGGGGGTTCCGAAAAGACCACTCCCTCCGTGACTCCCTCGTCAGGTCCACAACCCCCACCAACCCAACCTCCACTCCCGGCACCTTCCCCTGCAACCGCAAGAAATGCAAAACTTGCGCCCACACCTTCCCCCTTACCTCCCTCCAAGGCCCCATGGGATGCTTCCATATCCGCCACAAATTCACCTGCACCTCCACACACATCATCTATTGCATCCGCTGCACCCGATGTGGCCTCCTCTATATTGGGGAGACAGGCCGCCTACTTGCGGAACGTTTCAGAGAACACCTCTGGGACACCCGGACCAACCAACCCAACCACCCCATGGCTCAACACTTCAATTCCCCCTCCCACTCCACCAAGGACATGCAGGTCCTTGGACTCCTCCATCACCAGACCATAGCAACACGACGGCTGGAGGAAGAGCACCTCATCTTCCGCCTAGGAACCCTCCAACCACTAGGGATGAACTCAGATTTCTCTAGTTTCCTCATTTCCCCTCCCCAAACCTTGTCTCAGTCAAATCCCTCAAACTCAGCACCGCCTTCCTAACCTGCAATCTTCTTCCTGATCTCTCTGCCCCCACCCCACTCCGGCCTATCACCCTCACCTTGACCTCCCTCCACCTATCGCATTTCCAACGCCCCTCCCCCAAGTCCCTCCTCCCTACCTTTTATCTTAGCTTGCTGGACATTCTTACCTCATTCCTGAAGAAGGGCTTATGCCTGAAACGTCGATTCTCCTGTTCCTTGGATGCTGCCTGACCTGCTGCGCTTTTCCAGCAACACATTTTCAGCTCTGATCTCCAGCATCTACAGACCTCACTTTTTCCTTCCATCCATGTACTCCATCAACACCTCTCATTGCCACAGAAGGGCAGCCAACATCTCAAAGACCCCTCCCACCCTGGTTTTACTCTCTTCCAACCTCTTCCATCAGGCAGAAGATACAGAAACTTAAGCACACATACCAACAGGTTCGAGAACCTCATCTTCCCTACTGTTATAGGCAACAGCATGGACCTCTCAAGTTTCAAATCTAATGATGTTACTTTTGTACATTACTTGTGTCGCCATAACTTTGTCTGTCTCACTGTGACTGCACACCCTATAATCTATTTGTCCTTGTTTGCTATGATCTGCCTGTACTGCATACAAAACAAAACTTTTGTCTGTACTTCGGTACATGTGACAACAATAGCTCAAACAAACTGAAGAACTAGCACTCGTTATTGAAGCTGGGCAACCGCCTTTCCCCAAGAACACTCAAGCTTGATTTTAAGTTGTGAATGATGACTTGTATGAATAAAGTGTGAAATTTTAGCTGAGACATATCTCTAAATACAAAAACAAAATTGGTGCAAAAAATGTAAAGTAAAAATATAACATACTGTAAACATGCAGGTCAGAGGAATAGAGTTGACCTTTCATCAGTGCCCTATAAATGCTTTTTTCAGCACGTAATTAAGCATCTGTCTATACTTGTTTTATAAGCTGGTTGTTCTGCAGTTGGTGGTCAGCCTTTTGAATTCTACTGCAGTGTTCTGTCATTTTGATGTTTATACAAATTCAGTAAAGGTTCACTAACCTGAAATCGAATATAGTAGTTTACTGAAGTGAGTTGTTAATAATGACAGCATTAACCCGAATATTTTTAAATTTTGAAAAACAATAACCAGAGTAATTGACACAGATGACATTATTCCTTCATTTATGGGAACAACCTTCATGACTCACTGATATATGTTGGGTTTGAGTTGTGAAAGAAAAATTGCATTTAAAATTTCGGAACTTAAGGAATTAACGCACCTTTGCTTTTACAGATATTTAGAGTCATAGAGATGTACAGCATGGAAATACACCCTCAGTCAAACTTGTCCATGTTAGGATATCCTAACCTAATCAAGCTCAATTTGCTAGTACTTGACCCATATCCCTCTAAACGCTTCCTATTCATAGACCCATGCCTTTTAAAAGTTGTACTTATACCAGCCTCTACCATTTCCTCTGACAGCTCATTCCATACACGCACCACCCTCTCCATGCAATGGTTGCTCCTAAGGTTCCTTTTAAATTTTTTCCCCCCCCACCTTTTCAAGTTTCACAACATTCTTCCAATAGAAAGGAGAACAGAATTGCACACAGTATTTCAAAGGTGGCCTAATCGATGTTACATACAGATGTAACATGACCTTGGAAAGCATACCAAACGCCTCCTTCACTATCCTATCTACCTGCGACTCCACTTTCAAGGAGCTATGAACCTGCACTCCAAGGTCCCTTTATACAACACCACCACCCAGGACCTGAGCATTTGTGGGCGGCACAGTGGCACAGTGGTTAGCACTGCTGCCTCACAGCGCCAGAGACCCGGGTTCAATTCCCGCCTCAGACGACTGACTGTGTGGAGTTTGCACATTCTCCCCGTGTCTGCGTGGGTTTCCTCCGGGTGCTCCGGTTTCCTCCCACAGTCCAAAGATGTGCAGGTAAGGTCATTCATCTCAGTTCACGAGTTCTCCGCAGGCGTTTCTAGGCCAATCTTAAACTACTTTATGGGCGGCACAGTGGTTAGCGCTGATGCTTCACAGCACCAGAGACCCAGGTTCAATTCCCGCCTCAGGCGACTGACTGTGTGGAGTTTGCACTTTCTCCCCGTGTCTGCGTGGGTTTCCTCCGGGTGCTCCGGTTTCCTCCCACAGTCCAAAGATGTGCAGGTAAGGTGAATTGGCCATGCTAAATTGCCCATACTGTTAGGTAAGGGGTAAAGATAGGGGTATGGGTGGGTTGCGCTTCGGCGGGGGCGGTGTGGACTTGTTGGGCCGAAGGGCCTGTTTCCACACTAAGTAATCTAATCTAATCTAATCTAATCTAATCTAATCTAATCTAAGTGTATAAGTCCTGCTCTAACTTTCTTTTGCAAAATGCAGTACCTCATATTTAGTTGCTAGAAATTAGAAGGAATGTGATTAGTATTAGAGAAGTTCATTGAAAGTGAAGGTGGCGTTTGGTGCGCTTTCCTTTATTGGTCAGAGTATCAAGTACAGGAGTTGGGAGGTCATGTTACAGCTGTACAGGACATTGGTTAGGCTGCTTTTGACATTGTATACAATTTTGTTCTCCTTCCTATTGGAAAGATGTTGTGAAACTTGAAAGGGTTCAGAAAAGATTTACAAGGATGTTGCCAGGGTTGGAGGATTTCAGCGACAGGAAGAGGCAGAATAGACTGGGGCTGTTTTCCTTAGAGCGTCGGGGTGACCTTTTATAGAGGTTTATAAAATCATGAGGGGCATGGATAGGATAAATAGACAAGGTCTTTTCCCTGGGGTGGGAGTGTTCAGAACTAGAGACCATAGGTTTACGGTGAGAGAGGATGAATTTAAAAGGAACCCACGGGGTAACGTTTAACACAGGGTGGTGTGTTTGGAATAACCCCCCAGAGGAAGTGGTGGAGGCGGGTACAATTACAACATGTAAAAGGCATCTGGATGAACATATGAACCGGAATAATTTTAGAGGGATATGGACCAAGTGCTGGCGAATGGGATGAGATTAATTTTGGGATACCTGGTTGGCGTGGATAAGTTGGACCGAAGGATCTCTTTCTGTGCTTTACATATCTAATTGCTCTAAGTGATAGTGAAAGGAAAAGTTGGAATAATACAGTGACATTGGGAGAAACAGTGCGGTAGTGGCTGGGGAGCCGATTACAGTTAGGTCATGGTGGGAGAGAAGTTTAGGATTGAACAATATTTTGCTTACTCATGATGTGAGAGGGAGTGCATGTATGTTTGTCAAAATTATATTTAGGCTGCAGATTGCACAAATGGGAGATGTATTTCCTGAGTGTTGAAGACAAGATTTCAATTCTAAGGTACTAAAATTAACAGAGTACTCAGAAACCATTTTGTAACGAGGCAGGACAATGTGGACATCGGTTGCTCGGCATGCATTTATTGCACATCCCTGGATGCCTTGGAGAAGTTTACACTGCTGCAGTCTTTGTGGTGTAGGAACACCTAAAGTAGTGTCATAGAGATGTACAGCATGGAAACAGATCTTTCGGTCCAAATCGTCCATACCGACCAGATATCCCAACCTAGTCTAGTCCCACTTGCCAGCACCCAGCCCATATCCCTCCCAACCCTTCCTATTCATGTTCCCATCCAGATGCCTTTTAAAAGTTGCAATTGTATTAGCCTCCACCACTTCCTTTGGCAGCTCATTCCATACACATACCACCCTCTGCGTGAAAACGTTGCCCCTTGAGTGTCTTTTGTGTCTTTCCCCTCTCACCCTAAACCGAAGCCCTCTAGTTCTGGACGACTCCACCCCAGGGAAAAGACTTTGTTTATTTATCCTATCCATGCCCCTCATGATTTTATAAATCTCTAAAAGGTCATCCCTCCGCCTCTGACACTCCAGGGAAAACAGTCCCAGCCTATTCAACCTTTCCATACAGCTCAAATCCTCCAACCCTGGCAACATCCTTGTAAGTCTTTTTTGAACTCTTTCAAGTTTCGCAATATCCTTCCGCAGCCTGACCTCCCAACTCCAGTACTCAGTACTCCGACCAATAAAGGAAAGCTCCTCCTCCACTACCCTATCTACCTTCAACTCCACTTTCAAAGAGCTATGAACCTGCACTCCAAGAACTCTGATCAGCAGCACTCCCTAGGACCTTACCGTTAAGTGTATCAGTCCTGCTAAGATATGCTTTCCCAAAAGACACCCTCCAACGCATCTTGTCTACATCCCGCACCTCCGCCCTCAGACCCCACCCCTCCAACCGTAACAAGGACAGAACGCCCCTGGTGCTCACCTTCCACCCTTCGCATAAACCAAATCATCCACCGACATTTCCGCCACCTCCAAAAAGACCCCACCACCGGGGATATATTTCCCTCCCCACCCCTTTCCGCCTTCCGAAAAGACCGTTCCCTCCATGACTACCTGGTCAGGTCCACGCCCCCCTCCAACCCACCCTCCCATCCTGGCACCTTCCCCTGCCACCGCAGGAACTGCAAAACTTGCGCCC
This sequence comes from Chiloscyllium plagiosum, assembly GCF_037043375.1. Taxonomy (NCBI): domain Eukaryota; kingdom Metazoa; phylum Chordata; class Chondrichthyes; order Orectolobiformes; family Hemiscylliidae; genus Chiloscyllium; species Chiloscyllium plagiosum. The sequence goes on from NW_028270146.1 coordinate 14,524,514, forward strand.
ACACCTCCTCCCTCACCTCCATCCAAGGGCCTAAAGGAGCCTTCCACATCTATCAAAGCTTTACTTGCACATCCACTAATATCATTTATTGTATCCGTTGCTCCCGAGGCAGTCTCCTCTACATTGGGGAGACTGGACGCCTCCTAGCAGAGCGCTTTAGGGAACATCTCCGGGACACCCGCACCAATCAATCACACCACCCTGTGGCCCGACATTTCAACTCCCCCTCCCACTCTGCCGAGGACATGGAGGTCCTGGGCCTCCTTCACCGCCGTTCCCTCACCACCCGACGCCTGGAGGAAGAACGCCTCATCTTCCGCCTCGCAACATTTCAACCCCAGGGCATCAATGTGGACTTCAACAGTTTCCTCGTTTCCCCTTCCCCCACCTCACCCTAGTTCCAAACCTCCAGCTCAGCACTGTTGCCATGACTTACCTGCCTATCTTATTTTCCACCTATCCACTCCACCCTCCCCCCCCCCCCCCCCCCCCTGACCTATCACCTTCATCCCCTCCCCCACTCACCTATTGTACTCTATGCTACTTTCTCCCCACCCCCACCCTCCTCAAGCTTATTTCTCCACACTTCAGGCTCTCTGCCTTTATTCCTGATGAAGGGCTTTTGCTGAAACATCGATTTTCCTGCTCCTCGGATGTTGCCTGAACTGCTGTGCTCTTCCAGCACCACTAATCCAGAATCTGGTTTCCAGCATCTGCAGTCATTGTTTTTACCTTTCCCAAAATGCAGTACTTCTCATTTATCTAAATTAAACTCCATCTGCCACTCCTCAGCCCATTGGCCCATCTGATCAAGATCCTGTTGTAATCTGAGGTAACCTCCTTCACTCTCCACTACACCTCCAATTTTGGTGTCATCTACAAGTTTACTAACTATATCTCTTATGCTCGCATCCAAATCATTTCTATAAATGACAAAGTAGTGGACCCAGCACCAATTCTTATGGCACTCCACTGGTCACAGACCTCCAGTCTGTTCAGTGAATTCAGGATTTTGAGGTGACATCACTGAAGGAATGATGAAGATATTGAGTAGCATGAGTATCTTGCAAGTGATGTTTCCTTACTTCTGCTTCTCTTCTCTCCCCCCTCCCCCCCGGCAAATGGTCGAGGTTTCTGGTTTGGAAAGTGATGTTGAAGTAGCTTTGGTGAGTTGTTGCAATGCATTTTTAGATGATGCATGCTGCTGCCACTGTGTGTCGGTGATGAAGAAGTGAATATTGAAGGTGGGGATGACGTACTAATCAATTTGCTGCTTTGTCCTGAGCGTTGTCAAATTTTGGGTCCCATTGGAGCTGTACATATCTAGGTAAGTGGAGAGTGTTCTATCAGACTCCTAATTGTGCCTTATAAATGGTAGTTAACTTTGACTCCCCAAACCTGAGGTGCCATGACAAAATGTGCCTTTGAGGGAATCATTCTATCCTGTTTTCACTTGAAATGAGATGATGTAAATGTGGTGGCGAGGTGTCTGTTTCAAGGAAAGCAGAGTACAGCACACTACGGTATAATGCGACAGTTGTGTTCCTCTCTAACCTTACGTTATGGAAAACAGCTATAGAAAATCGCGCTGTAGAAGATTGCGAGAGAGAATCACTATCTGTTCAGTAGAAAGCTTGTGTTATCCAAGCAGCGTCCTTTATTTGTCAATCACACTATAGCTAATCTGCATTGATGAAATGTGCTTTATACCAGAATGACCTATAAATAGCTTTTTGTTTTTTTAAAAACATTAGACAAAAGCATGAATGGGTATAGCCAGGCTGGCTCAGATCCAGGCTTTCAGTTTTTGCAATGGTTTGTTGAATGGGGTTTTGGAGTTAAAGCTGCCAGGTACATCTTGCTTTTGTGCTGTCTCTCATACCCACATGTTGGAAATGGTCACTGCATGGCACTTGTCTGGCGTGAACCTGGGTGGCCACTAATCAGCTCAAGATTAGTAGTTCTACAAGATGATTAGGGGGTTAGATAGGGTTGACAGTGTGAACCTTTTCCCGCGTATGGAGTCGGGTATTACAAGGGGGCATAGCTTTAAATTAAGGGGGGGTAGATATAGGACTGAAGTTAGGGGTAGGTTCTTCACTCAGCGAGTCGTAAGTTCATGGAATGCCCTGCCAGTAGCAGTGGTGGACTCTCCCTCTTTATGGGCATTTAAGCGGGCATTGGATAGGTATATGGAGGATAGTGGGTTAGTATAGGTTAGGTGGGCTTGGATCGGCGCAACATCGAGGGCCAAAGGGCCTGTACTGCGCTGTATTCTTCTATGTTCTATGTTCTGTTTTTCTGCAGACTCAAGTTACTATATGATCTGTTCCTGTTCCTATGTTCTTGCAGTATGGGTAGTATCTCTAATTGTTCTTTAACATAGTGGTGAGCTCCCTTCTTCAATCATTGCATTCCATGTGGTGTAGGTGCACCCACAGTCACATTACTTCTATATTTTTGACCCAGTTACAGTAAATTAACACATTTCCTTTGATTGCCGTATATACTCTTGTAAAAGTTGAATTTTTTAGACTATTTTTAAAGATTCAATTTATAAGGTTGACTATTACATAGGCACTAGTTTTGAGGGGCTGAAATTCATGCTGCATTTGAAATACCATATTATTAGCAAAAGTCAATTTGATCGCTCAGCTATTCCCAGGTAAAGAGGAAAAACACACTGAATTATGTTAAAGGTAATTACCAGATAAAAGCAAGGGAAACAAAAATGAATAACTGATAGTAAATTTTATTTATACGTACAGTTACAAAAATTTAACATGTCAAACATTCATTGAAATCCTGCAAAATCGCACTATTCAACATAGTTGTGGCCTGGTATAATGGCACATTTAAAATGAAGCATTTATTAAATTCTGAATGTGTAAGTGTCTTCTGTTTCCTCCCATTTACTCTTATATGTAATGACAAATTTGTCAAAAAAATAAAAGATATATGTTGCTAGTATATCTCACTTTTATTCAGATATAATGGCACAATTAAAATGATTAACGTTTTAACGATATTAACCTTTGGATGTATAATGAATAAAGTACAATAAGTGCCGATAGACTTATCACCGGTCTGAATGAATGAATGAATCAAAACATGCTGTAGTAAACCAAGTGGGGTAAGTGTAGTTATGAATGAATGAATGAATGAATGAATGAATGAATGAAGAGAGACAATATAGTAAACAAAGAGCAATGAGTAGAGTTACCAGTATGAATGAATGAATGCAATTTTGTTTGTGGGTTAATGGGAACATGCAGTTTCCTTTGTAAAAGGTTTATAACACGATATAGTAGGGTTGACTTTTACGTGAGATATATGAAAAAATATAAGGTTTTTTAGCCCAAAATAAGGTGTCGACTTTTATGAGATCAACTTTTAACATTAATATATGATACTTCCACATTTGATTGTCTCCACCAATGGATATGGACACTGACTCCAATCGGTTACAGGATTGAAGCAGTGCATAATAGTCGGTACTTTTGGAAAGGCTGATATGGCTGTGACATCTAAAGTGTTGGTGCAGTCATTCATGTAGAAATGATTCTTAGAAAGAAAGAAGGAAAAATGATTTTAAATATATTTCAAATCTTTGGATATCCCAAAGCATTTCACAGCCATTGAGATACTTGTGCATTATAATCACTCATAATACAATGAATGTATTAACAGGTTTGTTAATGAAGCAGTAACAAACACATCATCAGTATAAACTGTGCTGTGATATTTGTAAAGGTATATGTTGGCACTTGTCATTTAGAAAGCTGTCTTGGAGTGACTATAATGGCTGCATCCTTCCATTGGTTGTAGCAGAGATATGTAACAGTTACCCAATTGTTTGATGAATAATGTATGACAAAGCATTATTTTGAGAATTAAATAAGGTTGCCTTTAATTTGGAGCAGGATAAATTTGAACAATAGATTGCTGTCGATTTAGAACTTCGTTATCTTTGAGAATCTATGCACTTAATGCAGATTATCTGTATTTGTGCTCCTGAAGGATACATAGAGTACTTCAATGAAGTGTGGACTCTTGTGAAGTGTACTGAAGAGCTCTTTTTCTACTCGAAGGTAAAGATGTTTACTAGCCACTTAGCACCATTAAAGAAAGATACTTCACATTAATCCAGCCATTGTGGGTGCTTAATTGACGTAGTGTAATCAAAATATCTTGTATCACCATTAAAAATTAATGCCTTTGTGTAAATGGTTTAGATGTCCTGTGTTCCTGTGATTGTTAATTTCACCTTTCCACCCATTTCAATAACACCAATTTTAATAAAACCCATAAAAATATGCTTAAAGTAAACATTGTTCTCAGCTAAAACTAATTTAACAATTACTTACATTTATACGAAACACAGAATATAAAAGTAGGAGTAGGCTATTTAGCTGTTTGAGCCTGCTCCGCCTGATCATCCAACTCAGTTCTGATTTATCCCATATTCTTCACCCTTTAGCCCCAAGTGCTACATCCAACTTCTAGAAATCATACAATAGTTTGGCCTTGACTGTTTTCTATGGCAGTGAATTCCACAGGCTAACCAATCTCTGCATGAATAAATTTCTCCTTACTAATGTTCTGAACAGTTTACCTTGTATTTTTACCCCTCGTTCTAGGCTCTCCCACCCATCAGGAACTGCCATCCTGTCTAGTTGGAATTTTATAGGCTTCCAAGAGATCCACCCTCATTCTTCTGATGACACACGAATATAATTCTAACCAAGGTGAGGCAATATCCTAGTGATATTATTGCTAGATTGTTAACTGGAGACTTGCCCCCACTTCTGATATGATGGAGGGAATGTGCAATCATGGGCAAAATGTTCAACACCATTCAAAACTCCTCAGCTATTGCATCAGGCCATGTCCAAATGCAGCAAAATTTGGACAATATCCATGCTTGGGCTGTTAGGTGGCAAATTACATTCAAACCACACAAATGTCAAGTTAATACCATCTTGAGTTTCAATGGTGTTACCATTTGGCCAGAAACTCAACTGGACTTGTCACATACGCTAGGCGAAAGTGAGTACTGCAGATGCTGGAGATTAGAGTGAAGAGTGTGGTGCTGGAAGTGCACAGCAGGTCAGGCAGCATCCAGGGAGCAGGAAAATCTATGTTTCAGGTAAAAGTCACATATGCTGGCTGTTAGTGGCAGGTCAGAAGCTAAGAGTACTGAGGAGAAAGTGAGGACTGCAGTTCCTGGAGAGTCAGAGTTGAAAAGGGTGGTACTGGAAAAGCACAGCAGGTCAGGCATAGACTGGTAGATAGAGATCAGCTTTTTTCCAGGGTAAAGGATTCAATAACAAGAGATCACACTTTCAAGGTGAGAGGTGAAAAGTTTAAGGGGGATACACACAGCAAGTACTTTACACAGAGGGTGGTAGGTGCCTGGAACGCGTTGCCAGCCGAGGAACTAGAGGCAGGCACAGTAGATTCATTCAAGATGTGTCTAGACAGATGCATGAGTAGGTGGGGAGCAGAGGGACTCAGAGGCCTAGGAATTGGATGACCGGTTTAGACAGTGGCTTTGGATCAGCTCAGGTTGGAGGGCCGAATGGCCTGTTCCTGGGCTGTAAATTTTCTTTGCTCTTTGTTTGGGCAGCATCTGAAAGACCTTATGCCCGAAATGATGACTCTGCTGCTTCTCGGATGCTGCCTGACCTGTGTTTTTCCAGTGCCACCCGTTTTGGCTGGGAGTACTGAAGTGAGTAACTCAACTCACTCCCCAAAGCCTGTCCATTATCTACAAAGCACAAGTCAGGAGTATGATGGTTTATTCCCCACTTGCATAGATAGGTGCAGTTCCAACACTCAAGATGCTTGACACCATCTGGAGCAAAGCAGCCTGCTTGACTGGTACCATATCCACAAGCATTCACTCCTTCCACCAAAACTGTTCAGTAGCAGCAATATGCACCATCTAAAAGATGTGTTGCAGAAAATCACCATAGATTCTTAGTACTTTCCAAACCCACAACCACTTCCACCTAGAAGGAAAAGGATAACAGGTACATGAGAACACAGTCACTTGCAAGTTCCTCTCCAAACCACACTATCCAAAGTTGGAAATATATTGCCATTCCTTCACTGTTGCTGGGTCAAAGTCCTGGATTTCCCTCCCTAAGAGCATTGTGGTGCAACCTACAGTATGTGAACTGCAGCGGTTTAAGGAGGTAGTTCACCACTACGTTCTCCAGAGCGAAGGACGGGCAGTAAATGCTGTCCAGCCAGTGATGCCCATGACCTGTGAATGGATATTTCCAAAGAAAAACGGAGGTTATGTTCTGGAGACTTGGAACCAGTGATAGATTGTAGAGTTAAAAGTCTAATGATGGCCAAGACCACTGTTTATTGTCAGAAAAACCTATTGAGTTCACGACTGCCTTTTAGGGAAGGAAACTATCATCCTTACCTGGTCTGGCCTACATATGACTTCCAGCCCACAGCAAATATTGTCAACTCTTAACTGCCCTCTGGGCAATTCGGGATGAGCAATAAATTCTGGTCTCGCCAGAGATGTCCATGTCCCCTGAATGAATATTTTTTAAAAAATCATTAACATTCGTCATACATCAGTCCCCTTATCCCAAGAATTAGTCTGGTCTATGTTTGCAGCATTCCCTCTACAGTATAGCAAGAACTTCCTTTCTCTGATATGGAGACGTAAACTGCATGTAGTATTCCAGGTGTGGTCTCATGAAGGCCCTATATAATTGCAGCAAGATATCCTTGTTTCTGTATTTGAAGCTGCTCACTATGAAGGCTGACATACCATTTTCCTTCTTTACAACCTGCACCTTGAGCAACTGGTCTACAAGGGCACCCAGGTTTCATTGAATATCCTTGCTCCTCAATGTATAGAGCCATTCAGATGGTAGTCCGTCTTCCTGGTTTTGCTACTAGAGTAACCTTACATTTATCCACATTATACTGCATCTGCCATGCATTTGCCACTAATCCTGCTTCAGTGTGATTTGGATAAGTTTATCTGCAACCTCTTCACAGCTTGCTCCCTCCTACACCCAGCTTTGTGTCATCTGCAAATTTGGAGATATTCAGTTCTCTCATCCAAATTGTTCATACATATTGTGAATAGCTGGAGTTCGAGCACTGATCCCCATAAATGCCAGCAGTCACTGCCTGCTATTCAAGAAAAAACCTGTTTATTCTGACTGTTTTCTGCCTGCCAACCAATTTTCTATCCACCTCAATATACTACCCCCAATTCCATGTGCTTTAGTTTTGCGAAACTTTATAAATCTTTTAACAAAAAACTTAGCTGCTTCATAAGAGCATTACAAACCATAATTTAACACCAGGCTGCATAAAGCAATTAGGTCAGATGGCAAAAATTTTGGTTGACAAAGTAGGTTTTAATCAGAATATTAGAATTAGGCTTATTGTCACATATACGCAAATACAGGAATACACATTTACAGTGAAATGTGTACAAAGTCGTTATTTCCTCACCATCTTAGGTACGTGTTATGTTCATTTTTTTTCTGAGGTTCTTTCACACTTGATGCAACTGCAACACACCAACCTCAGTGAACAGCAACAAAATTTTATTAAGCACAGTACAGTACAAACTTTCTCCAAGAATCTTCAACACACACCTGCAGGGCTTACGGAGTTGTGGCAAAAGCTCTCCCCGAACAAAGGAAACAGTCCTTTATGCGAGATCTTTACGTCATAGTTAGTAATGCCCACAAGGCGACCCCCAGTTGTTCCCCCACAGTCATATGCCATTCAAGACACAATACAGTGACCAATTCATCCTCAGAAACAATGTAATATGAATCATCCTTTAATGGCCAAATCTGGTGTGAATTGTATTTTTTTTAAACTACAGGGAGTAGTCAGAATTCCAACTATAATGTTCTTATTGATTTCTGAATAGGGGATGAAAATGTAAATAGCTCTGAATGGCAAGGAAATGGACATATAAATAGCTCTGTAAATAGGAGATGATAAGGTAATTTTTTACAATTTATCTCTAAATCAAAGGCATCCCACCCTAGATTTGGGGCATCCAATTTCCTGCGGGTCAGCAGAGCAAGTTAACTCTTTAATATCACAGCACAAAGATGCCTAGGTATAAAATGTTAGGTATAAATTAGAAAAATAAAGGAAAAGGTTCAACATTGAAGTCCTTCTAAAGTGGAGTGTCCGCACTGGGCTTCCTCGAGTGTAAGGGAGGGTTAGAGTGTACAAATCTAAAAGTAAATCAACCGAGAGGCCTATAGGTTGTAGAATAAAAGGATGCAACCAAACATTCAAAGCAAAACAGATGAACTAAGAGCACAGAAACCTAAATCTATGCAGAATCCAATTTGATGGCCATTACAGAGAAATGGCTACAGTTGATGTGAATTTGCACCTGAATATTGAAAGGAACAGAGGATATTTAGGGAGGAGTGGAAGCGAGGAACAGGTGGAGGAGTGGTTTTGTTAGTTAACTATGGTATTAGCACTCTGGACAAGGATGACCTCAGTTCACGAAATCAGGATGTGGATACAACTTAGGTAGAGATGAGAAATAATGAAGATAAAAGTCACTTCTGTACACTCTGAGAAGTAACCACATGATGGGTTGAAGCATAAAGGAAGAAATAACGGGAGCTTGTCAGAAACACAGCAATAATAAAGTGTGTTTTTCAATCTGCACATAGAACAGAAAAGTTAGTTGGACCAAAATAGCCCAGATGATGATTTCAGAGAATGTTTTTGGGATAATTTCTCAGAACAGCATGTTCTGGAATCATCCAGACAGCAGGTAATACTAGATCTGGATTTGGACATTGAGATAGGATTAATTAATCTCGTAGCAAAGCTGTCTCTAGATAGCAATGTTTATAATAGGATTGAGTGTTGCACTTAGTTTAAGGATAAACAGTGCACAACACCAGGATGTAGTCCGACAGGTTTATTTGGAAGCACTAGCTTTCAGAGCGCTTCATCAGGTGGATGTGGAACACCAGCATCTCCAAATCAGTTTAAGAATGGGAAGAGTGGGTCTGAAACATTTTATTTTAATTAGTAAAGGTAATTATGAAGACATATATGCAGACTTAGCTAAAGTAAAGTAGCAAATTAGTTTAAAGGATATATTGATCAATAGAGTTACAGTGACAGCTGCTTAAGTAGATACAAAATAACTTGACAAAATATGCTTTGCTCCTGTTGGAAGTGAGTCTGGAGAATTGATGTGAAATAGAGGTGGCAGATGAACTGAGCAGATATTTTGCGTCAGTTTTTATTATAGGCAATGCAAGTAACATCCCAAAAACAGCTCTATATCAGGAAATAGAAAAGGGGAGCTCAGGAAAATTACAGAATAGTGAGGATTTTGCTTTAATTTTGCAAAGCTGCCCTGATTTGGGAAAGATCCCATGCAATTTAGGTAGTGAAAGTAATTCATTAATTGAAAATAATGGTAAATAGAAAGCAGAAATACAAGACAGATCTTTTAGCTTAATATCTATTATAGGCAAAATTGGCACCTCTAGCTGAGGATTGCTCCAAGTGTTTCAGCCTTCTTTTCGCCTTGATGTGCTGGGCTCCCTTATAACTGGAAATTTAGTTACATAGAACATTGAACATTACAGAGCAGTACAGGTCCTTTGGCCCCTGATGCTGCGCTGACCTGTGGAGCCCTATCTATCCTACACTCTTCCATTTTCATAGTTGTTGGAAGGCAGCCACCTTATCCAGTGGGTCTGTTTCATTGTCCACCAAAAGTTCCAACTGAATGTGGCACAAATAGATCTGATCCATTGATTGTGGGATTGGTTAGCACTGTCTATCACGTGCTACTTCTGTTTGGCATGCAAGTTGTCCTATTTTGTACTGAAGACAGCAAGAGAGTCTCCAGGTTATCGCCTCATCTAGGTATGGCTGGTGCTACTCCTGGCATGTCCTTCTGCACTGTTGAACCAGGTGGATCGCAGGCTTGATGGTTACTGTAGAATGGGTGATATGCCAGGCTGTGATATTGTAGATTGTCTAAGTTACGTAGAGTATAATTCTGCTGCTGTTGATGGCCCACTGCGCTTCATGGCTGCCTCTTCATCAGTTGCTAGATTTGTTTGAAGTCTGTCCTTCTGGCCCTGATGCTCTGGTCAGCAGTGGTGCTGTGGAGCCTCTAAGTGATGAATATTGAAGCTACACATGCAGAATTCATTCTCTGGCCTTCCCACCCTCTATGCTCTGTTCAAATGAAGTACTTATTCAAGTGATATGGTACATGGTAATCAGTGGTAGGTTTCCTGGCATGTTCTTAACCTGAGGCCTTGAGACAGCATAGGATCCCACATCAATGTTGAGCACTATATTAACTGTTAGCAACCATCTGCCTGACTCTGCCCTGTCAATGGGACAAGACCTACCAAAGATCTTTTTGTATCATTGACAGCAAAGGGTGAAGTGCCTGAAGATTGGAGGGTGGCTAATACTGTGCCATTATTTGAGAGGCTGTAGGGAAATGTCTGGGAACTGCAGACTGGTGAGCCTAACATTTGTGGTGGGTAAGTTGTCAGCGGAGATTCTGAGAGATAGAATGTACAGGCATTTGGAGAGGCAAGGACTCATTTGGGATAGTCATCATGGCTTTGTGTCTCGAGAATTTGGTTGAGAATTTCGAAGGAGTGACCCAGAAAGTAGACGAAGATAGTGCAGTAGACGTTGCCTACATAAACTTTCGGAAGGCCTTTGACACGATACTGATTGGTAGGTTGTTGAATAAGGTTATATCTCACAGGATCCAGGGAGAGCTGGCCAATTGGATACAAAATTGGCTTGTTGGTAGAAGACAGTGTGTGTTGTTTTACAGACTGTGACCAGTGGTGTGCCGTAGGTTCAATACTAGGTCTGCGGTTGTTTGTCATTTATATAAATGATGTGGATGAGCGTTTCGGAGGTATGATTAGTAAGTTTGCAGATGGCACCAAGTTTAGTGGTACAGTGGACAGTGAAGGTGGTTATCTGGGAATACTGAGAGATCTTGGCCTGTGGGCTGAGGAATAGCAGATAGAAATTAATTTAGATAAATGCAAGGTGTTGCATTTTGTTCGGTTAAACTAGAGCAGGACATGCACAGTAAATGGCAGGGCCTTGTGGAGTGTTATAGAACAAAGAGACCTAGGGGTGTGCAGTACATTGTTTCTTGAAAGTGGAGTCACAGGTAGACTGGGTGGTGAAGGAGGATTTTGGCATGCTAGCTTTCATTGGTCAGAGTATTGAGTATATGAGTTGCAGCTGTACAAGACATTGGTGAAGCCACATTTGGAGTACTGGGCAGTTCTGGTTGCCCTGCTATAGAAAGGATATTATTAAACTAGAACACGTGCAGGCAAGGTTTACTAGGATGCTACTTGGACTGGAAGGTTTATGTTACAAGAAGAGGTTGGATAGGCTGGGCCTTTTTTTCCTGGAGCTTAAGAGACTGAGGGATGACCTTAGAGGTCTACAAAATCATGAGAGGCATGGATAAGGTAGATAGCCAACAGCTTTTCCTCAAGGTAGGGGAATCTAAAACGAGAGGGCATAGGTTAAAGGTGAGAAGGTTCAGACAGGCAATTATTTCACACAGAGGGTAGTGTATGTCTGGAACAGGTTGCCAAAGATAGTGATGGAAGGGGTGAGTACAATTTTGCCATTTAAGAAACATTTAAACAGGTCCATGAGTGAGATAGGTAAGGAGAGATATGGACCAAACACAGGCAAATGGAACGAGTTTAATTGTGAAAACTGGGCGGCATGGGCAAGTTGGACTGAAAGGCCTGTTTACATGCTGTACACCTCTGTGACTCTATAAGCTGTTATGGAAGAGATTAAATAGCTGACATTTAGATAAGTTGTAGTAATCAGGCAAATGGTTTTGTGAAAGGGCAATCATGTTTAATCAGTCTATTGGAGTTATTTGAGGAAGTAACATAAATAAAGGGGGACTATATTGTACAGCAGTTTCCAGAAGGTATTCGATAATATATCACTTGAAAGGTTATTGCAGAAAATAAATGCTCATGTGTATGGATACCATTTAGAGTCACACAGCATGGAAACAGACTCTTCAATCCAACTCGTTTGTGCCGACCAGAATCCCAATCTGACCATGTCCTGTTTGTCAGCATTTGGCTCATATCCCTCTAAATGCTTCCTATTCATGTACGCATCCCAATTTCTTTTAAATGTTATAATTATACCCACCACCACCTCTTCCTCTGGCAGCTTGTTCCATGCATACACCATTCTCTGTGAGAAAAAGCTACCCCTCAGGTTCTAGTTAATCTTTCCCCTCTCACCTTAAACCTGTACTCTCTGGTTTTGGGTACTCCAAGTCACACCACTGGTTCTATCTGGTTGAAGCAGGACTTCATTATTTCTGTACTCAAGTCCTTTTTGTAGAGGATTACTTAGTTAACAGAAAGCATAAATGGGTAGTTTTCTAGTTGGGATAACATAACAAATGGTATGTCACAAGGATTGGTGCTGGGCCCTCAACTGTTTACAAATTATGTCAATCATTTGGAATAAAGGCTTGAACATATAGTTGACAACTTTGCTGAAGGCACAAAGATACAGGAAAATATGTGGTAAAGAGTATGTAAGGAGACTACAAAAAGATAGGTTGTATGATTGGGCAAAGAGCTAGCAAATGGAGTAAAATGTGAAATTGTTTATTTGGCAGGAAGAATAGATTCTATGATAACATAAAGATTGCGGAGCTCTGCGATGCAGAGACATTTTAGTGTCCTAGTGCATACATTGTAAATGTATCTGCATACATTGCAGATACAGAAAGTTATTAGGAAAACTCATTGAATGTTATAATTCATTTCAAACAGAATTTAATGCAGAAATGGTGAGATTATGCTTCAATTATACAGGACATTAATGAAACAACATTGAAACATTGTCCAGTGTTGATTACATTATTTTACTCCTTTTGCAGTTCTCCAACAGATGAAGGTATGCACAGACAGAGTAGACTAAAAATCTCCTCCCCATTGCAGATGCATCTTAGGCTAGAAGGCATAAGTTTAAAGGTGAAGAGCAAATTGTTTCGGGGAGATCTGCGATTTGTTTTTCACACAGAGGGTGCTAGATATATGGGAATATGCTGCCTGAGAAGGTGTTGGAGCCTAGTACTCTTGTAACATTTAAGAAATATCTGGATGAGTACTTGAAATACCAGGGCATAATAGGCTATGGACTGAGTATAGGTCAATGGGACTAGAGTAGTTTGGTGTCTGTTGGCATGGGTGTGGTGAGCTGAAAGGTCTGTTTCTATGCTATATGACTCTACAGAATCCCTCATTTGAGGTTACTTCAGGTAGATAATGCACTTCGGATGGGGACTAATATATTGAAATGAATCGTTAGTTGGTTGATAAACAGGAAACAGAGATTGGGAATAAGTGGATCATTTCTCAAGTGGTAGGTGACTGCAAGGGTCAGTGCTTGGGCTCCAGCTATTCACATGATATATAAAAATTATCTGGATAAGGACACCAAATGCAACATTCCCAAAACTAGGTAGGTGAGATTGAAAGTTGTGAGGAGGTTGCAAGGTGGCTTCAAGGTGATTTAGACAAGTTAAGTGAGTGGGCAAACACATGGCAGATGCTGTACGACATGGCTAAATGTGAAGATACGGTGTTTTCCAAAATAAAACAGAAAGGAAGAGTATAATTGAAATAATATATTTGGAGGTATGGACATACAAAAAGATCTAATTTGTACACCAATTGATAGAAGTAGATAGGCAGATACAGCAAACAATTCAGAAGGTAAATGGTATGTTGTTTTACAATACAACTTGATCTGAGTTCAGAAATGGCATTGTCTTTCTGCAAGTTTTACAGGATCTTGTGGAGACAATATTTGGAGTATTGCGGGCAGTTTTGATCTCCCTACCAAAGAAAGGATATCTTTATCTTTACCAGAGAGGAAGTATAGTGGAAGTATAGTGGAGGTTCACTAGGCTGACACTGGGACTGGCAGGACTGTCCTATGAGGAGAGATTAGTTCAACTGGCCAATATTCATGTGGGTTTTGAACGATGAGAGGAAATCTGATGGAAACATGTAAAATTTTAACAGGATTAGGCAGACTGTATGCAGAAAGGATGTTTTTGCTGGTTGGGGAATGTAGAACTTGGGAATACAGTCTCAGGATATGGGGTAGATCATTTAGGACTGAGATGAGGAAAAACTTCTTCACTTGAAGGGTGGTGAACCTGTGAAATTCTGTCCAACAGAAGGCTGTAGAGGTCAAGTCACTGAATGTATTCAAGCAAAGATAGATAAAATTTCAGAATTTAAAGACATCAAGAGGTAAAGGGAGAAAGTGGGAATGTAACATTGGTCATATTACCATATATATTGGAGTAACAGTCGACTTTCTGACTACTTTTTAAATTTATGGGGTTGGCTATCACATGGAATACCACCTTTTGAGGGGCTGAAAGTCATGTCCATCAAAATTCATATCGTATCATTAGCAGACGTCCAATTAATCTCTAAACAAATAATGAACAAAAATACAACAGATTACGATAATTCTGAAAACCTGAAGCAGAGCGTGACAGCTGGAGGACCTGGAGCGCAGTGGGATGACTGGCAGACTGATTTATAAATGTTGATCTGTTATGTGGAAAAACTAGGGTCGACTTTTAAGTGAGATATATGGAAAATTCCAGATTTTTTGGACAAAGATAGAGGGCCAACTTTTGCATGAAATCGATTATTACTCGAGTGTCTATATAGTAGATGGTAGAGCACACTCAAAGGGCTGAATGGCCTGCTCTTTCTAGTTAGAATTAGAGTTTATTGTCACATTCCAGGTTTTCATGAGAGTTTTCTTCTCTATAAAATTTTGTAGAGCTTATTTTTATGTGGTTTCAATTCCTGTCCAAAGAGTACGATAGTCTTTTTCTTGAGTCCTCGTACAATCGAGCTTAAGACATTCGTAGCTTTAAATAACCCCTTCAGTGTTTAAATTCAACACTGGTCTGGAACTTACTTTTAAAACTTTAAGGAGTTTAGTTTTAAAGTTTTAAAACTTTAAAAATAAACTACCTATATTGAGATAGGTCGATAGCTTAAGAAATAGACTTTCTTAGGGACAACCATTCTACACATTCAGCTTCAGCAAAGACTGGTTTAAACGTCAAATCCACAAAGGCTTTCTCTAAATGAAAAGAAAATAGTTAATCTCTGACCTAAATTGAAAGTTAATGCACAATACTTCGTTCACTCATGAAAACTTTCTGAATGTAAACAGATTCTTATTAGCCCCCAAGAATGGTTTCTCTCAGACTGCTTTTTAAAATAAGACCCCATTGGTTACGTAAATATGTTCAAGTTAACCTTTAAACCCCTTCAGAGATGCAGACCCAAACCTAACTGCCACAAGCTCAAATTCAAATAAATGATATTAAAATATTGAAATTTGTGCACCTAATTCTCTCACTCCAGTATAGAAGATATATTTCTGGACAATATATTTGGGTTGGTGGATAACTGTTACTTTCTTTGGCACATGTGATCTCTGCTGCTGGTTTTAAAATGAGAAACAAAATCAACATTATTCTTGTCCTTCGTTACCATCGAGTAACTTTTGAAATTGATGATAGGTGAGGTTAGGTTTGAAATTGGTTGCAGTGGCCCTGTAAATGAAAATAAGCATAAATGTCTGCATAAAACTGTGCAATTGTACCTGAATACCTGAATTAGTATCATCAGAAGAGAATGGACAGAATATTAAAAATAACTACTTTGTAATCAAAAGGTTGTTAAAAATGGTCTGTAGGGAAAAATGTGACATTTGATGTCTCTGGAGAATTTCTCTCCAAATTGGCATGCAGCACGATGCCATTGAACTGCTGGTTGCAATGTTCACTCTTAGCCATCCTTTACTGTAAACAGTAGTATCTAGACTGTCCATTTTAGGAATAGGTGGAGCAAATAAAATTATATTCACTCCTTCTGCAAACAGTATAATTGTGTAAATTGCTTCATGTTTCAAGATGTTGAATGCATAATTTCAGTGCTCCATGAATTTACCTGCATTGACCCATGGTTGATGTCAAGGGCAGTATGAATCTTTCTCAAACAAATCAAACCTTACCATTGAGAGTTGTTAAAGAAAAGTAAAAAGGAATTGCAAGTTTTTTTAGGTTTAGTTCCAGCTACGATGCTATCTACTAACAGTCTGTCTAAATGTGAGACTTGTTTTGCTGTTGTAATGTATCATCACCTGTTTTCTTAACCTCTGATCCTTCCAGAATAATTAAACTTCAAGCAGTTTTTCTCGCTTCAAAAGCTGGTTTATGCTAAAAGCTTTGTCAAAATTTCTTATCCGTAGACACCAAATATAGTCCCAGATAAAGATATTATGCACATAGTGCAGACTTGGGCTTTCAGATGGGCGGTAGATTTATGACTAAAAGGAGCAAGCTGAATTAGCAAGCTTATTACGCTGCTCTTATTTTTGGGTTGCTTTTTAATTGGCTCAGATTAAACTTTAAACCAGAATAGTTGAGTGTTATTCAAAACATTTTAAGTTCTTGAAGGGTAATGTAGCACTAAATGCAAATATGTCTAAGAACAATTTGCATTCAACCTTTACTACGTATGAGTTCAGGTAAAAGGAAAACTTCCCAGCACATTATAAATGGAAATGAATGAGGAAAGCTTATGAGCCAGGGTGAAAATGTTTAGGGCGGTGACAAAGGCTTGACCATAAAGATGGGTTTGAGTGTTTTTTAATCCATTCATGATATTACATATCACTGGCTGCGAAAGCATTTATTGCCCATAACAAGGTTTAACAACTGAGCACGACTGAAGTCTCTTAGGGCAATT
This sequence comes from Chiloscyllium plagiosum, assembly GCF_037043375.1. NCBI lineage: Eukaryota > Metazoa > Chordata > Chondrichthyes > Orectolobiformes > Hemiscylliidae > Chiloscyllium > Chiloscyllium plagiosum. The sequence goes on from NW_028270146.1 coordinate 14,541,409, forward strand.
GGGATGGGGGGGGGGGTGGAGTTTTCAGAAGGATGCAAGGCTGTGGAAGAAAGTAGATGCCTGGAGGATTTATCAGTGAAAACATGAATCAGACCATTGGCAGGACTTTTAAAATTAAGGAACCACAGAAGTCAGTAAAGATGGATTAAGGATTAATGCAGTACTCGATGCAGACTGGAGGGCAGTTATACTGTTTAATTCAAAAGTTGGACTTGACTCAGTGACACCTTTTTGTGGTCTAGTTGAATTGTTCAGGCTTACGTAACTCACATAAATACAAATCTTTGTTTTCTTTATCTTTTATGTTCTTAAAACATACCACAACACTTAAGTGGGGGGAGGGGGTACTTTTTTGAATGCTTTCAATGGCAGTCTTGGCACTTTAAAGATCATTGAGATGAACAGAATACCAAGATTGTTCATGGTATGATATGGTGGGAAGGGAAATGGATGGAGTCACAGGCACAAGGCTACTTGTTTGACTTTAATATTTTGTTTTCAGTTTGAAGATCTGCACGTGCTTGAGCATCAAGAAACATTTGAGTTTAACCGCTGGATGTCAGGAGAGTGATGATGAGTGCAACTTCTTATGAGAACTTTGTATCCTCTGTGCATTTATGCAATCTCTCTCTTCCAGCTGTGAGCATTTGTCCAAAAATACTTCTGCTAATTGTTAGTCATGTCCCTTGCACTTTGCAGTGAGAATAAGCTTATTGTAAGGATCCAAGTTTCTGGCAGGTTTCCCACTCTGCGTATGAGTGATGCAAATGAAAATAGCACTAGGAATTGAACTCTGGCAGCAATTAGTCTTGCGATTAGTAAAAGAGGATTGTAATTTCAAGGATGAAAAGAGGAGGAGTGGGCAAAAGGATTTGAAATGAGATCATGAAAGATGAAGGAGCCTCTCCTTTGTTTGTGAAGAATGCTACAGTTACACTTCAGCTGCAGAAATAATCCTGTTGGGCTGGTGTTGGCCTGGTATCCCATGAATTTAGGACTGGCAAAGACTGAAAAGGACCCTTTCCTAGAAGTTTTTTTATGCACGTGTATAGCTTAAAAATAAATGAAAATATTTGTGTTTCTCACCGTTCATTTTACTGATGTGCATTGAGAGTGAAACAAACTTTTTGATAGGATCTAAGCTTGAAGTTGTACTACAAGCAGGGGTTACCACTTTGATTTCACTCCCTAGGACTTGTAATTGTGAAATTTGTTTTCCAGTCATTTTGACACTGACACAAACAATGTGTGCTATGATTCAATAAATAATAATGTTTAATGTGAACAAAACAAAATCATAGTCATATATGATTATATGGAATCTGCTAATGTATAATATTTGCTGTTTTCCACAAAATATTTTGCAAGTTAGACTTCAACACAGAAGATGTATGTTTGCACAAGCATTAAAACACATCAAGCTGCTCCCTGAAACCTCATGGCAGAAATGTAGTTTTGAGACCATGATTCGAGGTGAGCACAAGTGTTCCATTTGAACGTATCTTCCCTGAAGAAAGGAAAGGAAAACTGATTGTGTGAAGTAACTGAAGCTGGTCTTGCAGGCAACTTTAGTGTTGGTTGTAGCTTAGTGGTGGCAGTCTTGTCTATAAACTAGAGTTGTGTCCATTCAAGTCCCACTCCAGAGGCTGGAGTACATAAGGCAGTCTGACTCATCTGTTGTAATGCTGAGGAAGACACATTGCACCAAAGGCCTAGCTTCCATCTCCAGTGAACATGATGGTCCCTATTGTGTTACTTAAATGAAAAGGAGGAGAGTTTTCACTGGTGTTATATCATACTGCAGGGAAACAGACACTTTGATCCAACTGATCCACGTCGACTATGTTCCCAAACTAAACTAGTCATGCTTGCATGCATTTGGCTCCTATCCCTCCAAACCCCTCCTATTCATGTACTTATCCAAATATCTTTTAAATATTGTCACTGTACCTGTATCCACTAGTTCCTCTGGCAGTTCATTCCACACATTTAAAAAAAAAGTTGCCCTTCATGCTTTCTAAAACTTCCTTAAATATGCCCCCCAGTTTTGAACTCCCCCACTCAAGGGAAAAGACCCTTGTCACTCGCTCATTATTTGTCTTTCATGATTTTATAAACCTCTATAAGGTTACCCCTCAACCTCCTAAGCTCCAGTGCAAAAGGTCCCAAACTGTCCAACCTAATTTTATAATTGAAATTCTCCATTCCAAGCAATGTCCTGGATGGTGTGTTGCCTTCCTGGTGCCAGGGTTAAAGACATCACAGACAGAGTGCAGGAAATCCTCAAGGACGAAGGTGAAAAGCCAGAGATGGTGGTACCTGTCGACTCAAATGATGTCGGGAAGAAGAGGAACAAACTACAGCGGGACTTCGGAGAACTAGGAAGAAGGCTGAAAAGCAGGACGTCCAGGGTGGTTATCTTTGGTTTGCTTCCAGTTCCTCAGGCTGGTGAGGCCAGAAACAGGGAGATAATGGACTTGAACGTGTGGCTGGGGAACTGGTGCAGGAAGCAAATTTAAATTCTTGGATCACTGGGGTATGTTTTGTGGTAAGCATAAATTATACGGTTTGCACCTTAATAGGTTAGGGACCAGCACTCTGGCAGGCAGGTTTGCTACTGCAACACAGCTACGTTTAAAATAAGTAGCAGGGGGGAGGAAATTGCAGGGAAAGTTAGAACAAAGGAAGTCAAGAAAGAAAACTGTATCAATGAAGCAGAAAACTCAAAGAGATCATGCTGTAAGGTTGAGTGAAATAGGAGTTGATGGAAGGGTGAGGGCAGTAACAAATTAAGAATACTATATATGAATGCACGAAGCATTAGAAATAAGATGGATGAGCTTGAGGCTCTTTTGGAAATTGGCAGATACAATATTGTGGGGATAACTGAGACGTGGCTTCAAGTGGGCAGGGTCTGAGAAATGAATATTCAAGGCTACACGTGCTATCGTAAGGACAGATTGACGGGCAGAGGGGTGGCCATGTTGGTAAGGGATGACATTCAGTCCCTTGCGCGGGGGGACTTAGAAGCAGGGGATGTAGAGTCAGTATGGATAGAGCTGAGAAGTTCTAAGGGTAAAAAGACCCTCTTAGGAGTTATCTACAGGCCCCCAAACAGTAGTCTGAATGTCGGATGCAAGTTGAATCAGGAGCTGAAATTGGCCTGTTGCAAAGATGTTACTACAGTTGTTATGGGGGATTTCAACATGCAGGTAGACTGGGAGAATCAGGATGGTATTGGACCTCAAGAAAGAGACTTTGTGGAGTGCCTCCGAGGTGGATTCTTAGAACAGCTGGTTCTGGAGCCTACCAGGGAGAAGGCAATTCTGGATTTGGTATTGTGCAATGAACCAGAATTGATCAGGGACCTTGAACATAGAACAATACAGCACAGAACAGTCCTTCAGCCCATGATGTTGTGCCGAACATTTGTCCAAGCTTAAGCAGCCATCCATGTACCTATCCAATTGCCACTTAAAGTTCGCCAATGATTCTGACTCTGCCACTCCCACAGGCAGCGCATTCCATGCCCCCACCACTCTCTGGGTAAAGAACCTACCCCTGACATCTCCCCTATACCTTCCACCCTTCACCTTAAATTTATGTCCCCTTGTAACACTCTGTTGTACCCGGGGAAAAAGTCTCTGATTGTCTACTCTATCTATTCCCCTGATCATCTTATAAAGCTCTATCAAGTTACCCCTCATTCTTCTCCGTTCCAATGAGAAAAGGCCTAGCACGCTCAACCTATCCTCGTACGACCTATTCTCCATTCCAGGCAACATCCTGGTAAACCTTCTCTGCACCCTCTCCAAAGCTTCCACATCTTTCCTAAAGTGAGATGACCAGAACTGCACACACTACTCCAAATGTGGCCTAACCAAAGTCCTGTACAGCTGTAACATCACTTCACGACTCTTGAATTCAATCCCTCTGCTAATGAATGCTAATACACCATAGGCCTTCTTACAAGCTCTATCCACCTGAGTGGCAACTTTCAAAGAGCTATGAACATAGACCCCAAGATCCGTCTGCTCCTCCACCTTACTAAGAACCCTACCGTTAACCCTGTATTCCGCATTCGTATTTGTCCTTCCAAAATGGACAATCTCACACTTGGCAGGGTTGAACTCCATCTGCCACTCCTCAGCCCAGCTCTGTATCATATCTAAGTCCCTTTGCAGCTGACAACAGCCCTCCTCGCTATCCACAACTCCACCAATCTTCGTATCAACTGCAAATTTACTGACCCACCCTTCGATTCCCTCTTCCAAGTCATTAATAAAAATTACAAACAGCAGAGGACCCAGAACTGATCCCTGCAGAACTCCACTTATAACTGGGCTCCTGGCTGAATATTTACCATCTACCACCACTCTCTGACTTTGACTGGTTAGCCAGTTTTCTATCCAATTGGCCAAATTTCCCACTCTCCCATGCCTCCTGATTTTCTGCATAAGCCTACCATGGGGAACCTTATCAATGCCTTACTAAAATCCATGTATATTACATCCACTGCTCTACCCTCATCCACATGCTTGGTCACCTCCTCAAAGAATTCAATAAGACTTGTAAGGCAAGACCTACCCTTCACAAATCCGTGCTGGCTGTCCCTTATCAAGCAGTGTCTTTCCAGATACTTATAAATCCTATCCCTCAGTACCCTTTCCATTACTTTGCCTACCACCGAAGTAAGACTAACTGGCCTGTAATTCCCGGGGTTATCCCTATTCCCTTTTTTGAACAGGGGCACAACATTCGCCACTCTCCAGTCCCCTGGTACCACTCCTGTTGACAGTGAAGACGAAAAGATCATTGCCAACGGCTCTGCAATTTCCTCTCTTGCTTCCCACATAATCCTAGGATATATCCCGTGAGGCCCGGGGGACTTGTCTATCCTCAAGTTGTTCAAAATGTCCAACACATCTTCCTTCCTAACAAGTATCTCCTCTAGCTTACCAGTCCATTTCACACTCTCCTCTTCAACAATACGGTCCCTCTCGTTTGTAAATACTGAAGAAAAGTACTCATTCAAGACCTCACTTATCTCTTCCGACTCAATACACAGTCTGCCACTACTGTCCTTGATCGGACCTACCCTCGTTCTCGTCATTCTCATGTTTTTCATATACGCATAAAATGCCTTGGTTATCCTTGATCCTATCCGCCAAAGATTTTTCATGCCCTCTCTTAACTCTCCTAATCCCTTTCTTCAGTTCCCTTCTGGCAATCCTGTATCCCTCCAATGCTCTGTCTGAACCTTGTTTCCTCAACCTTATGTAAGCCCCCTTCTTCCTCTTTACAAGACATTCAACCTCCCTCGTCAACCAAGGTTCCCTCACACGACCATCTCTTTCCTGCCTGACAGGTACATACATATCAAGGACATGTCGTATCTGTTCCTTGAAAAAGTTCCACATTTCCACAACATCCTTCCCTGACAGCCTATGCTCCCAACTTATGCTCCTCAGATCCTGTCTTACAGCATCATATTTACCCTTCCCCCAATTGTAAAACCTACCCTGTTGCACGCACCTATCTCTCTCCATAACCAAGGTGAAAGTCACAGAATTGTGGTCACCATCACCAAAATGTTCACCCACTAACAAGCCCATCACTGGTCCCGGTTCGTTACCAAGTACCAAATCCAATATGGCCTCCCCTCTGGTCGGGCAATCTACATACTGAGTTAGAAAAGCTTCCTGTACACACTGCACAAACACCGCCCCATCCAATCTACTTGATCTAAAGAGCTTCCAATCAATGTTTGGGAAGTTGAAATCACCCATGTCTACTACCCTGTGGCTTCTGCACCTTTCCAAAATCTGTTTCCCAATCTGTTTCTCCACATCTCTGCTGTTATTGGGGGGCCTATAGTAAACACCCAACAAGGTGACTGCACCTTTCCTATTTCTGACTTCAGCCCATACTACCTCCAAAGGCAGATCCCCCTCGAACTGCCTTTCTGCAGCCGTTGTACCATTTCTAATTAGCAACGCCACCCCCCTCCTTTTTTACCACCCTCCCTAATCCTACTGAAACACCTGTAACCAGGAACCGCCAACAACCATTCCTGTCCCTCTTCTATCCACGTTTCCGTGATGGCCACAACATCGTAGTCCCAGGTACCGATCCACGCCTTAATTTCACCCACCTTATTTCTGATACTTCTTGCATTGAAGTATACACACTTGAGCCCATCTCTGTGTCCGCAAGTACTCCCTGTCAGTGCTACCTTCTCCACAGCCTCCCTACATTCTTGGACATCCTGACAAACAGCTAGCCTACTTGCTGGACTACAAGTCCGGATCCCATCCCTCTGCCAAATTAGAGGCAGGAGTGAAGGAGCCATTGGGAAGTAGTGTCCATAATACAATAAGCTTCAATCTGCAATTTGAGAGGGAGAGGGTACAATCGGAAGTGACAGTATTTCTGTTGAATAAAGGGAACGGTAGAGCTATGAGGGAGGAGCTGGCCAAAGTTCAATGCTGCAATACCTTAGCAGGGATGACTGGAGGAACAATGGCAGATATTTCTCTGTATAATGCAGAAGATGCAGGATCCGTTCATTCCAAAAAGGAGTAAAGATCCGAGGGGGCGGCATGGGTGGCCATGGCTGACGAGGGAAGTTAAGAAACATATAAAGTTAAAACAGGAAAAAATATAACATAGCAAAGATAAGTGGGAAAACAGAGGACTGGGAAGCTTTTGAAGAACAACAGAGGATTACTAAGAAGGAAATATGCAGAGAAAAAATGAGGTACGAAGGTAAACTGGCCAAAAATATTATTCCTGATGAAGGGCTTTTGCCCGAAACGTCGAATTTTTTGAGGATGTAACTCTGAAGATGGACGAGGGAGATCCAGTAGATGTAGTGTACCTGGACTTTCAAAAAACTTTTGATAAAGTCCCACATAGGAGGTTAGTGAGCAAAATTAGGGCGCATGGTATTGGGGGCAAAGTACTAACTTGGATTGAAAGTTGGTTGGCTGACAGGAAACAAAGAGTAGTGATAATGGCAGGCAGTGACCAGTGGGGTACCGCAGGGATCAGTGCTGGGACCGCAGCTTTTTACAATATATATTAATGATATAGAAGATGGTATTAATAGTAACATTAGCAAATTTGCTGATGATACAAAGCTGGGTGGCAGGGTGAAATGTGAGGAGGATGTTAGGAGATTACAGGGTGATCTGGACAGGTTAGGTGAGTGGACAGATGCATGGCCGATGCAGTTTAATGTGGATAAATGTATGGTTATCCACTTTGGTGGCAAGAACAGGAAGGCAGATTACTACCTAAATGGAGTCAATTTAGGTAAAGGGGCAGTACAGAGAGATCTGGGTGTTCTTGTACACCAGTCAATGAAGGTAAGTGTGCAGGTACAGCAGGTAGTGAAGAAGGCTAATAGCATGCTGGCCTTCATAATAAGAGGGATTGAATATAAAAGCAAAGAGGTTCTTCTGCAGCTGTACAGGGCCCTGGTGAGACCACACCTGGAGTATTGTGTGCAGTTCTGGTCTCCAAATTTGAGGAAAGACATTCTGGCTATTGAGGGAGTGCAGCGTAGGTTCACGAGGTCAATTCCTGGACTGGCGGGACTACCTTACGCTGAAAGACTGGAGCGACTGGGCTTGTATACCCTTGAGTTTAGAAGACTGTGAGGGGATCTAATTGAGACATAAGATTATTAAAGAATTGGACACTCCGGAGGCAGAAAACATGTTTCTGCTGATGGGTATGTGCCGAACCAGAGGACACAGCTTAAAAATACGGGTTAGACCATTTAGGGCAGAGATGAGGAGAAACATTTTCACCCAGAGAGTGGTGGCTGTGTGGAATGCTCTGCCCCAGAGGGCAGTGGAGGCCCAGAATTTGGATTCATTTAAGAAAGAGTTAGATAGAGCTCTCAAGGATAGTGGAATCAAGGACTATGGAGATAAGGCAGGAACAGGATACTGATTAAGGATGATCAGCCATGATCATATTGAATGGTGGTGCAGGCTCGAAAGGCAGAATGGCCTACTCCTGCACCTATTGTCTATTGTCTAAATTTTTTCTGAACTCTCTCCAAATTAATAATCGCCTTCTTGTGGCAGGGCAACCAGAATTCGACACAGTACTCCGGAAGAGGCCTCTACAGTGTACAGCCTCAACTTGATCTAATATTTATCCCTCAACTGGCATCGCAATACTGTCTGACATTTATTGTGGTTTGTGGTACATTTTTGTGATAATTGGCTGCCATTTTTCATATGTTACAACAACAGCTATTGTTGGAATTACGTAATTGACTAAGGGTTTTTTGAAGTATCAGAGGTTGTGAAAGACATTGTGTCACTGCAATCTTTGTTCTTAAAAGTGCAAAATAAAGCTGATCGAAGTCATGCTTATATGATTTATTTTTATTCACCCGTATGTGGTTCAATGATCCAAAGGAAATTTAAGATCTCTCGTGCTACTGCAGACTACTGAACTGTGGGTTTGTACTTGTTATCCCCAGTTCAGTCATAAGGTGAAAGGAGATAGCAAATGTATTGCTCCTCAGCCACAGAGGGGTGTTTTTCTGCTTATGAGAAAGATGTTTTCCCAGTCTCTTCCCCCATGGATGGCATGGTGCAACAAGAAACTTGAAAACGATGTTTTTCTTTAAATTTTCAAAAGTATTGTTGAATATTTTATTATGGAAATGTTCGAGAAAAATATTCTTGAAATGTTGCTTAATGAAACTTTGGTGCCAATGAAGTTTGTATGAATTAGCAATGATAATGTAGAGACAAAATGGAGCAGGGTCTTACGGAGAATAATCGGCACCAATTTGAGAATTGTTGCTGCTGTGTGAGAACCAGGAGTTAGAACAAAACCTGCATAAGTCTTGACTGAATGTTTTCAATTCCAAATGGATTTTGTGATGCCCCGCAGAACGTTTGACCAAAACTGCATTTTGCTCTTCCTTTTGAAATGTGCATAAACGATACCAAAAATGACACCCTGGCTGTTTGTAGACCAAATTCAAAATACTGTGTTGGCTGTATCCAATTCTGATAACTCCAAAATACCATTGACCAGACGCGTAGTAAGAATTTTGGTCAAAACAATGTGGCGCTGGAATTCCTGATGAAGGGCTTATACCCGAAACATCGACTCTCCTGCTCCTCGCATGCTGCCTGACCCTGCTGTGTTTTTCTCGTGCCACACTTTTTGACCCTGATCTCTCGCATCTGGAGTCCTCACTTTGTCACAATCAAAATTTTGCTGAACAAGTATGACTCAGTGCAGCAGAATCTATGGTTGGATTTAAACACACGCCTAAAGTCAGCTGATATAAACACAGTTAATTGGTCCTTTATAAACAGAAGTACGTGCATTAGTTAAAAAGTGAATGTTCGTATAAACTAATGGTATATTGTTTCACATTTCGGTTTTAAAATGGCCAGTTTTGTTCCTCTTCTCGACAACTTTGTCCTTTTTTTCTGCTACATTCAGCTGCTGTAAAGGATTGTTTCTTGCTATCGTGAGTTAGCGGTTGCCATGGTGATACATGCCATAACTGTAACATGATGCAAAACATGTGTCTGACTCAGTTGTAAACAGAGCCTTTAAGTCGCCAGTCACTTGCCAATGAACTCCAGTATTCCAACCCACTCAATGCCACACCCTGAAGGTCATAAACCAGCAGAAATGGGGTTTTCTCATCTAAGATATTTTTTGGTCTCTCAAATGCTTTCCATTTTATTGGAAGCCACATATTGACCTTTTCTCAGCAGCTGTGTGCACTTTCAACAAACTGCACTCTTGCTTCGGAGAATTTAAGCTTTGCCGTTGCCAGGCAGCAGATATGTTAATCACGTCGCCACCATGCCCTTGAGCAGTTGCCGACCGCACTATAAATTCTTTGTCTTGCTCGTCACTGCAAATAGATATTGTCTACAAACTGCATAACCTCAATTATTGAGTTGTGTATCTGCTCGACAGATGCATGCGAATGCAGCTTATTTCACCATTTGCAATAATATCTACTATCATGACGGCACCAACTTTGCTTTAATATACTTATCGTTTTGGAACAATCTTATGTTTTTTTTAAAAATAACAAAGTATCAAGGAATGCATTATGTAGAAGAACAATGCCTGTTTGTCCTATATTAAAGAGAGATAAATATCAGTGAAAGGTTTAATTTCACCTGTGCGTAATGCAAATAAGCCACTTACAAATTACAAAAAAAGTTGAATTGGTTCATCTAAATATGTGCAGGATATAAGCACGCAATATTAAATGCATGCAAATTATGAATGTGACAACTTCAAAAATTGGGCTGAGCAGAATTCCAGATGACTTTTGAAAGCGTTATTTTCTTTTTCCAGAGCAACTCAGTTATTGAGAGGAGAGAGGTCAAACGAGATTTATTTTATGGTCTACTATTTTATTTAGAAGTATGACTTTTAAAAAAAATTAGTTAATACTGCAAATATTTGTGCACCATTGTGTTCATGTAGGGTTTTGAATGTGATCAGAGGTACATGTACTTCAGTCAAGTGAATTCAATTGTGGGTTTAAAAATTATTTTGTAAGGCTGAGGCAGTGCATGCCGTTCCAAAGTTGATTGTCCACTCATTCATTGGGCGACTGCTAAACAACCAAGTCTTACCCTCTACCTGTCTTCACCAATCCCTACTTCACCACCCTGTCCCCTATCTGCAGTTCCCCTTACACCCATCCCCAATCCTGAAGTAGGGTTACATCCCAAACGTTGACTTCACCACCACCTTCTGCTGCCTGGCTTGCTGTGTTCTTCCAGCCTCCTGCCTGTCTACTTTGGATTCCAGCATCTGCAGTTTTTTTGTCTCTACTACAACTTTAGATTTGTTTTAATGCATACTTGGAGAACCTGGTTGAAGCCACCAAACAGGAATACTTGCACACCAAACAGCATAAGGAGCAAGTGATAGAGCTAAGCAAACCCACAACCAATGGATCAAATTTAAACTCTGTGGTCCTGCCACATCTAGTTGTGAACAATTAAACAATTCACTGGAGGATGCGGCTTTGCAAATATTCCCTCCAGTGGTGGAAGAGCCCAGCACATCATTGCAAAAGATAAGGCTGAAGCCTTTGCAGCAATGCAGAAGTGCAGAGTGGATAATCCACCTTGGTCTTCTCCAGTAATCCCCAGCATGGCATATACCAGTTTTCAGTCAATTTGATTCACTCCACATGATATCCAGAAACAGTTGGAGGCACTGGATACTTGCTATGGGTCCTGACAACATTTCAGCAATAGTTTTGAAGACTTGTGCTCCAGAACCTGCTGCTCCGCTAGCCAAGCTGTTCCAGTACAGTTACAACACTGGCATCTCCCGATGATGAGGAAAATTGCCCAAATATGTACTGTATATAAAAAGCAGGACAAATCCAATCCAACCAACTGCTGCCCCATTAGTCTACTGTTGATCAACAGTAAAGTGATGAAAGGTGTTAACAAGCAGCACATGCTCACCAATAATTTGCTCAGTGGCACCCAGTTTGGGTTCAGCCATGGCCACTCAGCTCCTGGCTTCTTTACAGCCTTGATTCAAACATGGACAAAAGAGCAGAATTCCAGAGGTAAGGTGAGAGTGACAGCCCTTGACATAAAGTCTATATCTGACCAAATGTGGCATGAAGGAGTCCTAACAAAACTGGAATCAATTGGCATCAGGGGGCAAACTCTCTCATGGTTTGTCATACCTGACACACAGGAAGGTGGTTGTGGTCTTTGGAGGTCAGTCACCTCAGCTCCAGGACATCTTTGCAGGAGTTCCTTGGTCGTGTCCTAGGCCTAACTATCTTCAGTTGCTTCATCAATGACTTTCCATCCATCATAAGATCTGAAGAGGGGATGTTCACTGTTGATTGCATAATGTTCAGCACCATTCATGACAACTAAGACACTGAAGCAGTCCGTGTCCGAATGCAACAAGATCTGGATAATATCCAGACTTGGTCTGGCAAGTTACAAGTAGCATTTTCATGGCACGCAAATGTCAGGCTATGACCATCACCTAATGTGACAATCTAATCATTGCCCCTTGACATTCAATGGTGTTACAGTCACTGAATCCCCCACTATCAACATCCTGGGAGTTATCGTTCATAACTCGACTGGACTCACCTCATAAATGTAGTGCCTACAAGAACAGGTCAGAGACCAGAAATACTCCGGCAATAACTCACCACCTGACTCCTGAAAGCCTGTTCGCTAACTACAAGGCCCAAGTCAGGAGCGTGACTGAATACTTCCCGCTTGCCTGGATGAATGCAGCTCAATAACACTCGAGACGCTTGACACCATCCAAGACAAAGCCGTTTGCTTGATTGACACTGCATCCACAAGTATCCACTCCCTCCACCACCGATGCTCAGTAGCAGCAGTGTATTGTATCTGCAAGATACACTACAGAAATTCACCAAAGATCCTCGGACAGCATCTTCCAAACCCTTTGGCCACTTCCATCTAGAAGGACAAGGGCAGTAGGTACATGGGAACATCATCTCCTTCATTTTCCCCTCCAAGCCAATCACCATCCTGACTTGGAAATATTTTGGTGTTCCTTTACTGTCACTGGTTGAAAATCCTGCATTTCTGTCCCTAATGACATTGTGGGTCACCCACAGCAGGTGGACTTCTATGCTTCAAGAAGACAGCTCACAACCACCTTAAGGGCAACTGGGGATGGGCAATAAATGATGACCAGCCAGCGATGCCTACGTCCTGCACAATGAATAAATACTTTTTTTTTAAACACCAAATTCCTCCTTCACCATCCTCTACACCTGCAACTCTACTTCCAAGGAACTATGAATGTGCACTCCAAGGTCTCTTTATTCAGCAATACTCCCCAGGACCTGACCATTATGTATACAAGTCCTGCTCTGATTTGCATTTCCCAAATGCAACACCTGACATTTATCAAAATTAAACTCTATCTGCCACTCCTCAGCCCATTGGCCCATATTGTCAAGATCCCATTGTATTCTGAGGTAGCCTTCTTCGCTGTCCACTACACCTCCAATTTTGGTGTCATCTGCAAACTTTACTAACCTTACTTTATTTAATGATACAAAGCAGTGGACCCAGCAGCAACCTTTGTGGCACAGGCTTTCGGTTTGAAAAGCAACCCCCCCCACCACCACCCTGTCTTCTATCTTCTATCTTTTAGCCAGTTCTGTATCCAAGTGGCTAGTTCTCCTTGTGTTCCATGTGATCTAACCTTGCTACAATGAGGAACTTTGTCGCATGCCTTACTGAAGTCTGAATAGATCATGCCCACTGCTCTCAATAATCCTCTTCATTACTACTTCAAAAAAACTCAGTTGTGAATGAGAGACAATTTCCCATACATAAAGGCATGTTGACTATTGCTAATCAGTCATTGCGTTTCCTAATGCATGAAAATCCTATCCTTCAAGACTCCTTCTGACAACTTGTCCCCATCACCGATGTGAGGCTCAACGATCTATAGTTCCCTGGATTTTCCTTACCATTTTTCTTAAATAGTGGCATCATGTTAGCCAGTCTCCAGTCTTCTGACACCTCACCTGTCGCTATCAATGATACAAAGGGGTTCAGCAATCACTTCTCAAGCTTCCTTTAGAGTTTTGGGTACACATGATCAGGTCCCGGGGGTTTATGTACCTTTATGCGTTTTAAGACATCCATTTTTCAAGAAATAGCGATATATTTCCGTATCCTTCTCTGAACGCTGATGCAAAATACTCATTTAGTATCTCCCCCACTATTTTCCTTTGACAGACCAGTACCTAGAATGGAATGCCTGTTTAAGAGAGGAATAGCTACAGGACACTTTTAAATGCACCTTACCTGTTCTTACACAAATTTTAATCTTAAGCATGCAAAAGATAAAAACAACTTAAAATCTTTTTAAAAAACAAATCAAGCACTTCGCTGAAACACTCAACTGAAAAAAAGCCTTTTCCAGTCCTGTATCAAGTCAGTTTTCAAGTCTCTAGACAAACTGGAAAAAATAAATCTGAAGACTGGTTACTAGACCAAAAATGTTGACTGATATCTGACCACAGATGCTGCCAGACTTGCTGAGCTTTTCCAGCAAGTTCTGTTTTTGTTTGATTTTCAGCATCCACAGTTCTTTCAGTTTTTTTTAAATTCTCTCTCCAGAGCTGTCGAAACATGTGGACAAGCCTTTCCCAAATCTCCCCTTTGCATGTTTTTCTTTTTGTTTTGAATCATAGTCGTTTCAAACAGGAAAAAAATGATCCCTCTCCAAATAAAATATTCATTTACACACAGCTCATTTATTCTTTGCATCATCTTTAAAATATTTGCAGCAAAGCTGTCAGGACATATAACAAATGTGCCAGTCTAGTTCTTAAAGTTCAGTTTGAGATAGAGTCATCACATTTGTTACATTTTTAAAAATAAAGCCTCCAACCATTTTTACAGATACATTTTCTCTTGTGGGTATCATTGGCAATTGAGTTAATGATTTTTATTTGAAATGTGTATTTTTGAAGTTTCTGCTTCCATTTCTACTTTGAAGCTATTAATTTCCCATCTGTTGAGATTGTGCAAGTAATTGATACAGTACATATGTTGTGAATAAAACCAAAGACATCTGCATCTGTCTACCAAATCATTTCTTGAAATATAGGGCTTCTCACGTTTTCCTGCTTCAATTTTGTCCCCATATTGATTTCTTTACTTCAGTGTTCAACTTCACATGTCACTCACTGTGACATTTCAGCAAAGATAACACATTCTCTTTCCTAAGCATTGTGAAAGCATTCATTGACATTAAGTAGTAAATCGTGCACCACTGTAAAAACTCTGGAATATTCACTTATATTTTAATCCTACTTTAAATCAACAGGAATATTCAAAGCTTGGGAGAAGATTTGTAGCTCGGGTGCTCGTTGTTGTGGTTCTGTTCGCCGAGCTGGAAATATTTGTTGCAAACGTTTCGTCCCCTGTCTAGGTGACATCCTCAGTGCTTGGGAGCCTCCTGTGAAGCGCTTCTGTGGTGTTTCCTCCGGTATTTATAGTGGCCTGTCCCTGCCACTTCCGGTTGTCAGTTTCAGCTGTCCGTTGTCGTGGCCGGTATATTGGGTCCAGGTCGATGTGTTTGTTGATGGAGTTTGTGGATCATGGCATGTCTTATGAAGAAAGGTTGAGGGATCAAGGGCTTTCGTCATTGGAGCGAAGAAGGGTGAGAGGTAACTTGATAGAGGTCTCCAAGATGAGAGGCATCAATAGAGTGGACAGAGAGAGACTTTTCCCCAGGACGCAAATGGCTAATGCAAGGGGGCATAATTTTAAGGTATTCGGTGGAATGTTTAGATGTCAGAGGTAGGTTCTTTATACAGAGTGGTGGGTGCGTGGTATGCAGTGCCACCACTGGAAGTAGAGTCCGAAACATCAGGGACATTTAAACGACTCTTGGATAGGCACATAGTACGATGAAGGGTATATAGGTTAATTTGATCTTAGAGAAGGATAAAAGGTCAGCACAACATCGAGGGCTGAAGGGACTGCACTGTGCTATGTTCTAAGTACCCTGTTTCTTAAAGAGTCAAAACCCTGACTGAAAGAGCTTGAGATTTACTGTCCTTTGCAGTCACAAGAAATTTCAAAATATCTCAAAACCAATTAATCAAATGTAGCCAGTGTTACGGAAGCAAATCAGAACAGCCAAAGTACACAGAAAAATGTCAACACAATAAACTGGTAGTGTTATTTACCAGTGGAGATTAGAATGTGTACTCAAGTGGTCTATGGACCATGAATCTGCACTTTTAAAATACAAGTTTGCACTTGCCGAAAGGTACCTTGCCACTGAAGTGAATTCGAGATGTATAATATCAACTTGCTATGAGTGAATTATTTTGACTTCAAAGCTACACCAACACTTTCACATTAATGCACATCCAAAACCACATATGCATCACTGCAGCAGTTATTAGCTCAATGTTAAAGGAAATTACGATCCATGATATTTAAAGCCTAGTTTCCATGAAAAGTCTTCATAAGCTGACAGCATCATACTACTGGTCTTACAATAGTCAAGAGGGATTTAGAGAAGCAGATATGTATGGAAATCTCAGAAAGGCGTTAGGGTTATAATTGTAGGGGATTTCAACTTTGCTAACATTAATTGGAATCGCCTTGGTGTGAAAGGATTAAATGGGTGGAATTTTTGAAGCGAGTCCAAGAGAGCTTTTTGTGCCAGTAGACAAATAGCCCTACTAGAGATCGGACAGTGCTAGACTAATCCTAGGGAATTAAGCTGGTCAAGTGGTTAATGTTTCAATGATTGAACATTTTGGGAATAGTGACCATAACTCCAAGTTTCAAGTCATTATGGAAAGGGATAAAGATAGTGCAGAAGGGTCTAAAATGGGATAAGGCTGATTTTAATATCATTGGACAATATCTGGCAAACAGTCTGGAAGTTATTTGCAGGCAAGTCTAAATTTGGAAAGTGGGAGTCTTTTAACAGTAGTATGTTAAAAGCATGCTTCTTTCAAGGGCAAGGTCAATTAAGTCCAAGGAAGTCAGAGGATAGAGATAGAAAGAAAAAGGAGGAAGTATATGTCAGTTACAGCACATTACGAGTAGGGGAGGCCCTTCAGAAGTAAAGAGTACGGGAAGTTGTGTGAAGAGGAAATTAGGAGGGCAAACAAAAGGCACAAAATATTGTGTCATACAGTGAAAGAGATGTCCAGCACGAAATAGACCCCCTCGGTCCAACTCGCCCATGAAGACCAGATATCCTAAATTAATCTAGTCCCAATTGCCAGCATTTGACCTTTATCCCTCCAAACCCTCATGTGGCCTTCCAGATGCCTTTTAAATGTTGTAATTGTACCAGCCTCCACTACCTCCTCAAGCAGCTCATTCCACACATGCACCACCCTCTGCATGAAAAGTTGCCCCTTAGGCACCTTTTAAATCATTCTTCTCTCACCTTAAACTTATGCTCTCTTGTGTTGAACTGCTCCACTCAAGGAAAAATAACTTGGTATTCACCCTGTGATTTTGTAAACTTCTATAAGATCACTCCTCAGCCGCCAACACTCCAGGGAAAATAGTCCCACCCCATTCGGTGTGTCTCTATAGCTGAAAATCTCCAATCCTGGCGACATCTTTGTAAATCCTTTCTAAACCCTTTCAAGTTTCACAACATCCTTCCTATAGCGGGGAGACCAGAATTGAATGCAGTATTCCAGAAGTGGCCTAACCAATGCCCTGTACAGTCGCAACATGACCTCCCAACTCCTAAACTCAATGCACTGACCAATAAAGGCAATCACACCAAATGCCGCCTTCATTACTGTGTCTACCTGCAACTCCACTTGCAAGGAACCATGAACCTGCACCCCAAAGCTTCTTTGTTCACCAATACCTCCTAGGACCTTACCATTAGGTTTATCAGTCCTGCTTTGACTTACTTTTCCGAAATGCAGCACCTCACATTTATCCAAATTAAACTCCATCTGATCAAGATTCTGTCGTACTGTGAGGTAACCTTCTTTGCTGTCCACTACAATTTTAGTGTCATCTGCAAATTAACCATACCTCTTACAGTCACATGTAAAAAGAACATAGAACATATAACAATACAACACATGAATGGGCCCTTCGGCCCAGGATGCTGTGCCAAATGTGACACCAAATTAAAACTAACCCCTTCTGCCTACTATATCCTTCAACTTGTTGCATGTTCATGTGTTTATCTAAAAGTCTCTTAAAAGCCCCTATCGTATCTCCTCCACCACAACCTCTGGCAGCTTGTTCCAGACTCCTGCCATTCTGTGTGTAAAAATCATTTATACAAATGACAAAAAGCAGTTGACCCAGCACCGATCTTTGTGGCACTCGACTGATCACAGGCCTCCAGTCCAAAAAGAAACACTCCACCACCACCTGTCTCCTAGCTTAGAACTGATTTTGTATCCAAATGGCTAGCTCTCCCTGGATTCTAACTTTGCTACCATGTGGAACCTTATCGAAGGGCGTATCAAGTCCATACAGACAAGTTCCACCACTCCTTTGTCATACAAATATCTCACGAAGGGGCGCAGCAATCACTTCCCTAGCTTCCCATAATATTCTGAAGAACACTTGATCAGGTGACAAGGATTTATCCATCTTTATGCATTTTAAGACGTCCAGCATGTCCTCTTCTGTAATATGGACATTTTTCAAGATATCACTATTTCTGTGTTCTCTAGTTTCCATATCCTTCTGCACGGGAAACGCTGATCTAAAATACTTGTTTAATATCTTACCAATTTCCGGTGGTGCTTTGGCAGATGGGATCAAAGAAAATCTCAAAGTTTTTTCTAAGTATATTAGGAGTAAGAGAATTACCAGGGGAAAAAAAAAGACCAAAGGGGCAATCAGTGCATGGAGCTAATGGTCACGCGTGAGGTTTTAAATGAATACTTCTCACCTGTACATTCAAAGTGGAGAAAGTTATTGTAGATAGAGATTTCAGTTGGAATGGTGAGGTTCTAGAACACATTAAGATGAATAAGCTGATATTAGATGTTTTAGTTGGCATACCCCAGGTGCATAAATCCCCAAGACCTGATGAGATGCCTCCCATAGCAGCCTGGCACACAAGGGAAGAGATTGCTGGGGCTCTGGCAGTGATATTTAATACTTTGCAAGCCAGAAGGAGAAATGTCGGATGGCTGAAGGATAGCAAATGGGGTTTCTTTATTTGAGAAGGGTAGCAGGAATAAGCCAGGTAATTACAGACTAGCTAGCCTAACATCAATGGGAAGGAATTATTGGAAAGAATTCTGAAGAACAGGATTAATCAATATTTGGAAAGACAGGAACAGATTGGGGATAGTCAGCATGGATTTATTAGAAAATCCTGTCTGACTAATTTAACTTAAGTTTTTTTTTACAAAAGGTGACTAAATATATTAAGGAGGACAGTGCAGTTGATGTGGTTTACATGGATTTTGACACAGACTAAGTTCCACAGAGACGAATTGTTCAAAGATAAAAGCCACGAGATCCAAGACAAGTTGGCAAACTTGGATTGAGAACTGACTTAGAAATAGGAGGCAAAGGATAATGGCTGAGGCTGTTTTTATGATTGGAAGCCTGTGCCCAGCAGCATACCCACAGAAATCAGTGCTGGGACACTTGCTGTTTGGTATGTACATGAATGACTTGGATGTAAACCATATAATTAGTAAATTTGCAGTTGACAGAAAAAGTGGTGGTGTTATTGATAGCAAGGATGGTTGGTCTCAGGGTACAGTCTGATATTGATCAACTGGCAAATGAGGCAGAGCAATGGCAGGTGTAATTTAATCCCGATAAGTGAAAGGTAATGCATTTTGGGATGTCTAATACGGATATACATAATATATGGGAGGTCCTTAGAGGTTCTGGGGAAGAAACCTTGGTGTACAAGTCCATTGAGCTCTAAAGATATCATTATAGATGAATAAGGTAGTGAAGAAGGCACAAGAGATGCTTGCCTTCAGAAATTGGGGCATAGACTTTAAGAGCAAGGAAGTCTTGTTACAACTTTATAAAACATCAGTTAGGCCGTGAGAAGAAAGTGAGGACTGAAGGTGCTAGAGATCAGAGTTGAAAGGTGTGGTGCTGGAAGAGCACAATGTTAGCCAGCATCCAAGCAGCAGGAGAATTGACGATTCCTGCATAAACCTTTCATGAGTAAATGTGAGGGGCGGGCTGAGAGATAAATAGGAGGGTGGGAGTGGGGTGTGGAGAAGGTCGCTGGGAAGGCAATAGGTAGGTGCAGGTGGGGATTGATTGCGATAGTTCGGTAGGGAGGGTGGAGTGGATAGGTGGGAAGGAAGATGGGTAGATGCAACATGTCAAGAGGGTGGTGCCGAGTTGGATCTGGGATGGAGGTGGGGGTGTGGAGATTTGAAAACTAGCAAAGATGATGTTGCTACTGTGTGGTTAAAGGGTTCCAAGGTGGAAGATGAGGCGTTCTTCCTCCAGTCACTAGGTGGCTTGGATTTGGCAGTGGAGGTGGCCCAGGACTTCCACATCCTTGGTGAAGTGGGAGGGCGAATTGAAGTGTTCGGCCACAGGGCAATGGGGTTGTTTGGTGTATGTGCCCCAGGGATGTTCCCTGCAAAATTCCGCAAGTTGGCGTCCTGTCTCCCCAATGTAGAGGAGACCACATTGATAGCAACGGACACAGCAAATGAGGTGTTTGGATGTGCAGGAAAATTTCTGCCAGACCTCTTGGAGCCTTGGACAGAGGTGAGGATGCCGGGTGCGGATGCAGGTTGTACATCTCTTGCTGCAGCAGGGGGAAGGTGCTGGGTTGGAGGGTGGGGTGTGTAGACCTAACGAAGGAGTCATGGCAGGAATGGTTTCTGAGGAACGCAGATAGGTGTGAGGAGGGAAATAGTCCAAAGATGTGTAGGTCATGTGATTTGGCAATGCTAGTGTTAGGTGCATTAGTCAAGAGGGAAATGGGTCTGGGTGGGTTACTCTTCAGAGGGTCATTGTGGACTTTTTGGGCTGAAGGGCCTGTTTCCACATTGTATGGAATCTACTCTAAATCTCTCGTGATGGGGTGATTATAGGTGGCAGAAATGGCGGAGGATAATGCACTGTATCCAGAAATTAGTGGGGTGGAAGGTGAGGACTGGGGTGTGGGGTTCAATCCTTGTTGTGGTTGGAGGGATGGGGTTCCAGGGCAGAGCTGCAGGAAGTGGAGGAGATAAGCTGGAGGGCATTGTTGATCATTTGGGAGGAGAAATTGCAGTCATAGAGTCAGAGAGATGTACAGCATGGAAACAGACCCTTCGGCCCAACCCATCCATGCCGACCAGATATCTCAACCTAATCTAGTCCCACCTGCCAGCAATCGGCCCATATCCCTCCAAATCCTTCCTATTCATATACCCATCCAAATGCCTCTTGAATGTTGCAATTGTACCAGCCTCCACCACATCTTCTGGCAGCTCATTCCATACACGTTCCACCCTCTGTGTGGAAAAAATTGCCCCTAAGGTCTCTTTTATATCTTTCCCCTCTCACCCTAAACTATGCCCTCTAGTTCTGGACTCCCCGACCCCAGGGAAAAGATTTTGTCTATTGTACCTACCCATGCCCCTCATAATTTTGTAAACCTCTATAAGGTTACCCCTCAACCTCTAATGCTCCAGGAAAAACAGCCCCAGCCTGTTCAGCCTCTCCCTGTAGCCCCGATCCTCTAACCCTGGCAACATCCTTGTAAATCTTTTCTGAACCCTTTCAAGTTTCATAACGTCTTTCTAATAGGAAGGAGACCAGAATTGCACGCAATATTCCAACAGTGGCCTAACCAATGTCCTGTGCAGCCACAACATGACCTCCCAACTCCTGTACTCAATGCTCTGACCAATAAAAGAAAGCATACCAAACGCCTTGTTCACTTTCAAGAAGCTCTGAACCTGCACTCCAAAGTCTCTTTGTTCAGCAACACTCCCTAGGGCCTTTCCATTAAGTGTATAAGTCCTGCTAAGATTTGCTTTCCCAAAATGCAGCACCTCACATTTATCTGAATTAAGCTCCATTTGCCACTTCTCAGCCCATTGGCCCATCTGGTCCGGATCCTGTTGTAATCTGAGGTAACCCTCTTCGCTGTCCACTACACCTCCAATTTTGGTGTCATCTGCAAACTTACTAACTGTGTACCTCTTATGCTTGCATCCAAATCATTTATGTAAATGACAAAAAGTAGAGGGCCCAACACCAATCCTTTTGGCACTCCACTGGTCACAGGCCTCCAGTCTGAAAAACAACCTTCCACCACCACCTTCTGTCTTCTACCTTTGAGCCAATTCTGTATCCAAATGACTAGTTCTCCCTGTATTCCGTGAGATCTAACCTTGCTAATAAGTCTCCCGTGGGGAACCTTGTCGAATGCCTTACCGAATTCCATATAGATCACATCTACTGCTCTGCCCTCATCAATCTTCTTTGTTAATTCTTCAAAAACCTCAATCAAGTTTGTGAGACATGATTTCCCACACACAAAGTCGTGTTGACTATCCCTAATCAGTCCTTGCCTTTCCAAATACATGTACATCCTGTCCCTCAGAATTCCCTCTAACAACTTGCCCACCACCGAGGTCAGGCTCAACACTCTATAGTTCCCTGGCTTGCCTATACCGCCCTGCTTAAACAGTGGCACCACGGTAGCCAACCTCCAGTCTTCCGGCAACTCACCTGTGACTATCGATGATACAAATATCTCAGCAAGAGGCCCAGCAATCACTTCTCTAGCTGTGGGAGCAATCACTCCCACAGAGTTCTCGGGTACACCTGATCAGGTCCTGAGGATTTATCCATTTTTAATCGTTTCAAGACATCCAGCACTTCCTCCTCTGTAATCTGGACATGTTGCAAGATGTCACCATCTATTTCCCTACAGTCTAGATCTTCCATAACCTTTCCCACAGTAAATACTGATGCAAAATATTCATTTAGTGTCTCCCCCACACAAAGGCCGTCTTGCTAATCTTTGAGGGGCCCTGTTCTCTCCCTAGTTACCCTTTTGTCCTTAATATATTTGTAAAAACCCTTTGGATTCTCCTTAATTCTATTTACCATTGCTATCTCATGTCCCCATTTTGCCCTCCTGATTTCCCTCTTAAGTATACTCCTATTTCCTTTATACTCCTCTAAGGATTCACTTGATCTACCCTGTCTATACCTGACATATGCTTCCTTCTTTTTCTTAATCAAACCCTCAATTTCTTTAGTCATCCAGCATTCCCTATACCTACCAGCCTTCCATTTCACCCTGACAGGAATATACTTTCTCTGGATTCTTGTTATCTCATTTCTGAAGGCTTCCCATTTTCCAGCCGTCTCTGTACCTGCGAACATCTGCCTCCAATCAGCTTTCCAAAGTTCTTGCCTAATACCCTTAAAATTGGCCTTTCTCCAATTTAGACCTTCAACGTTTAGATCTGGTCTATTCTTTTCCATCACTATTTTAAAATGAATAGAATTATGGTCGCTGGCCCCAAAGTGCTCTTCCACTGACACCTCAGTCACCTGTCCTGCCTTATTTTCCAAGAGTAGGTCAAGTTTTTCACCTTCTCTATCCACATACTGAATCAGAAAATTGTCTTGTACACACTTAAGAAATTCCTCTCCATCAAAACCTTGAACACTATGGCAGTCCCAGTCGAGGTTTGGCGTTAAAATCCCCTACCATAACTACCCTATAATTCTTACAGATAGCTGAGAGCTCCTTACAAGTTTGTTTCTCAATTTCCCTCTGACTATTGGGGGGTCTATAATACAATCCCAATAAGGTGATCATCCCTTTCTTTTTTCTCAGTTCCACCCAAATAACTTCCCTGGATGTATTTCAGGGAATATCCTCCCTCAGCACAGATGTAATGCTATCCCTTATCAAAAATGCCTCTGCCCCTCCCCTCTTGCCTCCCTTTCTTTCCTTCCTGTAGTATTTGTAGCCTGGAACATTAAGCTGCCAGTCCTGTCCATCCCTGAGCCATATTTCTGTAATTGCTATGATATCACAGTCTCATGTTCCTAACCACGTCCTGAGTTCATCTGCCTTCCCTGTTAGGCCCCTTGCATTGAAATAAATGCAGTTTAATTTATTAGTGCTACCTTGTCCCTGCCTGCCCTGACTGTTTGTTTGATTCACTTCTGTTCTCAGCTGTACCAGTCTCAGATCGATCTCTTTCCTCACTATCTCCCTGGGTCCCACCCTCCCACCCCACCCTCACTCTACTAGTTTAAATCACCCCAAGCAGTTCTAGCAAATTTCCCTGCCAGTATATTAGTCCTCTTCCAATTTAGGTGCAATCCGTCCTTCTTGTACAGGTCACTTCTACCCCAAAAGAGATTCCAATTATCCAAAAATGTGAATCCTTCTCCCATATACCAGCTCCTCAGCCATGCATTCACCTGCTCTATCCTCCTGTTCCTGCCCTCACTAGCTCGTAGCACTGGGAGTAATCCAGATATTACTACCCTTGAGGACCTCCTTTTTAAATTTCTGCTTAACTCTCTGTAATCTCCCTTCAGAGTCTCGACCTTTTCCCTTCCAAAGCCGTTTGTTCCAATGTGGACAATGACCTCCTGTTGGTCCGTCTCCTCCTTGAGAACATTCTGCACCCTCTCTGAGACATCCTTGATCCTGGCACCAGGGAAACAACACACCATTCTGCTTTTTCTGTGCTGGTCACAGAAACGTCTGTCTGTACCTCTGACTAAAGAATCCCCTAACACAATTGATCTCTTGGAAGCCGACGTACCCCTCGTTGCATTCGAGCCAGTCTCAACACCAGACACTTGGCTGTTCGTGCTCCGTTCCCCTGAGAATCCATCATCCCCTACATTTTCCAAAACAGCATACCTGATTGAAATGGGTATATCCACAAAATACTCCTGCACTAGCTGCCTACCTCTCTTACCCTTCCTGGAGTTAACCCATCTATGTGACTGTATCTGAGACTCCCCCCCCCCCCCCCCCCCCCCCCCCCTTCATTAGGGTGGTGTTGAGCTGGCAGGTTGGAACTGAGATAAGGTGGGGGAAAGCGGAAATGAGGAAACTGGTAAAGTCCACATTGATGCTCTGGGGTTGAATTGTTCTGAGGCGGAAGATGAGGCTCCCCAGGAAGGGGAGATGGTCCAGATGAACCCCACCGACCTCCGCATAAACCACATCATCTGCTAATATTTCCACCACCTACAAATGGGCCCCACCACCAGGGATACATTCCCCTCCCCACCCAAATCCACTTTCCACAAAGACCGTGACTACCTGGTCAGGTCCACACCTCCCAACAACCCACTCTTCCCTCCTGGCACCTTCCCCTGCCACTGCAGGAATTGCAAAACCTGCGGCCACATTTCCTCTCTTCCCCCCCCCCCCCCCCGCCTCCAACCATGGCCCCAAAGGAGCCTTCCACATCCCTCAAAGTTTCACCCGCACTTCCACACGTCATTTATTGTATCCGTTGCTCCTAATGCGGTCTCCTGTACTTTGGGGAGACTGGAAACCTTTTTGCAGAGTGTATTAGGGATTGTCACCAGGACACCCTCACCAATCAACCCCACCACTCCGTGGCCGAACATTTCAAATCCCCCTCCCACTCTGCCGAGGACATGCAGGTCATGGGCCGCCTCCACCGTTGCTCCCTCACCACCTGACACCTGGAGGAAGAACGCCTCATCTTCCACTTCAGAGCACTTCAACACCTGGGCATTAATGTGGACTTTATCAGTTTCCTCATTTTCCCCTCTCCCCACCTCACCCCAGTTCCAACTTTCCAGCTCAGCACCACCCTCATGATCTGTCCTACCTGCCAATCTTCCTTCCCACCTATCTGCTCCAATCTCCTCTCCGACGTATCACCTTCATCCCCACCTCCATCCACCTACTCTTGTACTCTTAGCTACCTTCTCCCCAGCCCCAGCCCCCCCCCCCCCATTTATTTCTCCACCCCAGAGGCTCCCTGCCTCATTCCTGATGAAGGGCTTTTGCCCGAAACGTCGATTTTCCTGCTCCTTGGATACTGCCTGACCTGCTGTGCTTTTCCAGCGCCACTAATCTTGATTAAGAAAGGAGCTCAGCTTGCTTCAGTTTTTATTTTGGGATTGTTTCAACAACTGAGCTGTAAACTTATTTACATCAAAAGGGGAGTAAGCAACTGAACTATGAAGATGTTGTTCCTAGTAGTACATAAAGTCATTTGGTTGCACTAAAGTTGATTTGTTTTCATAATTTTAGTGATTCTGTTACTTAAGTGCAACTTTCCTCCTCCTCTCCCAAGCTATATGTATATTGTTTGTGTTTTTGTTGTTGTGGTTGCAATTTGGTTGTGGAAGAGTCTTAAACATTTGGCAAAGCTTTCAGCATCCATATATTGATTCCCCACTGGATCTTCTCTTGATATTTGCTTAATAAATAGCCTCCAAATGTTGGTTTAACCCTTACTGTGAACAGAAAAATGGTTTTAATTGTTGTGAATTGCTATTTGGGTTGAATGAAATTTTGAAAAGCTTGTGAACAACTTCATAATTTTTTATAAATTTTTTCCCATATTTAATTGGAAATGCTTCATTCTGACTTAATGAATTAAGAAAAAAATTCCTTAAATAATTTGTGTTTACTTTATAGCACATCAAGTCCACCCCGTTGGCCAGGAAGTGCTTTCTTTAAGAAGAATGGAGCGCTCCAAGGTAAGAGAAAACACTCCAGGATTAATGTATTTTTGCTAGCAATTGTCTCTGATAAAAATGAATTTCAAGATTGCATACATCATTGCACGGTTTCTAACTGGGATGTTAAAATGATTAAATGTTGTTCTATTTTGTTGAGTGTTTTGTCCACCAATCCACAGAACTAGCTAGCTCAATGCAAATGACTGTACAGAGATACAAAATCTGAAGTATTTGTTGTCGGTGCAGCAAGATCTGGAAATTCATGTATTGGAGTTTATTGTATAAATTCAAAGTTATCATTTCCAACTTCAACAAGAAGAATCAGGTCCAAACTGTAGAGGTCTGGTAAAAATTTCCAAGCAGCAAGGCGAAAATACATTTAAACAATTGTACTGACTGATCTTACATTTTGGTGTCTGTTCTGAGTGTAACAGCATAAGCTGAAGTTGGCTAGGTACTATATTAGTTGGTATATTGTGAAAGACCCAACGGATAAAATAATTAGGAATAGAGTCTCTGTGGTGGGCCCATATTTGTAAACAGATATTTGATAGGACTGGTAAGGTCCTGAAGCAATGAATGTTTTGTTTGGTGGGTCCTGGTACATTGCGCACACAAGATGATTTCTACCTAGAATCTCGAGTGCAAAAATCACGCAACTGAGGAAAAAGCGGCTCAGTGGTTATCACTGCCTCACAGCGTCGGGAATCCAGGTTTGATTCTAACCTCTGGCAACTGTGTGGAATTTGCATATTTTTCCCGTGTCTGTATGGGTTTGCCCTGGGTGCTCCAGTTTCCTCCCACAGTCCAAAGATGTGCAGATTAGGTGGATTGACCATGTAAAATGGTCCATAGTGTCCGGGGATGTGCAGGTGAATTAGTCATGGGAAATGCAGGATTACAGGAATTGGGAGGGTCTGGGTGGGATGCCCTTTGGAGGATCGATGTGAACGTGATGGACCTAATAGCCTGTTTCCATGCTGTAGAGATTCTATGATTCTCAGGTTATTTGACCCTATCGCTCATCAGAATATTCCTTTCCACCAAAAAGTATCCCTTTACATACCTGTCAAATTTAATTTACCATGTGTGCCCACTTTATATGACTATGCCCTCTTCGTTTGCTGTATTTGCAAATTTTATCATAAATTTTATAACTGCACAAGTTGAAATAAAGTCCAGTTTTTTTACAGATGTCAAAAGAGCAGTGGTCCAAATACTGGTGAACATTATTTTGTATGTCCCCTGGACCTGAAGATAAAGCATCACCATGACTGTTCCTTTACAAATGGAGGCCAAGTCTAAAGGAAGAATTATACCAATAGCAAAATGAGAGTGCTTGTACATCCAAGCAGCAACTGTGGAAAGAGAAACTGAGTTATTGCATTAAGTCTGTCACCAACATGCAGAATTAGAAAATCCTACAGATATAACTGGTTTTAAACAAGTACAGTATTGTTTCAGGGAAAGCAGAAGAAAGAACTAATAGGAATATCTGTGGTGGGGTGGAAGGCAGGAGAGTTGAATCAGTTGATATAATCTAAAATTGCTGATCTCAGTGGGTTCAGAAGGCTGTCAATTGCCTCATTTACCAATGAGCTTCCATTGACATTTTTAAAAGTCTGTGGTTGTTGGAGATCTGAAACATGAACTAAAACTGGTGGTGAAATTCAGAAGGTATGGCAGCATCTGTGGGAGAAAGCAGAGTTAAATTCTGATAGAGGTAGGGGGTTCCTCCAGGGGACACCGGTTAGCAAGGTTAGATCTCATGCAATACAGGGAGAACTAGCCATTTGGATACAGAAACTGGCACGAAGGTAGAAGACAGAGTGATGATGGTGGAGTGTTGCTTTTCAGACTGGAGGCTTGTGACTAGTGGTGTGCCACTGGTGCTGGGTCCACTGCTTTTCATCATTTATATGAATGATTGAACATATTATGAAGGCGGCGTTTGGTATGCTTTCTTTTACTGGCCAGAGTATTGAGTATAGGAGTTGGGAGGATATGTTGCGGCTGTGCAGGACATTGTTTGGCCATTTTTGGAATATTGCATGCAATTCTGGTCTCCCTCCTGTCGGAATTGTGAAACTTGAAAGAGTTCAGAGAAGATGAACAAGAATGTTGCCAGGGTTGGATTTGTGGGAATGGGAGAGGCTGAATAGGCTGGGGCTGTTTTACCTGGAGCGTCGGAGGCTATGGGATGACTTTACAGAGATTTATAAAATCATGAGAAACAGGAATAGGATAAATAGTCTAGGTCTTTTCCCTGGGGTAGGGGGGTCCAGAGCTAGAGGGCATAGGTTTAGGGTGAGAGGGGAAAGATGTAAAAGGGACCTGGGGGCAACCTTTTCACACACAGGCTGGTGTGTGTATGGAATGAGCTGCCAGAGGAAGTGGTGGAGGCTCGTACAATTACAGTATTGAAAAGGTATATGAACAGGAGGGGTTTAGAGGGATATGGATCAACCGGTGGCAAATAGGACTAGGTTGGGTTTGGATATCTGGTCAGCATGGATGAGTTGGACTGAGGGGTCTGTTTCTGTGGTGTACATCTCCATGACTCTGTGACTCAATGTTAATTCTGCTTTCTCCTCACAAATGCTGTCAGACCTGCTGTGTTTCGCCAACAATTTCTGTTATTGTTTCAGAGCTTCTATTGAGCTTCAATGCAACAGTTATCAGGACAAAAAGGCATGGGGATATTTATGCTCCATTTGCTTCCTCCAGTCTCTTACTTGTCAAGAATGAAAAACAATTTCTTTTCTCCTCCTAACTCAAGCCAATTTCCTTCTGCCTCAGAGGCTTATCTATTCTCCCCTTTTAAATGCATCTATAATATGCATTTCACTGCAAAGAAATAAGGACAGGGTCGGGTCTTACTGTGCATTAAAAGACAAAAACAATGAATGTTTTCAAGAATGAATTTGATATAGTTCTTGGGGCTAAGAGATCAAAGTGTATGGGGGGAAAATGGGAACAAGGTACTGAGTTTGATGATCACGTGTTCAGATTGAATGGTGGAGTAGGCGCAAATGGCCCCCTGTTTTTTGAATTTCCATGATTCTAAAATGGCAAGAGTCCAGATGCTCTGAATTATGTTGAAGCAGATGGTGAAATTTGAATTCAGTAATAATCTGAGATTAAGAGACCATCAAACTATTGTCAAGAAAAACCCATCTGGTTCACTGATCTCCTTTAGGGAAGGAAATCTGCCATCCTTACCTGGTCTGATCTGCATGTGACTCCAGACCAATAGCAATGTGATTGACTGACTGTTGACTGTCCTCTGGACAATTAGGGATGGGCAACCTACACTGGCCTAGCCAGTGACATCCACATTCGTAGATGAAGAAAAACAAATTGAGTTCAGCAAAGCAATTTCCTGATTTATAAAAGGGTGCTGCAGCATGGCGAAGACTGCATTGTAAGCAAAGCTTAATAAAGTAAAAATTGATTATTGTTTGAAATAACTCATGCTTTCCAACCTTTTCACAGATTTTTGTAACTTACCTTTTGACATCTTTCCATGCCCTGGCACTCAAAACATAAAACCCAAAATGTCCAGACTTGAAACATTAACTCTGATCTGTCTCCACAAATGCAACCTGGCAACACCATTTTCTGTTTGGAATTCTACTCTGTTCAGTCATTTGAGTTCAGCTTGATGTTTTATTGGTTTAGTGGACAAAGCACTTTGATCCCCCAATTGCTCACTTGAATAAGGACATGTCAATGCGGGAAACTTTGTTTAAAACAAGAAAGCATAAGGTTAGCTTTCTAGTCTTCTGTCATAACATTATGATCAATTCACATGGTATCGGATTGAGAGTAGATGTATTTTGTGACCAATAAGTTGGATGCCAGTGATCAGTTGGTCACAAAAAGGGGGCACTCATTTAAAACTGAAATATGAGAACATTCCTTCTCTCAGAATGTCTGGAATTCTCTGCCCCAGAGTATTGTCGAAGCTCGATCACTGAAAAATGAAATTGGTAGACTTTGAAATATCAGGAAGATGATGGCTATGCTGAGCGGACACAAAAGAGGAGCTGAGGCAAAGGATAGATGAGCTATGAATAGTGGGCAGGCTTGAGAAGCCAAATGGCCAATTCTTCCTATTTCTTATGTTCTTAAGATGGATATTTGCTGGCCATTATTGAGTAGTAACAGTGAGATTGATTGCATGATATACTTGTCGAAATTTCAGTGTAACCATTTTGATTTTGAGTACTTTGTTGTGCCTTGCAGATAAATTTTGTAAGTAATCACTTGTGGCATGATATTTGTAACCTGAACGTATTTTTCGCAGTGTAGTAAAACTTGCTACCACATTTCTTTGAGCTAATTTACATTTAATGTCTTTACCGTGAAGTCATATTCTAATTCTGCTCTTTGTGAATTGCAGCAATATATGCCATCTGTAGTACAGAATGCAATGAAACATTAAAAACTGACACATGCCTTTGTATATATAGCCTGTATCATGGATGCTTCATTCTAGTGTGACAGTGACATAATTTTCAGTTTTCTGTGGATTATGTCTCACTATTCAGAATTGGTCTAAAATCTGAAATTGTTGCCATCTGCAGAAGTACAAGTATATGGTAGAGGAAAAAATAAAAATAAAATTATAACTTGTAATTACACCAGATTTCTTTCGTTGATGGTCACATATTTCACTGTAAGACTAAGCTACGTGTACCAGATGATTAACTTTTGTGGAGTTCGCAGATCTTGGCTCGGGTCTGTAGAAATCACCTCTGTTTCTAACTGATACATTGCCTTTGTAAATACGGGGTGAATACAAGGTGGTAATCTTTAGTTATGTGCACAAGGGGAAAGTAATAGTCTGCTAACTCTTGGCGTGGAATTTGACGTGAATAACGATCACTATAAAATATTGGAGGTTGTGAAATTATATCACAGCAAGTAGTTGATATCTATGAAAGTGATGGAAGTGTGATGAATAAAAACTGAAATGACTTTTCAATTTATTTATTCTCATAATCTTTAAAGAATTTCTTTCTGATTTGAATATTATGTTGGGTTATATATTTCCATAAACAGTAATAACCAAGGTGACTAGGTCAACAGCTCAACATTATGCATATTCATTGCCTTTCTTTCCTTTGGTTTCAGGCTCAATGGTAACCCTAGTTTGTTTTTGGAAACTTTTTTTTAGTGCAATGCATACCTCTGCAGTATGGTGGTTTTTTTTGTGTTTTTCATTGTTTTAAACGATACATATGCGCACACATTTGTGTTGCAAAATATCTTGACTATTACTGAATTAAAAACATTGTATGCCTGCAGGATAAAGGTTGAGAGTTTTCCTTCAGTCCTCTTTTCTAAAAAGGATCATTGCATAGAAAAATGTTTTGCATATTCCAACTGATGAGCAGAACTACCTTTGAATGTGTTCATAGGATAAAATAAGGACTTGTATTTAATTTAGTTATTTGTCTTTAATTATTTGGATGTATTATTTGAGAAACATTCCTTCTTTGTAACTCACCACATGCTTTTAATTTACATCTCCTTCCTTCGTCAGACTGTTTTTCCAACATGCAATCTTGGATGAGTTGCAATTTCCTCCAACCAAACACTGAGACATCAGAGAGGCTTGCTCCTGCCACAAATGCAATTCCCTGTCAGTGATGTTATCCCTGTCCCTGGCCACCATCTTGGGATGCAGCAAACTGTTTCCCACCACTGTGTGATGTTCAAGTCCAAGCTGAGCTGACCACGACCTTATATAATATCCTCAATGTCACAGAATGCTTCTGTCCCCCTCTGTCAGGTCACACGTCATCTTTCTTGCCTCAGCTCATCTGCTGAAACCCTCATCAAGGCAGAATTGATTTTTTTCTAATGCAAAAAGCATTCCACTTAGTCCTAGAGATGTACAGCACAGAAACAGACCCTTCGGTCCAACCCGTCCATGCTGACCAGATATCCCAACCCAATCTAGTCCCACCTGTCAGCACCCGGCCCATATCCCTCCAAACCCTTCCTATTCATATACCCATCCAAATGCCTCTTAAATGTTGCAATTGTACCAGCCTCCTCCACATCCTCTGGCAGTTCATTCCATACACGTACCACCCTCTACGTGAAAAACTTCTGACATTCTGCTTTTGTAAGTAGTCAGCATGGCAACATCGATTATTTCAATCTTTCCCTGTTCACCTTCTCATCCTCCAAGTTCCATAAATTTTATCTCATCAGGAAGTCTAACTACTTCTGCATCAATTTCCGCTCTCCTTTCATTCCTTTGCTTGTTACCTGCAATGGCTGTCAGCCCCCAGTGCCTCAAATTTAAATTTAGAATTTTCATCCTCCTGTTTAAATTCTGTCCCTCTTATTTTTACTTATTTCAATGACTACTTCAAGCTTTACACTGTTCTCACTGTCAGTTTCTCTTTCTCTGATGTGCCTCCATCACCCAACCTGCATATGTTAGTCAAGACAGTACAGATTTGCAGAGAATGTTTCTTATGGAAGAATCTAGAACTAGGGGTCGTGTTTAAAAATCAGGGGTCATCAATTTAAAACAGATGAGGAATTTCTTCTTGGAGGGTTTTCATTTTTGGAACATGCTTCCTGAAAACATGGTTGAAGCAGACTGCTTGAATATTTTTAAGCAGAGTTAGTTAGATTCCTGTTAAGCAAAGTAGTGAAAGATTGTCAGGTGTGTGGATTGAGATTATAATCAGGTCAACCATGAGTGGTGTACACCTCTGTTTATATGTACTCCTAGATGTGCATAAAGCTTTGGATTTTGTTTGGTTGAGAATTATCCTTTGGGAACTTGTACTTGGTAAAAACTGCAATTGTGATGCATTTTCGCCCTACTGATACTGTGGGAATTAAAATCTTGATGACTGGGCTTCATTGTTTAAAATTGTGTCAATATAGTGTTTGTTTGAGTTGCACTTTATGATATTTTCCATGACTTAATGCTTTGGTGGAGGTTGGTACAATTGCAACATTTAAGAGGCATTTGGATGGGTATATGAATAGGAAGGGTCTGGAGGGATATGGGCCGGGTGCTGGCAGATGGGACTAGATTGGGTTGGGATGTCTGGTCCGCGTGGACGGGTTGGACCAAAGGGTCTGTTTCCATGCTGTACATCTCTATGACTCTATGACCACATTCTGGAATTTCCATCTCAAAAACCTCTCTTGTCTTCCTCATCTCCGCTAACAATCAAATTGTAAGCTGTTTGATCAAAGTCTGGTCATCCCTTTTAGGATCATTGGCTTGGTATCCAAATTAAAATTATTCCATGAAGCCCCTGTGGTAATTTCTTTGTTACCGTGTTTATTAACTAGCATACTATTAAACTTCAGGAATGAATGGAATGTATTAGATTCTTGTACTTTGATCATGTCTGATTCACAACATTGTGTGTACTCAAGCAGATATGAAGATTGAAAAATGACTTCAGTGGCTGTCATTTTTTTTAACCAAATCAGTGTTACAACAATGCTGTTGCTTGCATGTCAAAAGATGAGGCATGTTGTATGGGGTGCTGGACTTGTGGCATAGCTGTAGTGTCCCACCTCTGGGCCAAAAAGTCTCAAGTCTCACCTGCATCAGAGTTGTGTTAGCGAATCTGAATAGGTTGATTTGAAAATAATTTTTAGGTGGTGATAAAAGTTTTGGCTGTGCTTCCTCAAAGCCAGTGATGCTGCTCTGTCTATTTCTCTCCCTTCCCAGATTTTAGTGTGGAGTTGATCATTTTCTTTCCACTGTATGTTTGCAGCAGGAGTGTTGTATTTGATACAATTATTTAAGATTTCTTACAAGTGAACTTACTTGTCTGTGTGCTCTTATTTAGTTAACCTTACAAAATAGTTGAGAGGAACCAAAAGAGTGCAGTGGGCTGAGTATGTCTCAAATAAACATTGTTAATTTGTTTTGTGCTATTGTTTTAACTGTCTATGCAGAATGAAGGATTAACACTCCAAATGATGACTTACAAAATCAAAGTTCCATTGTTTAAGTTAATTATTCCATGGTTCATGATTTGCTAAATTTGAATTGTAATTTTAAACTCTTTCCAGGATTAAATTTAGTTTCAGTGATGTAACTTCATCTCTTTGTTGGCAGAATGGTGAGTGATAAACCATTGTCTCTGCTTTACTATGTTTCGAACTGCAGTTTACTTAGTGAGAAGATGCCAAAAAAAGGCTCGATCAGAGCAAACACCTTAACGGGGGAAAATCTGAGAGTTGTTTACATGCCTTTGTAGTTAGGTTGGAGTGAATCTGTAGCCTGGGACTTGGAGGCACAGTTCACAGAACATACAACAGCACAGGCACTTCGGTCCTTGATATAGTGCCAACCTCTAAGTTCAAACTTAAAAATCACACAACACCAGGTTATAGTCCAACAGGTTTAATTGGAAGCACACTAGCTTTCGGAGCGACGCTCTTTCATCAGGTGATTGTCACCTGAGGAAGGAGCGTCGCTCCAAAAGCTAGTGTGCTTCCAATTAAACCTGTTGGACTATAACCGGGTGTTGTGTGATTTTTAACTTTGTACACCCCAGTCCAACACCGGCATCTCCGAATCATAAGTTCGAACTAACCTACATAATCTTCATTTTATTATCATCCATGTGCCTGTCCAAATGTCGTTTAAATGTCCCTACTGTATCTGACTCTACTACCACTGCTGGCAGTGCATTCCATGCACCCACCACACTGTGTAAAGATCCTACCTCTGACATCTCCCCTAAACCTTCCTCCAGTCACCTTAAAATTATGCTCTCTTGTGATGGTCATTTCCGCCCTGGGGAAAAAAATCTCTGGCTATCCACTCGATCTGTGCCTCTCATCATGTTGTACACCTCTATCAACTCACCTCTCATCCTCCTTCGCTCCAATGAGAAAAGCCCTAGCACCCTTTACTTTTCTTCATAAGACCTGCCCTCCAGTCCAGACAGCATCCTGGTAAATCTTCTCAGCACCCTCTCCAGGGCTTCCACATCCATCTGTAATGAGGCAATCAGAACTGAACACAATATTCCAAGTGTGGTCTAACCAGGGCTTTATAGAGCTGCAGAATAACCTCGCGGCTCTTAAACTCAATCCCCCTGATAATGAAAGCCAACACACCATACATTAATTTAACAATCCTATCAACTAAGGTGACTACTTTGAGGGATCTATAGACGTGGACCCCAAAATTCCTCTGTTCTTCCACACTGCCAAGAATCCTGCCTTTAACCCTGTAATCGACATTCAGATTCGACCTTTCAAAATGAATGACTTCACACTTCTCCAGGTTGAACTCCATCTGCCACTTCTCAGCCCAGCTCTGCATTCTGTCAATGTCCTGTTGCATCCTACAGCAGCCCTCCACACGATCCACAACTCATCCAACCTTCGTCTAGTCAGCAAACTTACGGACCCACCTTTCCACTTTCTCATCCAAGTCATTTATAAAAATCACAAAGAGCAGAACTCCCAGAACTGACCCACTGTGGAGCATCACTGGTCACTGAGCTCCAGGCTGAATACGTTCTATCTACTATCACCCTCTGTCTTCTATGGACCACCAATTCTGTAACCAGACAACCAAATTTCTCTGTATCCCTTGCCTCCCTACTTTCTGAATGAGCCTACCATGGGGAACTTTATCAAATACCTTGCTAAAATCCATATACACACCACATCCAGTGTTCTACCTTCATCAATGTGTTCTGTCACATCCTCAAAGAATTCAGTAAGGCTTGTGAGGCATGACCTGCTCCTCGCAAAGCCATGTTGACCATCTCCAATCAAGCTATGCTTTTCCAAATAATCACAAATCCTGTCTCTCAGAATACTGTCCAATAATTTGCCCACCACAGTTCATGCATAGTTTTATAAAAAGACATAGTTTGAAAGTAATTGATTTTTACGTTATATTGTGAAAAGCAGTTAGCGCGAATTAAAGATCTGAGTCAAACTTTGATTCCTGAATGTGGATTATTTGTTATCAATAGACATCAGAGGTTTTTCTTTTCTTTTAATGAAACCAGCGCAGATGTATTTTTCTAAATTTGTTGCAGCCATCTTAAGTTTAAAAGTAGTTTCAAAGTTCTGTTTGCTTTAGTTTTCCATTCTCTTGCAATATATAGAAATCCCTGATTATTTATCCTGAGTAGGCCCAATGGTAAAAGTGCAGAAAATATACCCTGGTAGTTTGCTGAATAACAAAATCTGGCCTATGAAATATGTTCTGAATACTCAATGGGGCCCTGGTACCACTTAACATTTAATATCCCTTTCGGCTCCATTTTATATTTTGGAAGCTAAGTGTAATTGTTTTGCACATTTAAAATAATAAAAATCATGAGGTTATGTTAGTTAACAGCTTTGCTATTTTTTTTCTCGTGCCTGAATCAAAATATTTCTTCCGATGTTAAATAGGAATACATGTTGATCTGTGAAGGTTGTGTATGGTGCTGTTTTCATTTCCCTTTTGGGTGAAATTTATCTGAAGTACATGAATCTTAATTGCCAAATTATTTGATATCAAAAGAGTGTTTTTTAAAATACTTTGATCCTGTGCACATTTGAACACACCAGGGGAAAAAAATGCAAAATTTAACTCGCCTGTAAATCAAAAACACCATTAAGTTTACAAGTACTTATTTAGTTGCCATGATGATAAATGTGTGTGGTCAGTGAGCTAGACGCATCATAAGAATGGTCTCTACAGAAATTCACTGTCAGTTTCAAGACAGAGTCATTGCGATTTATAGCACGGAGACAGACCCTTGGGTCCAACTCGTCCATGCCGACCAGATATGCCAACCCAATCTAGTCCCACCTACCAGGACTGGCCCATTTCCCTACAAACCCTTCCTATTCATATACCCATCCAGATGCCTTTTAAATGTTGCAATTGTACCAGCCTCCACCACATCCGCTGGCAGCCCATTCCATACACACACCACCCTCTGCGTGAAAAAGTTGCTCTTTAGGTCTCTTTTATATCTTTCCCCTCTTACTCTAAACCTATGCCCTCTAGTTCTGGACTCGCCCACCCCAGGGAAAAGTCCTTGTCTATTTACCCTATCCCTGCCCCTCATGATCTTATAAACCTCTATAAGATCACCCCATAGCCTCCAGGGAAAACATCCTTAGCCTATTCAACCGTTCCCTATAGCTCAAATCTCTCAACCCTGGCAACATCCATGTAAATCTTTTCTGAGCCCTTTCAAGTTTTATAACATCCTCCTGCTAGGAAGGAGACCAGAATTGCACGCAGTATTCCAAAAGTTACCTAATCAATGTCCTGTACAGCCACAACATGACCTCCCAACTCGTATACGCAATACTCTGACCATTAAAGGCAAGCATACCAAACGCTGCCTTCACTATCCTATCTACCTGCGACTCTACATTCAAGGAGCTATGAACCTGCACTCCAAGTTCACTTTGCTCAGTAACACTCCCCAGGACCTTACCATTAAGTGCATAAGTCCTGCTAAGATTTGCTTTCCTGAAAAGCAGCATCTCGTATTTATCTAAATTAAATTCCATTTGCTACTCCTCAGCCCATTGTAATCCGAGGTAACCCTCTTCGCTGTCCACTACGCCTCCAATTTTGGTGTCATCAGCAAACTTACTAACAATACTTCTTACGCTTACCTCCAAATCATTTATATAAATGACAAAACGTGGTGGACCCAACACCAATCCTTGTGGCACTCCACTGGTCAGAGGTCTCTAGTCTGAAAAACAACCCTCCACCACCACCCTCTGTCTTCTGCCTTTGAGCCAGTTCTGTACCCAAATGGCAAGTTCTCCCTATATTCCGTGAGATCTAACCTTGCTAACCAGTCTGCCATGGGGAACCTTGTCGAATGCCTTACTGAAGTCCAAATAGATCACATCTACTGCTCTGCCCTCATCAATCCTCTTTGTTACTTCTTCAAAAAACTCAATCAAGTTTGTGAGACATGATTTTATCACGCACGAAGCCATGTTGACTATCCCTAATCAGTCCTTGCCTTTACATATACGTGCTGAAAATGTGTTGCTGGAAAAGCGCAGCAGGTCAGGCAGCATCCAAGGAACAGGAGAATCAACGTTTCGGGCATGAGCCCTTCTTCAGGAATGAGGAAAGTGTGCCCAGCAGGCTAAGATAAAAGGTAGGGAGGAGGGACCTAGGGGAGGGGGGTTGGAAATGCGATAGGTGGAAGGAGGTCAAGGTGAGGGTGATAGGCCGGAGTGGGGTGGGGCGGAGAGGTCAGGAAAAAGATTGCAGGTTAGGAAGGCGGTGCTGAGTTCGAGGGATTTGACTGAGACAAGATGGGGGGAGGGGAAATGAGGAAATTGGAGAAATCTGAGTTCATCCCTTGTGGTTGGAGGGTTCCTAGGCGGATGATGAGGCGCTCTTCCTCCAACCGTCGTGTTGCTATGGTCTGGCGATGGAGGAGTCCAAGGACCTGCATGTCCTGAAGAAGGGCTTATGCCCGAAACGTCGATTCTCCTGTTCCTTGGATGCTGACTGACCTGCTGCGCTTTTCCAGCAACACATTTTCAGCTCTGATCTCCAGCATCTGCAGTCCTCACTTTCTCCTTTCCAAATACATGTACATCCTATCCCTCAGGATTCCCTCCAACAAC
The DNA here is from genome assembly GCF_037043375.1 of Chiloscyllium plagiosum. Taxonomy (NCBI): domain Eukaryota; kingdom Metazoa; phylum Chordata; class Chondrichthyes; order Orectolobiformes; family Hemiscylliidae; genus Chiloscyllium; species Chiloscyllium plagiosum. Next base: position 14,580,264 of record NW_028270146.1, read on the forward strand.
TTGCCCACCACCGATATCCGGCTCACTGTTGTATAGTTCCCTGGCTTGTCTTTACTACCTTTCTTAAAAGCGCGACGTTAGCCAACCTCCAGTCTTCCAGCACCTCACCTGTGACTATCAATGATACAAATATCTCAGCAAGAGGCCAAGCAATCTGTTCTGTAGCTTCCCACAGTGTTCCAGAGTATACCTGATCAGATTCTGGGGATTTATCCACTTTTATGCGTTTCAAGGCATCCAGCTCTTCCTCCCCTGTCATATGGACATTTTTCAAGATGTCACCATCGATTTCCCCACATTCTATATCTTCTATGCCCTTCTCCATAGTAAACACTGGTGCAAAATTCTAGTTTAGTGTCTCCCCCATTTTCTGCGCCTCCACAGAAAGGTTTCCTTGCTGATCTTTGAGGGGCCCTATTCTCTCCATAGTTACCCTTTTGTCCTTAGTGTATCTGTAAAAACCCTTTGGATTCTCCTTGACTCTTTTTGCTAAATCTGTCTATAGTCTCCTGTTTTCCCTCCTGATTTCCCTCTTAAGTATACTCCTACTGCCTTTATACCCTTTGAAGGAATCACTCGATCTATCCTGTGTATACCTGACATATGCTTCCTCTTTTTTTCTTAGCCAGATCCTCAATTTCTTTAGTCATCCAGCATTCTCAATACCTACCAGCCTTTCCTTTCACCCTGACAGGAATATACGGTCTCTGCACTCTTGTCATCTCCTTTCTGAAGGCTTCCCATTTTCCAGCTGTCCCTTTACCTGCAAACATCCGCCCACATTCAGCTTTTGAAAGTCCTTGCCTAATACCGTCAAAATTAGCCTTCCTCCAATTTAGAACTTCAACTTTTAGATCTGGTCTATCTTTTCCATCACTATTTTAAAACTAATCAAATTATGGTTGCTGGCCCCAAAGTGTTCCCCCACTGACACCTCAGTCACTTGCCCTGCCTTTTTTCCCCAAGAGTGGGTCAAGTTTTGCACCTTCTGTGGTAGGTACATCCCCATGCTGAATCAGAGAATTTTCTTGTACATGCTTAACAAATTTCCCTCTGTCTAAACTCTTAACACTATGGCAGTCCCAGTCGATGTTTGGAAAGTTAAAATTCCCCACCATTACCACCCTATTATTCTTACAGATAACTAAGATCTCCTTACAAATTTGTTTCTCAATTTCCCTCTGGCTATTGGGGAGTCTATAATACAATCCCAATAAGGTGATTATCCCTTTCTTATTTATCAGTTCCACCCAAATAACATAATTGGATTTATTTCCGGGAATATCCTCCAGTACAGCAGTAATGCTGTCCCTTACCAAAAATGCCACTCCCCCTCCTCTCTTGCCTCCCTTTCTGTTCTTCCTGTAGCATTTATATCCTGGAACATTAAACTGTCAGTCCTGCCCATCCCTGGGTGGTACAGTGGTTAGCACTGTTGCCTCATAGTGCCAGAGACCCGGGTTCAATTCCCGCTTCAGGTGACTGTCTGTGTGGAATTTGCACATTTTCCCTGTGTCTGCGTGGGTTTCCTCCGGGTGCTCCGGTTTCCTCCCACAGTCCAAAAATGTGAAGGTTAGGTGAATTGGCCATACTAAATTGCCCGTAGTGTTAGGGGCAGGGCAAATGTAGGGGAATGGGTCTGGGCGGGTAGCGCTTCGGCGGTTCGGTGTGGATTTGTTGAGCCGAAGGGCCTGTTTCCACAATGTAAGTAAGTAATCTAAGAAATCTAATCTAATCATGTTTCTGTAATTGTTATGATATCCCAGTCCCATGTTCCTAACCATACCCTGAGTTCATCTGCCTTCCCCATTAGGCCCCTTGCTTTGAAATAAATGCAGTTTAATTTATTAGTCCAACTTTTGTTCTCTTCTTTGTCCCTGACTGTTTGGCTTGCATCTTTTTTCAACTGTACCAGTCTCAGATTGATCTCTTTCCTCACTATCTCCCTGGGTCCCATCCCCCCCATCTTAACTCATTTAAATCCTCTCAAGCAGCTCTAGCAAATCTCCCTGCCAGTATATTAGTCCCTTCCAATTTAGGTGCAATCCATTCTCCTTGTACAGGTCACTCCTACACTTGAAGAGATTCCAATGATCCAAAAATGTGAATCCATCTTCCATACTCAGCTCCTCAGCCATGGATTCATCTGCTCTATCCTCCTATTGCTACCCTAATTACCTCGTTGCACCAGTCGTAATCCGGATATTACCCCTCATTGCATTAGAGCCAGTCTTGATACCAGAAACTTGGCTGTTCTTGCTACATTTCCCTGAGAATCCATCAGTCCTACATTTTCTAAAACAGCATACTTGTTTGAAATGGGGACAACCACAGAAGACTCCTGCATTATCTGCCTTCCTCTCTTACCTTTCCTAGAGTTGACCCATCTATGTGACTGTATCTGCAACTTTACCCCCTTTCTATAACTGCCATCCATCACACCCCCTTGAACTGTTGCTCCAACCGTTCCATTCAATCTGATAGGATTCGCCACCAAAGGCATTTTTTTGCCGATATAATCCTTAGTAACACGTAAACACTCACATCCGACAAGAAAAGCATATCACTCTACTATGGACCATTTTTGCTGTTTCCAATCTGCAGACCCAGAAAATAGCCCTTTCTTATTCCTCTACAAATCACTGCTCCAGGCTAACTTAATACTTATGGCTTATGTTTTTAACTTTGATATTATTGATAAGCATAAAATATTTTTAATGGCCATTCTTGCAAGAAACAATATAAAGCAACTTCAAGGATAAAAGTTAAAAATTATGGTTAAATGAACCTTTCTAAAAAGTTTTTCCTGCTAGATGATGTCTGACTTTGGAATAATTTGTTGCATTCTTAAGTCTTCAGGGAATGTAATAGTAAGTTGGCAAAGCAAGCTTCCTACATAAAGGAGTCAAATTTGGTGAGTAGTGATCAAGGGTAATCACAGAATAATGATTGGCTTTTTAAAAAAAAAGCAGTTACCACAATCAAAAATCCTTAAATTGAATTATTAGTTTGCAACAAGATTCTGAAGTGGATGCAGCAGTATATAGTCTATTTTGGACCCTTCTGTATTTTAAGTTAGTGGCTCACAATGAGGATATAGTCATAAAATAGGAGGTTTTGTGGGTTTACCAAACTGAACCATAATTAATAACTGAGTATTGGCACTAGCTTTGAAGTAATTTAGATCTTTTAGGTAATTGGGCCAATAGCTGACAGTTCTATGCTTCTCAGAACAATAGTAGTAGTATTTGGAGAAAACAACAGTGGTTAGAGGTGGTGATTAGATGAATTTGAGATGTATTGAATATATCAACACATGTTAAGCTACAGTCAGAGATGCAAGTAAGTACTGGCCTTGTATTGTTCATAGGGTGAATACAGATCCAAAAGGTACTCCTGTTGCTGTACAAGAACAGGCTTTCACAACTATATTGTTCTGACTCACAGAAAAATCACAAAAAAGGTATGAATTGAGAGGCTAAGCTTGGAGCAGCTGGTGCCAAGGTGCAGTGGGGAAAGACACCATCTAAGGTATTTTTACCAAAGTATAATGACCCTCTCACTGCCCCAATGTATGTAAATAGTTTCCTGCCTGAGTTTTTAAAAAAAGCCTGTGGTTTTTGCAACTGCACGGAATGTTAAATTCCAGTATTTGTTTTTCTGGATATGCACAAAGTGTACAGATCTGCCTTAATAACTGTGAGTGTAGATGAAATTTTTTTAAATTTTTGCAAAAAAAGTTTTGCAAAAAAAACTTGAGGCTGGAAAGATATAACAGCAAAGATAATTCCAAATGGTAAGAATTTAAAATGAAATTCGATTAGTAGTTCAGTTTGTTGTCTTATTGGAACTTCTAAGAAAGTTGATCTGAACAATTTATTAATAAGATGAAAGGATCAGTTGAGAAAGTTAGGGGGTTTTTAGAATTTTAGTTCAAGGTCTGAGAGCTGATAATGTAGGCTTATACCTGAATGCAGAACACTTCTGGTGATTCTAACATTAATGGAAAGGAAAATTGGACAGGATATTATAGACTGGTGAAGCCATTTTCTGCATCCACTAAATTTCCTTCAAACAAAACATGAAACTAAAGTCCTTTTCAACGACTTGGGTAAACACAAAAAATCCTATGGTGCAATTGGGACGACTTCTCATCCCTTTCAACCTATCCCCAAAACGGCTTATGCAGCCAACCATTAAGTTATTGTTTGTATACCGTGCTTCACACAAATTCCATTGTTTACCAACCAGTTTACTATGAACAGCTTCAAATTTAAAGTTGTTCTTTCTTAGTATAAAGATTTTACCACTCCCACTTGCTATCCAGAGACTACTTTTGGAAGAGCTGCTATGTCACCTACCCTCAAACCCTGCAAGGTCTTTGAATTTTCACAGACTAGGTTCACACATGCAGAATAGCCCCTGGATGAGGTGTCAGTAAGATCTTTAAGTTGTATTTTGCCATGAGCCACAGCTGAAGAAAATGCAGAAGTGGAAATGCATGGCTTTTCTATTACACAGTCTATTAAGGTCTTGCGATTAGTCTTCTACCATGTTTCTGTATTAGAATGTGAACGGAATTGACTTAACAGAATAAGGTATAGCTGGATAGTTTTAACCCCTTTTAATCGGGTCTTTATGATTATGGTGAAACCATTAGGATCAGCATAAATAGTGATTAAGCAATGTTTGTTTTACTCTTGAGTGTAATTGGTGCTTGCTCTCAACCAAAATGTTTGGCACGATTCCGTAATCTATGTACTCATTTATAATTAGCTTGGGAAATTAAAACAATACTCCTTACTAAGCTGTTTTGTTGTAACTTTGGAAAATGTCCATGTTCAGTGCAAAAAGACCACTCTATTTTGCACTTATTTTGATTGTTGGCTTTGAATTGATGCACTAAATTGTTTCTCTGCTCACATTTCACAGACTGACTTCAGTCTTTTTACCAAAATAATGAATGTAAAATTCTTAAAGGAATTAATAACTCCCATAATCAACAATTAAACTAGCTGTATGACACAATGCTCACTAGTTACAACTGTTCAAAATGTTTACAGTAGAGGAGGAGGATAGAGGGAAAAGTAACAAGGGCCCCCCTCCCAAATTTTTACATTGTCTGTGGCTGCAGGGGAAGTGCTAGAGGACTGGAGGACAGCTCTAATGTGGGTTCTCCTTTACAAGAAGAGTAATAGAGATGAACCAGAGAACTATAGACCAGTGCGGGGTCTCGTTAGTTGTCGGGAATTTATTGGAGAAAATAGTGAATGAGAAAATTAATCTCCATTTAGAAAGGCAAGGTTTGATCAGGTACAGTCAGCGTAGCTTTAGCAGAGGGAGGTCATGCCTGACAAACCTAGTGGAATTTTTTTCAAGGACGCGACCAAGTGTATAGATGAGAGTCAGGCAGTTTCTTTTGGCCCAAATCATCCATTCCTACTAGGTGTCCAAAATTGAACAAGTCCCTTTTGCCTGTATTTGGCCCATTTCCCTCCAAACGTTTCCTATCCATGTACCTATCTTTTGAGTGTTGTAATTGTACCCACCGATCTACTTCCTCTGGCAGCTCGTATCATATAAATGCCATATTCCCAGTAGAGAAAGAGGACAGAGGCAAAAGTAAAAATGGCCCTCTCCTGAATTTTTACATTGTCTGTGGCTGCATGGGAGGTGCCAGCGGACTGGAGGACAGCTAATGTGAGTTCTCTTTTACTGTATAAAATTGTACAGTACTGTACCGCACAGTACGCAAAAACGTTGCTACTTAGTAGTTTCTATGGATTTCAGAAAGGTCGTTGTTAAAGTCTCACACAGGAAACTGATAAGGTAAAAACTCCTGGGATCCAAGATAAATTAGCAAGTTGGATCCAAAAGTGGCTTAGTGACAGGAGACGGAGCTTAGTGGTAAAAAGAACTGTGACTGGATGCTGGTGTCTGTTGGTGTTTTATAGCAATTGGTGCTGGGTTCCTTATCATTTGAGTATCCCAAACAATATAGACGAGAGCATGGGGTGCATGATCAGTAAGTTTGCAGATCACAAAGATTGGCCTGGTGGTTGACAGTGAGGAACAAGTTAGGTTACAGGAAGATGTGGACAGATTGGGCAGATGGGCTGATCAGTGACAGGTAGAATTTAACCCTGACAAATGTGAAGTGATGTATTTTGGAAGAATGAACAAAACAAGGGAGTACTCAATGAATGGCAGGACACTAGGAAGCTCACAGGAATAGAGAGATCTTGTGATGCTTGTTCACAGATCCCTGATGTGGCAGGACAGGCTAATAAGACATATGGGATGCTTCCTTTCATCAGCTGTTGCATAGATTGTAAGACCAGGGAGATTGTTTGTTGTACAGAACTTTGTATTGGCCACAGAATGAGGATTGTGTGTAGTTCAGGTCACCACACTCTCGAAAGGATGCGATTACCCTGGAGGGGGTGCAGAGAAATTTCACCAGAATGTTGCCTGGAATGGAGAATTTCAGCTTTGAAGGGAGGCTGGATAATCTCAGTTTATTTTCTTTGGAACAGAGAATGTTGAGGAAGGACCTGAGAGAAGGGTATAAGACCGAGGTTGGACAGGATGAATAGAAAGTAGCTGCTCCCCTAAGTCAAAGGGTCAAGAACAAGGGGCCACACATTCAAAGTGGAGGGCAGAAGGTTTAGTGGTGAGTTGAGGAAAATGTTTTTACCCAGAGGATGGGTGGGAGTCTGGAATGCACTGCTCACTGTTAAACCTTTGGAGCAATTTGTCACATTTTTAACTTTTAAGGGAATGTTACAGTAATGTAGCATCTAAGAGGAGGAGTTAAATTTGGCAGATAACCTTACAACTTTTAAAAAGTACTTGGATGAACACTTGAAGTGTCATAACATTTAAGGCTATGTGCAGAGAACAGGAAAGTGGGACTAATGTAGGTGATAATGCAGTTTTGGTGGTATGGACTCAAAGCACCTCTTCTGAACTGTATAACTCTAATTCTAAAATACTGAAGCTACACTGAGGCCAAGGGTGCCATATGTTGAAATGGGTGCAGATCCTTCCAAGAGGGACAGCAGCCCTTGAATCATGAAAATCTAGATCATCAATGGAAAATTGACAGAAGAATTGGTATAGTGTCATCTGATGAAAATTCAAGTACAGCTAAATGGTTTTTCTTTTGGTCACTTAGGTTGAACTTATGGCACTGGCCAGGTTAAAAAGAGATTTTGCAAGCCTAATTCTGCCTGAGGGATTTTTTTTTCCCCTAAGGCTTTCCTTCCCACACAGAGTAGTAAGTGCTATTTCCTATTTTCTGCACATGATAACCTGTGGCTTGTGGCTCCTCCAGTTCTATTGACACACTTGGAACAGAAGATGAATCTGTCTGAGAATACTTAAGGTGATTCTCTTTCATTTTTCTCCTAAGGTCAGTTTAACTCCTGGGTCAAGTTGAATATTATTCCAAGCACAGACAGTATGATTTCAGATCCAATGATTCTACTGTTCATTGGGATCAAAGCACACAGTTACCTGACCGGAAACAGTGCTTCCATGTTTGGGCAGTTTTTAACCAGGTCCTTGAAGTATAGGAAAAGCACTCTTTTAAAACAAAGTCATACTGCAACTGATAGATATTGCAGTATGTGTCAAGATACATTTACAGAATGTGCAAGTATGTGTAGTAGTAGTTAATAGGACTTAGCTCAATGTAAATCGTAATATAATCACTTTGGTAAATCTATCCTGCCACTCAAGAATCAGAAGCACCTGTTATTGGTGAGATCATCCTAAAGTTAGAAACAATGTATAAAGTACTGCGAAGCCAAGTCATTATGCAGCATATTTCTTGCCATGGATAGACCTTTTTTGAATCTGAGAAATCTGGTTTGATGAAAAAAGTATGAGCTTGGCACAAATTCAACTCTTGACTATGCTTTCTGTGTGCCATTTGAATGTAGCACAGTCCAGGCAAATACCATTTGCAATGTGATTTTTGAGAAGATTTATAGCTCAGGTTGAGGTTCAGGTTGTAAGTTTGCTCGCTGAGCTGGTATGTTTGTTCTCAGATGTTTTGTCGCCATACTAGGTAACATCATCAGTGAGCCTCCAGTGAAGGGCTGGTGTTCTGTTCCCTTTTCTGTTTTGTGTCTTGGTCTAAGTTGGGTGATATCATTTCCTGTTCTTTTCCTGAGGTTGGTAAATGAGGTCCAAATCGATGTGTTTATTGATGGAGTTCCAGTTTGAATGGCAGGCCTCTAGGAATTCCCATCCGTGTCTTTGTTTAACTTGTCCTAGGATGGGCATGTTGTCTCAGTGGAAGTGCTGTCCTCCTTCGTCTGTGTGTAAGGATACTAGTGATAGCTGGTATTGTGGAGAAAATCACCAGTCTCGGAGTCCAATGACAGAGTTTATTGCACAAGGAAATACCGGAGCTCCAGCGAGAGAGAGACACCAACAGCACATAGGTTAGCTGCGAGTCTTCTCTCGACCCAGGGCAAGAAATGTTTATACATCTTGTGATACAATAGGTCATTGATGAGGTTATTGTCTTTGTACATGGTTTGTTTATAATAATCGTTACAGAATCATTGATAGTTTTGATATAGTCATGGTCAGTTTCAGGGTAGACAATGTCAGTTTCAATATCTGCACGCAATTCCATTGCTTATAGTAATGAGTGCTGATTGCTCTTCCTGAGAAGGACGATTACTGCAGTCCTGGCTATTAACATTTTGTATTGAGCCTGTATCAAGTTTTCGAGATGCCGGTGTTGGACTGGGGTGTACAAAGTTAAAAATCTCACAACACCAGGTTATAGTCCAACAGGTTTAATTGGAAGCACACTTGCTTTTGGAGCGGTGCTCCAAAAGCAAGTGTGCTTCCAATTAAACCTGTTGGACTATAACCTGGTGTTTAGATTTGTAACTGTATCAGATTGTTAACATTTCTATAAGAGGTGCTGGCTGGACCCACACACTTGGGAGGCAGTGTTCGTTACTCATGTGTATTCTCTCCCCCACCCGCCTTAAATTAATCAAGTGCATTGTGCTGACATTCTGGTGGCCTCAGGCAGTGTCTGTATCTCCTCTGCTCTTTCTATCCATGTGATCTGGTGGCCATCTTATGTGTCAAGTTGGCCAACTGCTGGCTCAGCAGCCATCTTTGTGTCTATGTGCCGAGTGTCACCCTGCCCCGTGCCATCTCCCTCTTCACTGGTCATGTCTTTTGATGGCTAGTTGTTCCTTGTGTGACAATAGACAATAGGTGCAGGAGTAGGCCATTCAGCCCTTCGAGCCTGCACCGCCATTCAATATAATCATGGCTGATCATTCCTAATCAGTATCCTGTTCCTGCCTTATCTCCATAACCCTTGATTCCATTATCTTTGAGAGCTCTATCCAACTCCTCCTTAAATGAATCCAGAGAGTGGGCCTCCACTGCCCCCTGTGGCAGAGCATTCCACACAGCCACCACTCTCTGGGTGAAGAAGTTTCTCCTGAGCTCTGTCCTAAATGGTCTACCCCGTATTTTTAAGCTGTGTCCTCTGGTTCGGCACTCACCCATCAGTGGAAATATGTTTCCTACTGCCAGAGTGTCCAATCCTTTCATAATCTTATACGTCTCAATCAGATCCCCTCTCAATCTTCGAAACTCAAGGGTATACAAGCCCAGTCGCTTCAGTCTTTCAGTGTAAGGTAATCCTGCCATTTCAGGAATTGACCTCGTGAATCTACGCTGCACTCCCTCAATAGCCAGAATGTCTTTTCTCAAATTTGGAGACCAGAACTGCACACAGTATTCCAGGTGTGGTCTCACCAGGGCCCTGTACAGCTGCAAAAGCACCTCTTTGCTTCTATACTCAATTCCTCTTGTTATGACGGCCAGCATGCTATTAGCCTTCTTCACTACCTGCTGTACCTGCATGCTTGCCTTCATTGACTGGTGTACAAGAACACCCAGATCTCTCTGTACTGCCCCTTTACATAAATTGATTCCATTGAGGTAGTAGTCTGCCTTCCTGTTCTTGCCACCAAAGTGGATAACCACACATTTATCCACATTAAACTGCATCTGCCCACTCACCGAACTTGTCCAGGTCACCCTGTAACCTCCTAACATCCTCATCACTTTTCACCCTGCCACCCAGCTTTGTATCATCAGCAAATTTGCTAATGTTATTGCTGATACCATCTTCTATTTCATTAACATATATTGTAAAAAGCTGTGGTCCCAGCACGGATCCCTGCGGTACCCCACTGGTCACTGCCTGCCATTCCGAAATGGAGCAGTTTATCACTACCCTTTGTTTCCTATTAGCCAACCAATTTTCAATCCAATCTAGTACTTTGCCCCCAATACCATGCACCCTAATTTTACTCACTAACCTCCTGTGTGGGACTTTATGAAAAGCTTTCTGAAAGTCCAGGTACACTACATCTACTGGATTTCCCTCGTCCAACTTCATAGTTACATCCTCAAAAAATTCCAGAAGATTAGTCAAGCATGATTTCCCCTTCATAAATCCATGCTGACTCTGTCCTATCCTGTTACTACTACCCAGATGTGCAGTAATTTCATCCTTTATAATAGACTCCAGCATCTTTCCCACCACTGAGGTCAGACTAACTGGTCTAAAATTACCTGCTTTCTCTCGCCCACCTTTCTTTAAAAAGTGGTGTAACATTTGCCACCCTCCAATCCTCAGGAACCGACCCCGAATCTATTGAACTCTGGAAAATAATCACTAACGCATCCACGGTTTCCCGAGCCACCTCCTTCAGTACCCTGGGATGCAGACCATCAGGCCCCGGAGACTTATTAGATTAGATTACATTACAGTGTGGAAACAGGCCCTTCGACCCAACAGGTCCACACCGACCCGCCGAAGCACAACCCACCCATACCCCTACATTTACCCCTTATCTAACACTACGGGCAATTTAGCATGGCCAATTCACCTGACCTGCACATCTTTGGACTGTGGGAGGAAACCGGAGCACCCGGAGGAAACCCACGCAGACACGGGGAGAACGTGCAAACTCCACACAGTCAGTCGCCTGAGGCGGGAATTCAACTCGGGTCTCTGGCGCTGTGAGGCAGCAGTGCTAACCACTGTGCCACCGTGCCGCCCTGACCTAACCTTATCAACCTTCAGACCTAACAGCTTCTCCAACACCAAATCCTGGCAAATATAAATTCCCTTAAGTTCAGGTCCTTCAGCCACTGTTACCTCCGGGAGATTGCTTGTGTCTTCCCAAGTGAACACAGATCTGAAGTACCCATTTAATTCCTCTGCCATTTCTTTGTTCCTAGTAATATATTTCCCTGTTTCTGTCTTCAAGGGCCCAATTTTTGTCCTAACCATTTTTTTTGCCTTGCACATACCTAAAAAAGCTTTTACTATCCTCCTTAATATTCTTGGCCAGTTTACCTTCGTTGAAACTTTAATGCTGGAACAGCACAGCAGGTCAGGCAGCATCCAGGGAACAGGAGATTCGACGTTTCGGGCACAGGCCCTTCTTCAGGAATGAGCAGAGAGTGTTCAGCAGGAGAAGATAAAAGGTAGGGAGGAGGGACTTGGAGGAGGGGCGTTGGAAATGTGATAGGTGGAAAGAGGTCAAGGTGAGGGTGATAGGTCGGAGTAGGATGGAGGCGGAGAGGTCAAGAAGAAGACTGCAGGTCAGGAAGGCGGTGCCGGGCTGGAGGGATTCGGCTGAGACAAGGTGGGGGGAGGGGGGATGAAGAAACTGGTGAAGTCCAAGTTCATCCCCTGTGGTTGGAGGGTTCCCAGTCGGAAGATAAGACGCTCCTCCTCCGACCGTCGCGTTGTTGTGGTTTGGCGGTGGATGAGTCCAATGACCTGCATATCCTCGGTGGAGTGGGAGGGGGAGTTGAAATGCTGTGCTACAGGGTGGTTGGGTTGGTTCGTCCGGGTGGCCCAGAGGTGCTCTCTGAATCACTCCGCAAGTAGGCGGCCTGTCTCCCCAATATAGAGGAGGCCACACCGGCTGCAGCGGATGCAGTAGATGATGTGGGTGGAGGTGCAGGTGAATCTGTGGCGGATATGGAAGTTTCCTTTGGGGCCTTGGAGAGAAGTGAGGGGGGAGGTGTGGGCGCAAGTGTTGCACCTCCTGCGGTTGCAAGGGAAGGTGCCGGGAGTGGTGGTTGGGTCGGTGGGGGGTGTGGATCTGACAAGGGAGTCGCGGAGGGAGTGGTCTCTACGGAAACTAAAGTTTCAACTTTGATCTCCAGCATCTGCAGACCTCACTTTCTCCTCCCAGTTTACCTTCGTACCTCATTTTTCCTCTGCGTATTTCCTTCTTAGTAATCCTCTGTTGCTCTTTAAAAGCTTCCCAGTCCTCAGTTTTCCCACTTATCTTAGTTATGTTATACTTTTTCTCTTTTAACTTTATACGTTTCTTTACTTCCCTCGTCAGCCACGGCCGCCCATGCCTCCTCCTGGGATCTTTCTTCCTTTTAGGAATGAACTGATCCTGCAACTTCTGCATTATACTATCCTGGTAGCTAGTTTCCTGCCTGTCTGTCCCATGTAGTGTGTTGCAATCCTTGCAGGGTATTTTGTGTAGTATGTTTTGCTGGCTGGTGTACGGGATCCTTTAGGTTCATCAGTAGCTGTTTCAGTCTTTTGGTAAGTTTGTGGACTATCATGATGCCAAGGGGTCGGAGTAGTCTGGTCATCATCTCTGAGATGTATTTGTATGGTAGTGTGGCTAGTGTCTCTGGGCATGTTGTCATCTTGTTTGGGTTTGTTGTTTAAGGATCAGCGGACTGTGCTTATCAGGTACCCAATGTTCTTGAATAGGTCATATAGGTATTTTTCTTCTGCGCATAGTTCCTGGGCGCTGCAGTGTGTTGTGGCCTGTTTAAATGTCTTGATGCAGCTGTGTTTGTGTGTTGGAATGATTGATCCTGTAGTTGAATATCTTGTCTGTGTGTGTTGCTTTCCTGTAGTCGCTGGTCTACAGTTCTCCAATGACTGATCATCCCACTGTGATATCTAAGAAGGGGAGTCTGTTGTTGTTCTCTTCCTCTTTGGTGAAATTTATGACAGTAAGGATGTTGTTAATGGTATTGTTAATGATATTGTAAGTTTCTTCTAACTTGTTTCGCTTTGTAATAACAAAGGTGTCATGAATTAGAATTAGATTCCCTACAGTGTGGAAACAAACCCTTTGTCCCAATAAGTCCACACCAACCCTCTGAAGAGTATCCCAACCAGGCCTATTATCCTACATTTCCCCTGACTAATGCACCTAACCTACACATCCCTGAACACTGGGTAATTTGGTATTGCCTATTCACCTACTCTGCACATCTTTGGACTGTAGGAGGAAACCGGCGCACCCAGAGGAAACCCACGCAGACAAGAGGAGAATGTGCAAATTCCACAGATAGTCGCCCAAGGCTGGAATCAAACCCGGGTCCGTGGCGCTGTGATGCAGCAGTGCTAACTACTGTGCCATCAATGTTTATAGGTGTCATCTACATAGCGGACCCAAAGCGTGGGTTGGATTGTGGGCAGGGCTGTTTATTCTAGTCTCTGCATAACTGCTTCTACTAATAACCCTGACATAGGTGATCCCATGGGCATCCCATTGATTTGTTTATAAGTCTTGTCATTGAAGGTGATGTGGGTAGTGAGGCGCAGGTCAACTAACTTGTCAACTGAGGTAGTATGGGCTGAGGTTAGAAACAGGAAAGGAGAGGTCACCCTGTTGGGAGTTTTCTGTAGGCCTCCGAATAGTTTCAGAGATGTAGAGGAAAGGATAGCAAAGATGATTCTCGATAGGAGTGAGAGAGACCAGGTAGTTGTCATGGGGGACTTCAACTTTCCAAATATTGACTGGGAACACTATAGTACAAGTACTATAGATGGGTCAGTTTTTGTGCAGGAGGGCTTCCTGACACAGTATGTAGACAGGCCAACAAGGGGTGAAGCCACATTAGATTTGGTACTGGGTAATGAGCCCGGTCAGGTGTTAGACTTGAAAGTAGGTGAGCACTTTGGTGATAGCGATCACAATTCTGTTATGTTTACTTTAGTGATAGAAAGGGATAGGTGTATACCACTGGGCAAGACTTACAGCTGGAGGAAAGGCAATTACGATGCGATTAGGCAAGATTTAGGAAGCATAGGATGGGGAAGGAAACTGCAGGGAATGGGCACATTAGAAATGTGGAGCTTATTCAAGGAAAAGCTCCTGAGTGTCCTAGACAAGTATGTACCTGTCAGGCAGGGAGGAAGCTGTAGAGCATGGGAGCCGTGGTTTACGATGCAAGTGGAATCTCTGGTCAAGAGGAAGAAGGAGGTTTATGTTAGGGGATGAGATGTGAAGGCTCAGTTAGGGCGCTTGAGGATTACAAGGTAGCCAGGAAAGACCGAAAGAGAGTGCTCAGAAGAGCCAGGAGGAGACGTGAGAAGTTGTTGGTGGATAGGATCAGGCTTTCTATAGGTATTTAAGGAATAAAAGAATGATGAGAGTAAGATTAGGGCCAATCAAGGATAGTAGTGGGAAGTTGTGTGTGGAGTCAGAGGAGATAGGGGAAGCTCTAAATGAATATTTTTCGACACTATTCACTCTAGAAAACGACAATGTTGTCGAGGAGAATACTGAGATACAGGCTACTAGACTGGGTGGGATTGAGGTTCACAAGGAAGAGGTATTAGAAATCCTGCAGAGTGTGAAAATAGATAAGTCCCCTGGGCCGGATGGGATTTATCATAGGATCATCTGGGAAGCCAGGGAGGAGATTGCCGAGCCTTTGACATTGATCTTTAAATCGTCATTGTCTACAGGAATAGTGTCAGAAGACTGGAGGATAGCAAATGTGGTTCCCCTGTTCAAGAAAGGGAGTAGAGACAACCCTGGTAATTATAGACCAGTGAGCCTTACTTCAGTTGTTGGTAAAGAGTTGGAAAAGGTTATAAGAGATAGGATTTATAATCATCTAGAAAAGAATAATTTGATTAGGGATAGTCAGCACGGTTTTGTGAAGGGTAGGTCGTGCCTCACAAACCTTATTGAGTTCTTTGAGAAGGTGACCAAACAGGTAGATGAGAGTAAACTGGTTAATGTAGTGTATATGCATTTCAGCAAGGCGTTCAATAAGGTTCCTCACAGGCTATTGTACAAAATGCAGAGGAATGGGATTGTGGGAGATATAGCAGTTTGGATCAGTAATTGGCTTGCTGAAGGAAGGCAGAGGGTGGTGGCTGATGGAAAATGTTCATCCTGGAGTCCAGTTACTGGTGGTGTACTGCAAGGGTCGGTGTTGGGTCCACTGCTGTTTGTCATTTTTATAAATGACCTGGATGGGGGTGTAGAAGGGTGCGTTAGTAAGCTTGCAGACGACACTAAGGTCAGTGGAGTTGCAGATAGTGACGAAGGATGTTGTAGGTTACAGAGGGACATAGATAAGCTGCAGAACTGGGCTGAGAGGTGGCAAATGGAGTTTAATGCGGACAAGTGTGAGGTGATTCACTTTGGTCGGAGTAATCGGAATGCAAAGTACTGGGCTAATGGTAAGATTCTCGGTAGTGTAGATGAGCAGAGAGGTCTCGGTGTCCAGATACACAGATCCTTGAAAGTTGCCACCCAGGTTGTTAAGAAGGCATACAGTGTTTTAGCTTTTATTAATAGAGGGATCGGGTTCCGGAACCATGAGGTTATGCTACAGCTGTACAAAACTCTGGTGCGGCCGCACTTGGAGTATTGTGTGCAGTTCTGGTCACCGCATTATAAGAAGGATGTGGAAGTTTGGAAAGGGTGCAGAGGAGATTTACTAGGGTGTTGCCTGGTATGGAGGGGAGGTCTTACGAGGAAAGGCAGTGGGACTTGAGGCCGTTTTCGTTGGAGAGAAGAAGGTTGAGAGGTGACTTAAAAGAGACATATAAGATGGTTAATTAGGGTGGACAGGGAGAGCCTTTTTCCAAGAATGGTGACAGCGAGCACGAGGGGGCATAGCTTTAAATTGAGGGGTGATAGATATAGGACAGATGTCAGAGGTTTCTTTACTCAGAGTAAAGGGGATGGAATGCTTTGCCTGCAACGGTAGTAGATTCGCCAACTTTAAGTGCATTTAAGTCATCATTGGACAAGCATACATGGAATAGTGTAGGTTAGATGGGCTTCAGATTGGTGTGACAGGTCGGTGCAACATCAAGGGCCGAAGGGCCAGACTGCGCTGTAATGTTGTATGTTCTAGCTTGAAGATGCTGTCTTTATTGATTGAGTTGATGCTGTTTGGTATGTGTGTCCTTGGTTCATCTGGTGTGAAGTCAGTGTTTCTTTGGCCAGGCTGATGTTAATTGATGTGAATAGGGCCATTACATCGAAGGAGTCCATAACTTCATCCTCTACTATCTTGGTGTCTTTGTTCAGGAATTCTTGGGTGGAGTGGATGGAGTTGTAAGAGTTTTCTACTAGTTATTTCAGTTTACAGTGAAGTTCCTTTGCTCGTCTGTAATACAATGTTCTGTATGTTTCAATTAGATCCGCCCCTCATCCTTCTAACCTCCATCGAGTATAAACCTAGCATCCTCAAATGTTCCTCATATGTTAAAGCTTTTTATTCCTGGAGCCATTCTTGTAAATCTCCTCTGAATGTGCTCCAGGGCCATAAGACCATAAGACATAGGAGCGGATGTAAGGCCATTTGGCCCATCGAGTCCACTCCGCCATTCAATCATGGCTGATGGGCATTTCAACTCCACTTACCAGCATTCTGCGGTGGCCCTTAATTCCTTGTGACATCAAGAATTTATCAATTTCTGCCTTGAAGACATTTAGCGTCCCAGCATCCACTGCACTCTGTGGCAATGAATTCCACAGGCCCACCACTCTCTGGCTGAAGAAATGTCTCTGCATTTCTGTTCCGAATTTACCACCTCTAATCCTAAGGCTGTGTCCACGGGTCCTAGTCTCCTCGCCTAACGGAAACAATTTCCTAGCGTCCACCCTCTCCAAGCCACAGGATGGTGAAATGTTGAAAGAACCACTAATACATTGAAATACTCGGGGAAAATTAGCTCAAACACAAACAAGTATGAGCAAACAGCTGTACAGGTAATGGACCAGACAACTTGTCAAATGGCGCAATACCAAAATCCCTCTGACCACAGGGTGTGTAATATAGAGTCATACAGCAGATCCTTTGGCTCAACCCGTCCACACTAATCATGTTCTCAAACAAAACTAATCCCACCTACCCATGTTTGGCTCATATCCCTCGAAACCTTTAATAAATTTGAGAAATTTACAAGATTGCCTACAACACAGGAACAGCTGTAAGATCCACGATGCTCTCAGTCCACCTTTTTTAATTTCTAGTTTTTGAGATTGATTCGATTTGAGATGGGGTGGGAATGGGTGGAGGTGCATGGAAGCAAAAACCTATTTCATTTTCAAAAGCAAACTTCTCAATGGCTATTTCTTAATCTGTCCTATTCATTAAATATAGCCAAAAACACACAACATTTGTGAGGCAAGGTATATTTGCAGAATAAGTATCAACATGATTTGGCAAGTTGTTTAACTTGAATGTGTATCAATAATATTAAACATAGAAGAGAACATTGCTATCATTGCAGTTTAGGAATCAGATTGGTTAGTTTGGTGTGTTTTTGTTGATATCTAGGAGAAAGTGAGGACTGCAGATGTTGGAGATCAGAGCTGAAAAATGTGTTGCTGGAAAAGCGCAGCAGGTCAGACAGCATCCAAGGAGTCGGAGGGCTTATGCCTGAAACGTCGATTCTCCTGCTCCTTAGATGCTGCCTGACCTGCTGGGCTTTTCCAGCAACACATTTTTCAGTTTTGTTGATATCTATCTACACGAGTGTAATATTTGTTTTTAAATGGTCAGAAGTTAGAAATGTTGAATGTAAATTTTTAACTTCTTGAATTTCAAGACCATTTCTAATTGGGAAATACCAGCAAGGAATAAGATGCACCATTTACATGCTCTTCAAAATATTTGTTGTATCAGGAAGCTGGGAGAAAACCCACATTGTGATACAAGAAGCTCTCTTGGGGACCCAGATCAGCCTAAAGTCATATTGTGCAAGTGAAATAAAGAGAGGGATCTTTATTCCACATTGTTGTAATTTTTTATGTTTGGAGACAAATATATTTCTTGCCTAAAAATCTTAATTTTGTTTATTATTGGTAAAATATGACTTGTCTCTCCTGAGACACTTGTGAATCAATTCCCAGTTGATCAGTGTTGTTAATGTGGAATATAGAGTGTCAGAATATACCTGTGAAATAAGTTAGTGAGGTGTGTGAAATAAAATGATCCTTGTCCAAAATATGACAGTATGGAAAATGCATATTAAAGAATCGCCATTGACCGATTTGGAGAGTTTTATATTTGAAAATGCAGTTGTTTGGCTTTTTTACATCTGAGTAAGGCTACTCCTGTGTGAAGAAAAATATATTTGTTGTCCAGATGATGGACAACATATCCATGATCTGCCAGTAAAGAGCAAGCATAAAGTAACACTGTGTCCTGATTAAAGTGAGTTTTTTTGTAGGTGGTTCTTTTTTGTTGCTGATGCTGTAGAAACATGGCTTGTTTCCAAAAGTGTGATCAATCACAATGAAGTTAGAAGTTCAAAGGAATACATAACAACACTGGACACACATCTGTTGAAAATGCATCTTAACACAGTAGTCTTTTATCATTGCACTTCACTTGAGGCTGTAGTTTGAGACAGTGGGATAACTAGGTGAATCAATTAGTGACACCTGCAGGTAACAGCAACACAGATGGTAACATTTAGTAACTGGACAATTATTCTCAGGTGTACTGTTTGGAATGTTAGTAGCAATAGCCATCTATTTGGATAATTAAACCTCATAGTTATCTCGGGAGGTATGCTAACAGTGAAATAGGAAAGCTGGAAATGTCATGTTTATTTTGCTATACAAGTGAACAATATAATTGCATTTGTTTGCTGAAGTATAGATCAGCAAATATTCTATAAAAATCTAGGAATTATTGCAATTTCAAACAATACAAAGTCGGTTTATTTCTCTAGTGTCCCAGCTGCCACCTTGATTGCTGACCTAGTTGTATAGGTAGGTTGTGTAATCCTGTCAGAGCATCAAGCCAAACTGTACACTACACCATGCATTTCACCATTGGCTTAAATCATTTTTGCCCGATGCTGCATGACACCTTGGTAACAATTGGGATATAATTCAATGAATCTGTGCAGCTGTGAAAATAGCCAGTGTGACATCAGGACAAAATTCATCAGTTCTCTTGCAACATGATCCACAATCTGACCTTGACTTTCATGGACCCTCCTTGTATCTCTGAAGTCTTTGACATTTCTTTTCCATTGGGCCTTCTGCTTGTTCATTCAATCAGACATTATTCTCTACAGTGAAGGCACTTAGTATACTTGCCTTTATTGGTCAGTGCATGGAGTATAGTAGTTGGAAGTTCATGTTACAGCTGTGCAGTCCATTGGTTAGGACACTTTTGGAATACTGTGTTCAGTTCTGGCCTCCCTGCTTTCGCAAGGATGTTGTGAAACTTGAAATAGTTCAGAAAAGATTTATAAGGATGTTGCCAGGTTTGGAGGGTTTGAGCTATAAGGAAAAGCTAAAAAAAAAACTGGGGCTATTTTCTCTGGAGCAGCGGAGGCTGAGCAGTGACCTTATAGAAGTTTATAAAATCATGAGGGGCATGAATAGGGTGTATAATCAAAGTCTTTTCCCCAGGATAGAGGAATCCAAAACCAGAGGGCATAAGTTTAAAATGAGAGAGGAAATATCGTCGGCATCTGGAACACACTACCTGGAACTTTAGTAGAGGCAATAAATTGTCACTATCAATTAGATAATTATCTGGAGAAAATCTTATAAGCTTCTGAGTGAAAAGGCAGAGAAACGAGCGGCTGAGTAACTTTTGGAGCAAGCCAGCACATATGCTTGGTTGAATGACCTCCGATATCGTAATTATTTTGAGATTCTTTTCATCACCGAAGCTGAATTATACCCTTACCTGAAGTCTGGTAATCTACACATTTCAGCAGAAATTGTAAGATAGTGGTTAGAAAGTGTAACCTTTTGTTTTGCTGATACTTTTCCCCTCTTCCATTTCCTGTTTCAAAATAAAAAAGAACTGCAGGCGCTGGAAATTGGAAACACGAACAAAAATTGCTGGAACATCTCTGCAAGCCTGGCAGCATCTATGTAGAGAAATCTGTTAACATTTTGGATCTAGTAACACTTCAGGGTTAAATACATAGAGTCATAGAAATGTACAGCACAGAAACAGACCCTTCGGTCCAAATCGTCCATGCCGACCACATATCCTAACCTGAATCTAGACCCATTTTCCAGCACCTGTCCCTCGTTCCTCTAAACCCTGGAATACAGCAGAATTAGGGAAGGGAATGGCCTGGTGGTATTATCACTGGACTGTTAATCGAGAGACCCAGGTAATGTCCTGGGGATCCAGGTTCGAATGTTGACATGCCAGATGGTGGAATTTGAATTCAGTGAAACAAAATCTAGAATTAAGATCTAATGATGACCGTGAATCTATTATCGATTATTGGGAAAACCCATCTGGTTCAATAATGTCAATAATTGCCCAACCACATGATGAAGGAGCTGCACTCCGAAACCTAGTGCTTCCAATTAAACCTGTTGGGCTATAACCTGGTATTGTGAGAATTTTAACTTTGTACACCCCAGTCCAACACCGGCATCTCCAAAAATTGATGAGTTTAGAAATTGTTAGAATATGATTCTG
Source organism: Chiloscyllium plagiosum (assembly GCF_037043375.1). Taxonomy (NCBI): domain Eukaryota; kingdom Metazoa; phylum Chordata; class Chondrichthyes; order Orectolobiformes; family Hemiscylliidae; genus Chiloscyllium; species Chiloscyllium plagiosum. The sequence continues at coordinate 14,601,042 of NW_028270146.1, forward strand.
CTGCTGCAGCAGATGGCCCTCCATGTCTCATTGATGTTCAATCTAGAGTTGCTGGATCTGTGCGAAGTTTGTCCTGATTAGCACAGTGAAGATGCCGCAGTAGGGTATTCTGAGTGTAAACATGGAACTTCATCTCCACATCTTGGTCTCTCTCACCAGTACTCTCATGGACTGATGCATATGTAGCAGGCAGATTGGTGAGGATGAGGTCAAATATGTTTTTCCCTCTATTTTTACCATATACAAAATTCATTGTAGCAAATCACTGAGGCTTCTTTGCACCTTCCAAACTCAATTTCTAATACCTGAAAGGCAAAAAGCAGATATATTTGAACATCACCACTTGCAAGTTCCCTTCCAAGTCTCTCACTATCCTGATTTTGGAACTACATTGACGTCAGTGTTACTGAGTCAACATCATGAAACTCCCTTTCAAAAAGCACTGTGGATAAACTGTACTAGATGGACTGCAGAAGTTCAGGGAAATGCTTGCAGGAGCTTCTAGATGGACAGCACTGTTAGCCTACCTATCGATGCTGACATCCAAAACAAAAAGTTTAAAAACTCATCTTTTATATTATCCAAAATTTGGAGTTAGCAAGAGTATAGGGATATTCAGGTGACAAGCTGAGGGAAGATATGTTACACGTACAACAGTACTGGTATAAAAACCCAGGAGTGTTTTGGGATCGATCCAGGGGTTAAACAGTGTTAATGAAATTAAATTGTTGAGTTGCTGGCACTTGGAGGTACATGTTCTAATCATCATTGGTATTTTTGGCCTGGATGTTTATTCCTAGAATCTATTTAGCCCCTGTGACTTGGTGATATATAAGCATTTTTACATACAGCTGAAGAGATTGTAGCGGTATTGATGGTGACATTTCAGAAGTGACCAGAATCAAGGTGGGTGCCAGAGGAGTGGAAAAATGCCTAATACAACATCCTGTTAAGAAAGGGCGGGGGGGATGCGTGTGTAAAGCACTTGGAAGTGCATGATAAAATAGCGCTGATGCAGCATAGATTCATAAGGCGCAGTCATGCATGACAAATGTTAGAATTCTTTGAGAAGGTAGTGAGCCAGTGGACCTGATCGGTTTGGATTTCCAGAAGCCCTTTGACAAGGTGTCACGCAAGAAGTTGCTGAAGAAGTGGCCATGGGATTAGGGACAAGGTACTGGCATGGACAGAGAAATGGCTGGTTGGCTAGCAGAAGGCAGAGAGTGGGGATAAAGGTGGTTACTTTCAGGGTGACAACTGGTGACCAGTGGAATTCCGCATGAGTCAGTGTTGGGATTACAGCTATTCACGTTATACTTCAACAATCTGGATGAAGGAACTGAAGGAATTGTCGATATGTTCAGATGACACAAAGGTGGAGGAACAGGTAGTGCTGAGGCAGCAGGAGGCTGCACAAGGACTTGGGACAGGTGAGGAGAGTGGGGAGAGAAGTAGCATGTGAAATACAATGTGGGAAAGTGAGAGATTATCACTTTGGTGTGAAGAATAGAGGTGAAGACATTTCTAAATGGGGGAAGGTTTTGAAAATCTGAAGCACAAATAGACTTCAGTTCTCATTCAGGGTTCTCTTAAGATGAACATGCAGATTCATTTAGCAATTGGGAAGACAAAGGCAATGCTAGCATTTATTTCGAGAGGACTAGAATACAGGGATGTACTGCTGAAGTTTTATACGGCTCTGATGAGACTGCGTTTGAAATATTAGTAGTTTTGGACCCTGTATATAGGGAACAATGTGCTGGCCTGGGAGGGATTTCGGAGGAGGTTTACAAGAATGATTCTGGGGATGGGGAGCAGTTGAGGAATCTAGATCTGTATTTGATGGAGTTTAGAAGGTGAGGGGGGATCTCATTGAAACTTAGAGAATACTGAGAGGCCTGGAGAAGTGGACAAGGAGAAGATGTTTCCACTAGTAGGAGAGACTAAGACTCAAAGGCACAGCTTCAGAGTGAAGGATCAATCATTTAGAACTCTGATGAAGAGAATAACCTCCACCAAAGGTGGTGAAGCTGTGGAACTTATGGCCACAGAAGGCTGTGGAAGCCAAGGCATTGAATGTATTTAAGACAGAGTATACTTAAGAGTGAGATAGCTGCTTGATTGGTAAGGGGATCAAAGGTTCTGGGGAGAAGGCAGAAGAATGTGATGGAGAAGCATGTCAACCATGATCAAATGGTGGAGGAGACTTGATGGGCAGAATGGCATAATTCTACTTCTATATCTTATGGCCTATTGTTCTGAAGCAGGATCATTGGACTTGAAGAGTTAACTCTACTTTCTGGCCACAGATGCTGCCTGACCTGCTAACTTCAGCAATATCTGTATTTGCTTCAGATTTCTAGCAACCGCAGTTTTTTGTTTTATTTACAAAGGCAGCATTGGGATAGGTTGTGACAGACCTTATTAAACTGCCCGTTCTTCAGACTTGTGCACACAATGATTTGGCTGAGGTCCCAAAGAACTGAAATCATGAGGATTGTTGTACAATATAAGATGTGACCTTCCAATCAGGGAGCACAGATTTTATAAATTAAAACTAAAAATGAAAATGAAGTGGGGAGTGAGGAGAGCTTCTTGACCAATTTTAATGGTGAACTGTAAGTTTGTTTTTCTCTGAATTTCTTGAAATGTAGATTCATTTAGCAGTTAGGAAGCAAAGGCAATGTTTGCGTTCATTTCGAGGGGGCTAGAATTCAGGGATGATTCTAAAAGTGACGAAAGCTCCAACTAATTGCAAATGGAACATACTACAATATGTTCTGACCTAATTTCTTCTATCCAGTCTCTTTGGTCACTACTGTCAATGCATTTCATTCCACAAAATTGTTGTTACTACTCCCAAGGGAGCCACTAACCTCTAATATAAATGAAATAGCTATCAAAAATCATCCAGAAGCAGCTATGCACCCAGCAACTATGATGCATGACCTATTTTATATTTCTAAACAGTGTTAACCTGAAAATCTATCATAGAGCAGTAAGCTGTCCGAACTCTCTCCATAATGGAACATTGTACAATTGCATGAACTCATAAGGTGAAAATTTAATCTTGGCTTTAAAGCTCCAACATCCATTTTACACTTGAATTCGTTTGGTGTTAAAATAGCATGTTCTTGATAAATACATCCTTATGAATCACTGTCACAAATTTGATTTCAATATTGAAGCTTATTTCTATTTAATGCATTATATTTTCATTGTGTCGTCAAGTTTAAAATAAATCTGGTTCTTAACACTTTTATCTATTACAAATTAATTATATTTTTCCCTTGCTAAACACCCATTAATTCCCTAGATTTGGTTGACTTTGACTCCCAGAACTTCAATTCTAATTTTGCATTACTGGGAAGTATTTCATTGCCCATAGGTTCTGATTCTGATGAAACAACCAGGAAATCTGCTAATGTCCATTCAAGTTTTGTATATTGTGATGCAAGGTCATTTTAGAGTTTGGATTTTGAGCTAGTGGCATGTAGATTTTGGCCTGTGTGTGAAGGGATGTCATGATTAACTTGTCAATATTTATGGACCCTTGAACCAGGCTGAGAAAGGGAGAGAGTATGTTTGTGGAGTGATGAGGTAATTTGTTTACATTGTGAGTATTAACATTGGAAAGCAGTAGCTTTCTTTTCAAGAGTTTGGAATTGTTTTGCTGAGGAGAAAAATCTGCAGATTAGAAAGTTTTTGATTTCAGTTTGCAAAAGTTCTTGGTTGAAGTTAGTGTAAAAAAAAAAATCACTTTCCCCTGAAGAAGAGAGTGAATTTCAGAGCAATTAGGAAATCGGCTTCTTCGATGTAATGGTTTTAGTTTGAAATTCCAGACCAGAATTATTCAGTTGGAACCTTAAAGCTAAGAATGTCTAAAGTCACTTCAGAGATTAATCAATAAAACAGGCATCAAGCTTTCAAGATGGAGATTTGAAGGAACTAAGTCAAACCTTTAATTGCGATAGAGAAGGGAACACACCCTAGTATTTGATTATGGGGAAAAGTGGTAGTGTGTTTTTAAAATCTTTCAAATTGTCTTGTATGGAAATGGCTTGGTTTATTTTATATTATCTTCATTCCTTTTGTATAAGTTTGTTTCATTGTTAAAACCAAATCTGCAGCATTGTGCTTGTGTTTCAGTGAAAGCCCATCCTGTTACATAATAAAAACCATAATCTGTCAAACCAGGTATCAGCCTGGCATCTAACTTGCTTAATAATATCAGTCTGAATCATAACAATGTCAGTGAATGATTGCTAAAGTTTAAGTATGATACCTTTTGGAAGAATTGAGGGAAACAGTTAGACAATTGTGCAAAGAACGTGCTTTCACGGGATAGATCGAAAGTTAAGCTTATGTTTAATTATGATGAAAATATGTAGCTAGGCTGACAAGAGGGGAAGCCATATTGGATTTGGTGCTTGACAATGAACCAGGACAGGTGTCAGACCTCCTAGTTAGAGAGCATTTTGGTGATAGTGATCACAACTTCCTGAACTTTACTATAGTCATGGAGAGGGATAGGAGCAGACAGTATGAGAAAGTATTTAATTGGGGCAGGAACTGGGGCACCTAAGTTGGTAACAGATATTCTCAGAGAAATGCGCAGCAGAAATGTGGAAATTGTTTAGGGAGCACTTGCTGATAGTGCTAGTTAGGTTTGTCCTACTGAGGCAAGGAAGGGATGGTAGCGTGAAGGAACCTTGGCTGGCAAGAGATGTGGAACATCTAGTCAAGAGGAAGAGGGGAGCTAACTTAAGGTTGAGGAAGCTAGGATTGGACAGGGTTCTATAGGGTTACAAGGTAGCCAGGAAGGAACTGAAAAATGGACTTAGCAGAGGTAGAAGGGAGCATGAAAGAGCCTTGGCAGGTAGGATCAAGGAAAACCTCTGCGTGGCCAGAGTGAGGGTAGGGCTGATCAGGGCTAGTGGAGGGAACTTGTCCTTGGAGTCGGAAGAGGTAGGGGAGGTCTTAATGAATACTTTGCTTCAGTATTCTCTAGCGAGAGAGACCTCGTCATTTGTGAAGACAGTGTGAAACACTGGAACCAATTGTTGTTAAGAAGGAGGATGTGCTGAAAATTTTGAAAAAGCATGAGGATAGATAAATCCTCTGGGTCAGACAGGATATGCCCATGGTTACTTTGGGAAGCACAGGAAGAGATTGCTGCATCTTTGGCAGTAATATTGCGTCCTCACTGTCCACTGGAGTAGTATCAGATGATTGGAGGGTGGCAAATGTTATTCCCTTGTACAAGAAAGAGAATAGGGGTATTCCTAGAAATTACAGACCAGTCAGTCTGTCTTCTGTGGTGGGCAAATTATTGGAGTGGATTTTGAGAGACACGATTTATGATTACTTGGAAAACCATCGTTTGATTAGAGACAGTCGGCATGGCTTTGTGAGGGGCAGGTCATGCCTCACAAGCCTTACTGAATTCTTTGAGGATGTGACAAATCTCATTAAAGGTAGAGCAGTGGATGTGGTGTAAATGGATTTTAGCAAGGCGTTTGATAAGGTTCCCATTGGTAGGCTCATTCAAAGAGTAAGGCTGCATGGGATACAGGGAAATGTGGTTGTCTGAATGCGGAATTGGCTGGCCCATAGAAAACAGAGCGTGGTAGTAGATGGAAAGTATTCAGCTCGAAGCTCAGTGACCACTGGTGTTCCACAGCGATCCGTTCTGGGACTTCTGCTCTGTGATTTTTATAAATGACTTGGTTAAGAAAGTGGAAGGGTGCGTTAGTAAGTTTGCCGATGACACTAAGGTTGGTGGAGTGGTGGATAATGTGGAGGGCTGTTGTAGGATGCAACTGGACAATGACAGAATGCTGAGCTGGGCTGAGAAGTGGCAAATGCAGTTCAACCTGGAAAAGTGTGAAGTGATTCATTTTGGAAAGTCGAATTTGAATGCAGATTACAGGGTTAAAGGCAGGATTCTTAGTGGTGTGGAGGAACAGAGGGATCTTGGGGTCCATGTCCATAGATCCCTCAAAGTTGCCACCCAAGTTGATAGGGTTGTTAGGAAGGGGTACAGTTCGGTTGCTTTCATTAGCAGAGAATTGAGTTTGAGAACTGCGAGGTTATGCTGCAGCTCTATAAAAACCCTGGTTAGATCACACTTGGAATATTGTGTTCAGTTCTGATCACTTCATTATAGGATAGATGTGGAAGCTTTAGAGAGGGTGCAAAAGAGATTTACCAGGATGCTGCCTGGACTGGAGGGCATATCTTATGAAGAAAGATTGAGGGAGCGAGGGCTTTTCTCATGAGTGAAGAAGGATGAGAGGTGATTTGATTGAGGTGTATAAGATGTTGAGAGGCAGAGGTGGAGTGTAGAGCCTGAGACTTTTTCCCAGGGTGCAAGTTGCTATCACGAGGCAGTATAATGTTAAGGTGATTGGAAGAAGGTATAGGGGAGGTGTCAGAGGTAGTTTCTTTACATGGTGGGTGTGTGGAATGCACTGTCAGCGGTGGTAGTAGAGTCAGATACATTAGGGACATTTGACTGACTCTTAAATAGGCACATGGATGATAGTTAAATGAAGGATATGTAGGTTAGTTTGATTTTAGAGTAGGATAAAAGGTTGGCACAACATTGAGGGCCGAAGGGCCTGTACTGTTCTATGCTCTAAAAGTTTGCTGCCTAACTCGTCCATTCCCCTCCAAAAGAATTTTCTTCACATTTTAAAGCCAATTTCATAATATTTTTGGGTCTGTCGTAACCATAAAAACTTTCAGGCCGAGACATTTTTGGATACTTTAAAATACCTGATTATTGTGCAAATGTAGTTGAAATGATTCATAATGCATTGCCTTATTAAAACTGTTATTTATTTTTTAAAAAAACCTGTTAATGTAATGTTAACCCTGCAGACCAAGCGCATCTGATGAAATGTTAACATCTAAAGCCACAAAACCAACTTGTTCCAAAGCTCAACACATGTTTATTATGATGAGGCTTAATTTCTTTGTCTTCTAGCTTCACTGCTGATCAGGTTAGTTTCCCAGGCTTTGCAAAACCTGACACTAAAGGCAGATGAGGAAGCAAATTTTTTTCCCCAGCAACTTTATGGCAGGGAACAGCTGAAGTGTGTACCTCCTGAAGCTAACTGCTTTCGTACCTGTGCTTGTAGAGCAAGAAACTTTGTTGCTCAGTGCAGTCTCTACCACTTGACAGAAAGCCAAGCTTCGAGGAGAAAGTGAAGACTGCAGATGCTGGAGATCAGAGCTGAAAATGTGTTGCTGGAAAAGCGCAGCAGGTCAGGCAGCATCCAAGGAACAGGAGAATCGACGTTTCGGGCATAAGCCCTTCTGGAATTCCTGAAGAAGAGCTTATGCCCAAAACGTCAATTCTCCTGTTCCTAGGATGCTGCCTGACCTGCGCTTTTCCAGCAACACATTTCCAGCAAAAAGCCAAGCTTGTCAATCAACCTGACTTCCAGGCAGGACAAGCTGTTTTTAATGAAATGAAAATCCCATAAGCTGTTGTTTTGAAACTCCTTGATGATGTGAAAATATGAACTGTTGGATTCCAGCAGTAAAACTATTTTCACACTGCTTGTAAATCCACCACCCAAGCCTTTGTCTGATCCACCACCTGAATCTTTGATGGTTCACAGTGTAGAGATCTTGATTCCATTGGAGCTACTTCTGTATTATTATTTTGAAAGAATTTACTCATATAACCAAACCAATGTTAATGCAACTTAGCTTTGAATAAGTTGTGGTTCATACTTGTTTTTCCCTCTGCATGGGTTCTGTTTCATCCTTGTTCTTCAGAGAACATGACTTTGGACGCAACAGCAGCAACATATATTTATATAGCACATTTAATGTAACTAAACATCCAAGGCACTTCACAGAAACATGGTAAACAAGATATTCCACTGAACCTTGTAAGGAAATAGTAGGTTGGATTGCTAAGAGCTTGGTCCAAGTGCTCGGTTTCGAGAAACATCTTAATGAAGGAAAATAGCACAAAGGCAGAGGGGCATAGGGAAAGAGTCCTTGAACTTAAGGTTAAGTAAGAGAAGGCACAGCCATCAATGGTGGAATTAGGAATGCTGAAGATGCCAAAATTATATTAACCCAAAAATATTGGAAGGTTGTGGGGTTGAGGTTGTAATTATGAGGGCTGAGGCCATGGAACAATTTGAAAACCAGGATCAGGATTTCATGACAGTATGTTGCTTAACTGAAAGCTAATGTGGGTTAGAGGATCCAGGTGATAAGCGAATGGGCTTTGGTTAAGTCATGGGCAAATGAGTTCAAATTTATGGAAGGTTGCATATGGATAGAAGTCAGACTTGGAAGGCACTAGAATCATCATGAGTCACAAAGTTTGCTCTTAAAATAAAAAAGAGCTGTACTGTCCTAGTTTTTCCCCATGTACTTATCAGGACAGGATCGCAATACCGAATCTCATGGGAACAATAATTCATACAGTATGTGGAAAGATTGCTGATAGTTTGACAAGCTGACTATGACTTAGATGTTGCTATGAATATTGATGATCCATTTCCACTGCATCTGTGAAACAAGCAACTACATGGGTGTAAATGAAAGGTTCAGCAATAGGTTGAGAGGTGGCTGAAATTGGATGATGAGGTAGAAATAGACCATTGTAATTATGTTGTGAATTATATGGTTGGAAATTCATCTTGAAACCAAATATCGCAGGATTAATAATCCTGCCAGAGAGCAGGATGTAATCGGATGTAATCAGTTTAGAGCAAGAGCAATGGCTTCTATCTCCCCAATATTTGATTAGAATTTACTGTGATGGTACTGTCTGTATTTACTGTTGAGAAGGTTATGCAAGCTAAAGAACTTAGAGAAATAAATAGTGATACCTTAAAAATGTCCATATAGAGAGGTAGTGCTGGACATCTTAAAATGCATAAAGGTGGATAAATTCCATCCTTAGATGTATCCCAGAACTTTATGGGAAGCTAGGAAAGCAATTGCTGGGCCCCTTGCTGAAATATTGGTGTCATTGACAGCCACAGCCTGAAGACTTGAGGATGGCTGATGTGGTGCCATTATTTAAGAAAGATGGTAGGGAAAAGCCAGGGAACTAAAGATCGGTGAGCCTGACACTGGTGGTGGATATGTTGTTAATGAATTGAGGGAAAGGATTTACATGTATTTGAAAAGGCAAAGACTAACAAGCGATAATGAGTGTGTCTTTGTGCGTGAGAAATCCTATCTCACTAACTTGATTGAGTTTTTTTGAAGAGGTGACACAGAAGACTGATGAAGGCAGAGTAGTGGAAGTTGTCTACATGGACTTCAGCAAAGCTTTCAACAAAGTTCCACATTGTAGAACGGTTACCAAGGTTAGATCACATGATACAAAATTGGCTTGAAGTTAAGAGACAGAGGATAGCGATGAAGGTTGTTTTTCGAACTGGAGGCCTGTAACCAGCAGTGTGCCACAGGATCGGTGCTGGATCCACTGATTTTTGTCATTTATGTAAATGATTTGGATATGAATGTAAGAGATATCATTATTAAGTTTGCAGATGACACCAAAATTAGTGGTATATGGAAGAGTGAAGATTATTTTCTCAGACCTTGATGGGATAGGCCAATGAGTGGCAGAGGTAGTTTAATTTAAATAAATGTGAGGTATCGCATTTTGGTAAGGCAAGTCACTTTGTACACTTCATGGTAAGGTCCTGGGGCGTATTGATAAACAGAGAGACCTTGAGGTACAGGTTCATAGTTCCTTGAAAATGGAGTCACACGTAGACAGGGTAGTGAAGGAGGTGTTTGGTCTGCTTCCCTTTATTGGTCAATGTATTGCCTGTAGAAGTTGGGATGTCATGTTATGGCTGTACATTGGTTAGGGCACTTTTGGAATACTGCATTTCATACTGCTATAGGACAAACTTGAACGGGTTCAGCAAAGGTTGTGAAACTTGAACGGGTTCAGCAAAGGTATCCAAGGATGTTGCCAGGGTTGGAGGATTTGAGCTATTGGGAGAGGCTGAATAGGCTGGGGCTATTTTCCGTGGAGCATCGGAGACTGAGGGGTGGGTTACCTTTATAGAGGTTTATAAAATCATAAGAGGCATGGATAGGGTGAATAGCAAGGTGGTTTTCCCAGGGTCATATAGTTGAAAACTAGAGGGCATAGGCTTAAGGTGGGAGGGGAAATATTTAAAAGGGACATTAGGAGGAGGTTTATCATGCAGAGAGTGGTGCGTGTATTCAGTGGGCTGCTAAAGGATTATTGTCGCTGGAGTTCAGACAAGTGAGGGGGGAATCTCAGAGACTTATAAATTTCTAACATAACTAGACAGGGTAGATGCAGGGAAGATGCTCCCAATGGTGGGGGCATCCAGAACCAGGGGTCACAGTCTGAGGAATCGGGGTGGACCATTTAGGACAGAGATGAGACATTTCTTCACCCAAAGAGTGGTGAGCCTATGGAATTCATTACTACAGGAAGGAGCTGATGTCAAACCCTTGAATGTATTCAAGAGGCGGCTAGATATAGCACTTAGAGCGAATGGGATCAACGGTTATGGGGAGAAGGCAGGATTAGGCTATTGAGTTGAATGATCAACCACGATCGTGATGAACGGCAAAGAAGGCTCAAAGGACCAAATGGCCTTTTCCTTGCTCCTATCTTCTATGTTTCTAAGCTGATACAATTATAACATTTAAAAGGCATCTGGATGGGTACATGAATAGGAAGGGTTTAGAGGGGTATGGGCCAAATGCTAGAAAATGGGGCTAGATTAAATTAGAATATCTGGGCGGCATTGATGAGTTGAACCGAAGGGTCTGTTTCCATGCTGTACAACTGTATAATTCTAGAAATTCTGGAATTTCTCATTCAATAGTGCTTCTGAGATAATCGGCATGGTAATCTAGCCCAATATCTTAATTAGATGACCCATCTTTGATTTGCGCTTTGCTATTTCACTTTTAGGCAAAGTATTTTATATTATAATTTAGAGTTCAAATAATAAACACTTATTGCAAATACAGTGTGAGCCATCTAAAATGTTGTCACGACTACCCACCAACACACCAAATTTCTGTATTTGTATTCATAAAAGTATAAACACTAAAGTTTCTTTAATAAATTATAACTAGGATGAATGAACTGTTAGCTATTTGTTAATTTTGGATTTTTATGCATTAATGGCAGTTGTGAAAATTGATTTGGTAATTTGTGTTTTTGCATTTAACCTGTTTGTGACTGGTGCAAGAATAGCATTGTATCTTTCCACTTGAAAGCATGTAAACTAACTGCTCCTTTCAACTGAGAAAATAATGCGTAATATTGTACAATAATAATAATGTATGAATGAACATCACAGCTTTGGAGTATAACTGAAGGAGTTTGAAGTATGGATTTTTAAAACTTTTTCCTTAAGCTGAAAAGAGTGTTCAAAGTTCGAAACACTTCAGTATGAGTTGTAGCTATTATTGAGTCATTACATTTCTCAGCAAAAAACTGCGAATGAGTGAAACTGCTTAATTTTATATTTCTTGGTATACAGCTTAATGAAAGTAGCTGTATCAGAAATATTATGCCACCTAATTTGGAAGTTGTTGAAATCAATATCATTTGTGAAATAATTTGTATTTATAACCTACGGTTGCCCCTAATTTTCTATTATGTAGACGTCTGCATGGCAGTGACTTCCACATGTGTGTTGGCACAATCATTGGCGTGTAAAGAACCTCCAAGAAGCCCCACAGCTTAGTCTGGAGGTTGTTTACAATGCACCTTTCATATCTTCAGTATGACCCGAGCAATTCCAATTGTTGTGTACACAGATGCAACGAAGATTCCACAAATGATAAAAGTTGAAAGAAATAAACAGTTGCATTGTCTTGTGTTTTTCATGACAGTTGCTGAAAATGTGTTGCTGGAAAAGCGCAGCAGGTCAGGCAGCATGCAGGGAACAGGAGAATCGACGTTTCGGGCATAGGCCCTTCTTCAGCATTCCTGAAGAAGGGCCTATGCCCGAAACGTCGATTCTCCTGTTCCCTGGATGCTGCCTGACCTGCTGTGCTTTTCCAGTAACACATTTTCAGCTCTGATCTCCAGCATCTGCAGACCTCACTTTCTCCTCAAAGACTTTTTCATGACAGTTGGCCATCTCAAGGTGCTTTACAGCCAATTAAGTACTTTTGCACTTACTACTTAATCTTTTCATGGGCATGGTGGTGCTTAGAGGAGGAATGTTGACTGAATTTGTATCTTATCAAATGTCCCAAGGGATCCAAACATCATCATTACCATCAGGGAAGGAAGATTGAAAATCTTCCCTTGAATGAAACAGTTTATCCCACAGCAGATAGACATATAGGTTGAAACTAATGATATAAACAACTCATGAAGCCAGATATAAGCAACTAACTTGATGGAAAGCTCACAGGGGTCTCATCTTATTGTGCATCACAATGCATTGTTGGCCATACCCTGATTGGATAAGATAGGGTGGACAGGGAGACCCTTTTTCCAAGAATGATAACGGCGAGCACGAGGGGGCATGGCTTTAAATTGAGGGGTGATAGATATAGGACAGATGTCAGAGGTAGTTTCTTTACTCAGAGTAGAATGCTTTGCCTGCAACGGTAGTAGATTCGCCAACTTTAAGTACATTTAAGTCGTCATTGGACAAGCATATGGACGTACATGGAATAGTGTAGGTTAGATGGGCTTCAGATTGGTATGACAGGTCGGCGCAACATCGAGGGCCGAAGGGCCTGCACTGCGCTGTAATGTTCTATGGTATCCCAAAAAGCCATGAACCTCCTCGTGATATACTGAACAAAGTTGATATCCTTCAACAGAAACTGATCCATGCACCACTGCCACGTGCCTACTCCACTACCTTTGGTCTTAACATCTAAGTATACTGCGCATGGTCTGAAATAGTTATACTCTCAATTCTGCAAGTCAACACTATGTCCAAACAAACTGACGGAACAAAGAATGTATCAATTCTTGTGTGGCACCTGTGCAGGTTGGAGTATAAGGTAAAGTCCCTCCCATTCAGGTGGAGGTACCTCCACACATCTCACACAAGTCCACTACTTGTCGAGACTGGCAAGGTGTACCCAACAGCCCTCTTGGCAACCTGTCTGTCCCAGGGTACATGAGACAAATAAAGTCTCCTTCTATAATCGTACGGCACACCCCACGAGCCATTAACTGAGAGACTACGTCAACTAAAAATTTGAAAGGGTGCACCAGGGAACACTAAATGTTCAGGATGCCATGCTCTTTTTCTCTCTTTTCCCCCCCTCCCAGGTAACTTCAGGTGTTCCCTGTCAGTCAAATGTGTCTCTTACAACAGCACGATGTCAACCCTTTCCTTCTTGAGATTTGAAAGCAGCTTTTTCCTTTTAATGGGGAAGTGGCTCCCCTTTATGTTGCAGATGCACCACCTGAACGGATCACTAGCCATGACTGCATACTACAGCCCAGAGTCCCGAGAAGGAGAAGCCCAATCAATGTGTGACGAGTGGAGAAAAAAGAGACTTCTTCAAATCTGAATACTATTCCTACAACACTACCAGAATGACCAAAACTTAAAAAAAAAACCTCTACCCCTCCCCAACTTAAACAAATGAACACAAAAGCACAAATTTCCAGAGATCACCCCCCCCCCCCCCGCCCCCCCCTCCCCCCCCCCCCCCCCCCCCCCTCATAGGGGGCATTCACTCCCAACTTCATAACCATCCTAACACTTTCCAGTTAAGACTGTGCTGCAAACCCAAGCAAGAAAGAAAACATATTATTTACAATCCAACCAGTTAACAATGGGCATCCACCCCTCCCTCTCCTCATCTCAACCCCACACATCTTTACGTCAAAGGAGTCACCGCCCCTCATCCAGCAAAACAGAACAACAGACTAACTAGTAACCTCAAAACAGACATAATATAGATCATAGGAGAAAGTGAGGACTGCAGATGCTGGAGATCAGAGCTGAAAATGTGTTGCTGGAAAAGCGCAGCAGGTCAGGTAGCATCCAAGGAGCAGGAGAATTGACGTTCCGGGCATGAGCCCTTCTTCAGGAATGAGGAAAGTGTGCCAAGCAGGCTAAGATAAAAGGTAGGGAGGAGGGATTTGGGGGAGGGGCGTTGGAAATGCGATAGGTGGAAGGAGGTTAAGGTGAGGGTGATAGGCCGGGGTGGGGGCGGAGAGGTCAGGAAGAAGATTGCAGGTTAGGAAGGTGGTGCTGAGTTCGAGGGTTGGGACTGAGACAAGGTGGGGAGAGGGGAAATGAGGAAACTGGAGAAATCTGCGTTCATCCCTTGTGGTTGGAGGGTTTCTAGGCAGAAGATGAGGCGCTGTTCCTCCAGCCATCGTGTTGCTATGGTCTGGCGATGGAGGAGTCCAAGGACCTGCATGTCCTTGGTGGATTGGGAGGGGGAGTTGAAGTGTTGAGCCACGGGGTGGTTGGGTTGGTTGGTGCGGGTGTCCCAGAGGTGTTCTCTGAAACGTTCCGCAAGTAGGTGGCCTGTCTCCCCAATATAGAGGAGGCCACATCGGGTGCACTCTGAAACGTTCCGCAAGTAGGCGGTCTGTCTCCCCAATATGTAGTCTGAAACGTTCCACAAGTAGGCGGAATATAGAACATACCAGATTTTACACCTGAGCAAAATCAATCCTATAAAGCCCGAAACCTCAAAAGGGAAAAGAACAAAGAGAAAAAAGTTACCAAAAAAGGTTGTATTATGCCATTGTCCGTACATCTCTTTTCTTCCTTCCTTCTCGACCAAAGTCTATCATTTCAGCGAGTCCAAAAATTCTTTTTATTTTTTCCGCCAAGTCGAAGTTGTAGACAGATCCCCCATAACTGAAGTGTAGCACTGCCGGGTACCTCAGAGTATTGAACACTTGTCGTTTTTTTTTTTCTTTACATCATCAAAAACCTTCCTTTTCTTAATTATAGCCCCAGAAAAGTCATGAAGAAGCATTATTTTCGAGCCTTTAAAAGCCAAAGTCTGTGGATCTTTCCCCAGTCTTCTGGCTGTTTCTATTATTAAATGCTTTTCCTTATAATGCTGAAGTCACACTAGGACCGGGTGGGGGCAGTGGGCCGGCTTGGACCTACACTGCGATCCAGTAGGCCCGCTCCACACTCACCCAGCCTGACTCGATCTCCAGGCCCAGCAACCCCGAAAGCCATCCCTCAAGGAAGTCAGCGAAGTTTTCACCTTCATGCTCAGGTAAGCAAAAAATCTGTAGATTTTGTTTCTCTGGCCTCTGTTTTCGAGGGTGTCTACTTGTTCCTGCAGGGCCCGAACCTGGCCTTCCAAGGTTTGTACCTGCCCATCGGAGCTCTCGGTCGCGGCCTCTGAGGCCGTGGTCCTCTGTTCCACAGCTTCTATGCGCTGATCCAAGGTTCGGATCTCTTGCTCATGCTTTGCCAGCACGGCAGTGATTAGTTCCAGCGCTCCTTCGATCTTGTCACGGAAGTTTGTAAAATCTGTTAGTAACTGCTGCTGCTCCATTGAACTCAAGGGCACCGGCACAGGAGCAGAGATAACAGTGGCGGGTGTACCCAACATAGTCGGGGAGTGCCCTGCCTGCTGCACTCCCTAACTCCTTTTCCCTTTGTCTTCATATCAGTTCCAGATCTGCTAAATCCTGATTTAAAGGGACTGTAGGTATTCTATTTATTTTCAACTACAGACTTTACTTGGGTGACTAATGGGGGAGGTGGTGGTTGGAGCCCACCTTACCCAGGGTTTGGCGTAGAGTCAGCACAGCAGACTGTTCAGACTGCCGCCATCTTGAATCTCCCATACTGTGTTTTTTTTAGTTCACTCATGGGACATGAGTGTCACTAGCTGGCCAATATTAATTGTCCATGTCTAGCTGCCCTTGAATTGAGTGGCTTGCTTGGCCGTTTCAGCGGGCAGTTGAGAGTCCGCCGCATTGCTGAAGTCACCTGTAGGCCAGACCAAGTAAGGATGGCAGATGTCCTTCAGGGAAGAGCATTAGTGAGCCAAATGAGTTTTTCTGACATTCAGCAATGGTCATCAGTGGATTCTTAATTCCAGTTTTTTAAAATTGAACTCAAATTCCACTGTCTGCTATGTGGGATTTGAACCCACTAGGCCATTACCTAGTTTGGTACCTTGCTGAATGCATTGGATAGAATGAATAAATTGTGTATTGGAATAAAAGTTATGTATAAGGCATGGCATTCCAGTGGTGATGTCAATCCCTCAAGTAGCGACGTGAGCTAACAGGGCTTATGATCTCTCTGATGCAGCAATGGCTGCTGTGGAGTTTTCAGTAGCTACAGTTGTGCTACCACTCATACAGGCACCTACTGTCCTAAGACACCCTAGACACACGTAGGTGTTAGGGCAATGTTCAATTCTCCAGTTGGGGTCACGGTAAGGAATAAAAGTTTGGGAAACGCTGGTGTAAGGTATAAAGAAAAATCAAAGATTCTGGTTTAAACTAAAGATGAGAAATTGAAGTAAATGAGAGACCATTTGTCTGAGAAAATAAGTGAAAAACAACAAGGAAAGGAATTACAGATTGGAATAGTGTGGCAGGTATGGGAATAAAGGCATAGCTTTCAATAAAATAGTTAATTTTAAGCAATGCTACATTACATTGTCTTATACATTTCAAGATTGGATAAGGTAAATAGATAAGGTATTTTCCCTGGGATGGGGGTGTCCAGAACCAGAGGGCATAGGTTTAGGGTGAGAGGGGAAAGTTAATAAAGAGATCTAAGGGGCAACTTTTTCTCACACAGGGTGGTGCATGTGTGGAATGAGCTGCCAGAGGAAGTGGTGGAGGCTGGTACAATTGCAACATTTAAGAGGCAGTTGGATAGGTATATGAATAGGAAGGGTTTGGAGGGATATATGCCAGGTGCTGGCATGTGAGACTAGATTGAGTTGCGATATTGGGTAGGCATGGATGGGTTGGACCGAAGGGTCTTTTTCCATGCTATACATCTCCATGACTCTATAGTGGTGGAGTAGCAAGGCTGTATGTGGACTCTAGCCTGGTGCTGATCTGCTCCCATCTACTTGCTTTGTTTTTTTGTCTTTTTACTTCTCTTATCCTTTTATTTGTTTTTCTTTGGCGGGTTAATCGGCAGCACTGCTGCTGCAGCAAGAGGGAGCTATGCACAGAGTGGCGGCAGACACCCGGCAATTGGATTTGGCAGTGCATGCAGCTCCTCCTGGCAAAGATATCCTCTGTGTTCAGGGCGGCAGCAATTGGAGGCAGTGGCAGCGGATTCTTCATAATAGTGGCACTGGCAAGGTGACATCTCAGAGGAGGGCAGCCAGAGTGGAGTCTTGGCACGGCGGCCTGGCCTGGCAGCAAAGCTAGCGACTCCCTGGTTGCTATAGGCTCAGAGGGACTCCAGATCTGGCAGCATAGCCAGGGACTCTTGGTTGCAGTAGCCCCAGAGCGTAGATTTCTGGCATTGGCAAGGAGAAGGCTGCAGCGACAGCACTGTGGTATGCCTGGAGAGGGGATTTCTGACGCAATTGAGGTGGCAGTGGAGATGGACCCCTGGCTGCGGTCGCAGAAAGCCTGGAGTGGGGACTGCTGGTTATTGGTGAGGCGACAACAGCGGAGTTGAGGTCTCCTGGTTGTGGGGCGAATGAGAGTTCAGCATGGGACTCGGCGTTGGCAAAGTAGGCCCAGCAGCAAAGAAATGCTACCTAAAGAGTAATGACTCATAACATTGGTGGGTTCACAAAGTTAAAAATCACACAACACCAGGTTATAGTCCCAACAGGTTTATTTGGAAGCACTAGCTTTCTGAGCGCTGCTCCTTCATCAGGTGGTTGTGCAGCGTTCCAAATAAACCTGTTGGACTATAGCCTGGTGTTTGATTTTTAACTTAGTACACCCCAATCCAAAACCGGCATCTCCAAATCATTGGGTCTGGCGCACGTGGAGTGAGGCAGTGGAGGAGGGGTGTCACCTTTCACACTTGCAAAGAAGAATATGACGAGTATAGTGGCATGGTGGCTCGGTAGTTTGCACTGCTGCCTCAGCCCCAGGGACCCAGGTTCGATTTCATCCTCAGGTGACTGTCTGTGTCAAGTTTGCACGTTCTCCCTGTGTCTCTATGGGTTTCCTCTGGGTATTCTGGTTTCCTCCCACAGTCCAAAGATGTGCAGGTTAGGTGGATTGACCACGCTAAATTGTCCATGGTGCCCAGGGATGAGGGGGTTAAGTAGATTAACCATGGGAAATGCAGGGTTACATGGATAGAATAGGGGGTGGGTCTGGATAGGATACTCTTCAGAGGGTTGATGTTGACTTGATTGGCCAAGTGACCTGCTTCCACGCTGTAGGGATTTTGATGCAAAACTTGGAAGAAAATTATTAAGTATTGCAGAAGAATTTTAACATGCAGCTTGCCGTTGAAACTTCAGTAAATGCCTCTTGGCTGCTACTCTCTGAATTTTCTTTGTTTTTTTTCCTGGATCGGAGAACTGCACATGAGAATCTGTCTCTGAATTTGCCTTTTTGCCACGGGCTGTGTTTATGGGATGTTACTGAATTGGAACAGTTCATTTGTAATAGTTACTGTGTCTACTACTTAGGTTTTCCAGTAGAATTGTTATTCTAAGTTTGTTCTTATCTTAGAATTTTAACCGTAGTGTTCATAGAGTAGTTTTACAAGTCGCACTGCATCTGGAACATAGCACTCCACATTTGCCTTTAAAATAAGAAAAAGTGAGGGTCTAGGCTACCTTCTTAAAATATTTTGAGGTGTCTGGTCTGGTCTAAATTGTAACAAAAACAAAATCAAACGATCATCAAAAATTTCAAGAACTGTGGTAGAAACTTCCAAATGGTGTACACCAGACCCCGTGGTGCCACCAATCCATTCAAGCGCAGTTCTTGAAATTGTGCATAATGGCCTTTTGCTTTACAGTGGTACAGGATGAAAAATGACTGGGTCTGAATGAGAAGAGACTGTTAAAATGTCATTTATTGCGTTATAATAGACACATCTGGTTCATTGAGATCTCAAACTAGACACTTATTCCTACCCAAGGCTGCATGACATTGGGTGAAGCTTAACATTGTCTCCAACATTAACCCATTCAGAACTGTATGTAGCTATATATTCCTAACTGTCCGGCGTTTAGCATTTTGTTTTTATAAACAAGATTGGAACTGTTTTGGAGGACGGCCAGTGTGTGGAATGTTTTATTGTTTCCTCAAATAATACTTGAGAAAAGGTTATATTCTGTCTTGTTTCCTTTAAAGTAAAAAGTATGATAGAAGGTGAAAAGCTTTAAAATTATTTCAGCTAGATTGTAATATTTTTATTCCTTGATATGTTAAAATCCCTGTGCTTTATAACTTTTCTTGCTGTTGCAAATTTTCCACTGGTTGACTGCAGCTGCCAATGATTTATTTTCCAAGCTTTTTTGGATACACATCTGTCTTTGTATTCAGTTTATTATTTTATTATATGAGTTGCATTAACCTTTGAATTAATAAAATTACTAAACCAGGAAACTGTCTTTTGAGGTCTGATCTTTAGCAAACCCGGACTTGGGCTGTACAGTCTGGGGAAAATTAGTTTATTGTACCTGTGGTTTGAGACCAAGACTCTGGGAAACACTTCACCCCTTTGTCCATCTCCCTATGCAGTACATTGAACCCCACTTGAAGAATCGACGGGTTGCTGTCATTAATCTTTTCCAATAGATGATGTCGTCTAGGTAAGGGGAATTCGGCTGCATTTATTGATGCTTCTCCATCATCTCCTGTTGATGCAAATATAGAGAGAGCATACAAGCAGGGAGTCCCAATCTCTTTTTATAGGAATTAAAAACTGGGTGGGTGTATAAAATGGGCACCTGGGGGATTTTGTCTGTTTCTTGCCGAACAAGTTAGTTTAAAATAACCTCCATTGTCATCTCTTCCTTTGCCATGTTGAATATGTAGCAGTGTATCTTGCTGTCGTCTTCAAGATCAAATGATAGGATGTTAAACTTGAAGTGACTGAAATGTTCACTGTCTCACTCTGAAGAACTGGCAAACTTTGATAGACTTGAACAAAATTCAAGTGCAGTAACTTTTGTGATTTTTCAAAACTGCAGTGTTGTGACTGCCATTGCATGTGTGGTTTGAATGTATTGATAGTTCTAGAGTAGCACAGCGGTTAACACTGCTGCCTCACAGTGCTAGAGGCCCATGTTTGATTCCAGCCTGGGGTGACTATATGGAGTTAGCACATTCTCCCTGTGTCTGCAAGGGTTTCTACCTGGTGCTCGGGTCCAAAGATTTGCAGGTTAGATGGATTGACCATGTTAATTGCCCCATAGTGGCTAGGGATGTGCAGGCTGGGTAGATTAGCTATGATCGGTGCAAGCTTGATGGGCTGAATAACTTCTGTCTGCAGTGTAGAGATTCTGTGACTCTGGAGTTCAAAGTTTAATGGTCTGAGAATTACTCTATTTTTTTACTGAAAGATGTTTGAGGGATGTAACTGGATTTTAAATTGCTTAGAAACATGGATGATACAAGATGTTAACAGACAGTTTCACTTGGGTTTCAAGTAGTATGAGAAGACATAAATGGCAAATGAAAGTTTCAAAAGAGCACTGTAGTTAGTTGAGCCATTCAACTCACAACTGCACCCTGTTCTCTTATAGGTTGCCACTGCAGCTCTTTTTTTTAAATGAAGCAAGGGAGCCCCATGTTTCTAACAGGAGAGTCTGCTCAGGGTGTTTTCAGATTGGAGCTGTGTTTCCATTCTGACAATTCTTTCATAGCACTGTTAGAGAAAGACAAACCATGCTCTTTTTTTTACAGCAATCAGCTTCCATATTCTGAAATG